>NC_082662.1:155550966-155853996 GCF_025265405.1 Mesoplodon densirostris | reverse complement strand
CTGTTCTTGAGCCTCCACTATCTCCATATAAATTTTCTAGGTATTACATAATATGGAGTTGGTCTCTCCTACTTGTAACCAAGAGTCCTACTCACATACATTACCCACAGAAAACTGCTAAGATAGAAGAATCGACTACAGCAGAGTAATACTTCAACACAAGTAAATCAAAAATAAATTTGATGAAACTTTATAATAGTAAGAAACCAATGGTGAGGTACAGAAAAAAGATAAATGAGAACTAATCTATAAATATAAGGACAACAGAGGAAATAGAAAAGGTAAATAATGTGGAAACCAGGGAAAGAGTCAAAATTTCCTGAACTAGAAGAACAACCAAAAACCAAAGACAGTTGGTATATGATATAAAGACTGAGAAATAATCATTTAAGACAGACTCCTCAAACATCTACCTACCAAGCTCTTAAGCTTAAAGAGGAAGAATTTTATACAACTCAGTAACATAAAAACAATTCAGTTAAAACATGGGCAGGGAATTCCCTGGCAGTCCACTGGTTAGAACTGCGCGCTTTCACCACTGAGGGTGCCAGTTCAATCCCTGGTCAGGGAACTAAGATCCTGCAAGCCGTGCAGTGTGGCCAAAAATTTAAGAAAGACAAAAAGAAAAATAAATAAGTTAAAAATGAGCAGAGAATCTGAACAGACATTTTTCCAAAGAAGACATACAAATGACCAACAGGTACATGAAAAGGTGCTCAACATCACTAACCACAAGGGAAATGCAAATCAAAACTACAAAGAGATATCACCCCATGCTGGTTAGAATGGCTATCATTTAAGAAAAAGAAGAGATAGGGTTGGCAGGCAAGGGTGTGGTGAAAAGGGAGCCCTTCTGCACTGTAGGTGGGAATGTAAACTGGTGTAGCCACCACAGAAAACAGTATGGACGTTCCTCAAAAAACTAAAAATAGAACTACCATATGAACAGTGATCCAACTTCTGGGTTTATACCCAAAGGAAATGAAAACAGCATCTTGAAGGAATATCTGCATTCCCATGTTCACTAAGCGTGATTCACAATAGCCAAGAGAGGACACAACCTAAGTGTCCATCAAGAGATGAATGGATAGGGCCTCCCTGGTGGCGCAAGTGGTTGAGAGTCCGCCTGCCGATGCAGGGGATACGGGTTCGTGCCCCGGTCTGGGAGGATCCCATATGCCGCGGAGCGGCTGGGCCCGTGAGCCATGGCCGCTGAGCCTGCGCGTCCGGAGCCTGCGCGTCCGGAGCCTGTGCTCCGCAACGGGGGAGGCCACAACAGTGAGAGGCCCGCATACCAAAAAAAAAAAAAAAAAAAAAAGAGATGAATGGATAAAGAAGATGGAAGAGACACACACACACACACACACACACACACACACACACAATGGAATATTATTCAGCCATGAAAAAGAAGAAATCCTGCCATTTGCAACAACTTGGATGGACCTTGAGAGCATTATGCTATGTGAAATAAGTCTGACAGAAAAAAGGCAAATACTGTATGATATCACTTATATGTGGAATCTAAAAAAGCTAAACTCAGAGAAGAGAGGAGAGTGGTGGTTAACAGGGCCTAAGAAGCGGGGGAAATGGGGAGACACTGGTCAAAGGGTACAAACTTCCAGTTATAAGATTATCAAGTTTTGAAGATCTAATATAGTGCATGGTGATTATACCTAATAATACCAATACTATATATTTGAAAGTTGCTAAAAGAGTAGATATTACATGTTTTTACCACAAAAAAGAAATGGTAATTATGTGATTTGATGCAAGTGTCAGTTAATTGCTATGATGGTAATCACACTGCAATACATAAATGTATCAAATCAATAGCTGTATACCTTAAACTTAGATAAGGTTATATGTTAATTATATCCCAATAAACTGGAAGAAAAAAAGAGGAAGAATTCTTAAAATAAAAAGATTTTATATGCTGCCAAGAAAAAAGAATAAACAGATAAACATAAAAGGATAAGCATGACCTCAGACTTGAAAAAGTAACAGCGTGGTAGAAAATTTGCCAGAGCTAAAGCCCTCCTGATACAGCCCATGGCCAAGATGACTTTTCTCTTTGAAGACAGTAATTTCAAGAAACAGATAACTTGAAATAATTAGATCAAAGAACTTACAAATCCATTAGAATTTTCCCAAACAGCAGGATTAATAACAGAATAAAATAGAAAATGAAAAATATAATGATAAAGACAGAATGAAAACATTATGAAATCCTAAGACTTAAAAGTGCAGTTAAGCTAAAAATAGGGTAGTAAAAGGAAAAACATACACTGGATAATAAAGCCAAATTTAAAGTAACTTTTTACCAATCAGTAACTGCAAAGAAAACTCAAAGCACCTCTACGGAATAAACTCTGCACTGTAACATGCCAGGTATAATATTTCTAAGTGAACAATGCAAAAAATACCTTCTCTTGTTGAATGTACCAATTCATTTAAATTTATTGAGGGTCAACTTTGTGCCTGTCACTGTTAAAGGTACAGGGAATCCGGTGGTGAACAAGATCAAGTTCCTGCTCTCATAGAGCTCACCATTTAAAACAGAACTGTCCAATAGAAATGCAAGCCACAAATGTGAGCAAAAATATGTCATTTTACATATTCTGGATGCTAGGTTAAATTTTTTAATCCATAAAATTAATTTTAACAATCTATTCTAGGGACTTCCCTGGTGGCGCAGTGGTTAAGAATTGCCTGCCAGTGCAAGGGACACGGGTTCGATCTCTGGTCCGGGAAGATCCCACATGCCATGGGGCAATTAACCCCATGTGCCACAACTACTGAGTGTGCGCTCTAGAGCCCAGGAACCACAACTACTGAAACCCACACATCTAGAGCCCGTACTCCGCAACAAGAGAAGCCACCGCAATGAGAAGACCGCGCACAGCAAAGACCCAACACAGCCAAAAATAAGTAAATACATTTATTTTTTTAAAATCTATTTAATCTGACATATCTAAAACATTATCGTGTCAACATGTAATCAACATAAAAACATTAATATGATATTTTACATTCTTTTTTCATACTGAGTTTTTGAAATGTAGTGTGTATTTTAACACAGCTCTTCTCAATGAGGACAAAGGACATTTGCTGAATAGTCACATGTGGCTAGTAGGTGCCATACTGGACAGTGCCAACCTAGGAAGAGGGACGGGGCTGCTTTCTTTTTTTTCCATTTCAAATCTTGTCATATTCTTTGACTATTTATAAACTCTCCACATATATCTCTGATAAAAATAACTATAAAGAGTTTTCTGGTCAGAGCAAATAGCAACTCCAAGCACCTATTTTATGCAAAACTGGAAACAACCTACCATCAATATGAAAAATTCTGAATAAACTGTGGTATAGTTACACAGCGGAATACTGAACTATATTATTTCAAATGGATATATCTCAGAAACACACAGGATAGAAACAGAAAGTTGCAAGATGATACATCTGGCATAGAATTTATGTAAATCTTTCAAACATACAAAGCTACAAACTGGCGCCTACCCCACACACACCCTCTACAGATAATTACAAGTGGAATATAAAATGCAACTATTTAGAGGGGAAGGATAAACACCATCAGGGTAGTATTAAACTCAGGATAGGAAGGGAGAAGAATGGGTTTGAGAAGGCCTGCAAAGGGTATTCAACTGTCTCTATAATGTTTTCTTTTTTTAAAAATGTGACATAACATTAACATTTGTTAAATCTGGGTGGCGGGTACCTGGACATTCTGTTATGTGCTCTACTTTTCTGTATGTTTGAAATACTTCCTTTTTAAAAAAATGCTTTCTTCACATTTTATTTCTATTTCTGAAGAATAGACCAGAGTTTACTGGTATCAGAAACTTAACTTCTGATAAATATACATCTTTATAAAAGAAAATATTCTTTCTTCATACCTCCTTAAAGTTAATTCTCAGTTTCACAAAATGAATCATTCCACAATGAATCTAGTCTTCGAGTTAGCTAATGGATTATCGGCATAGTTAAAAATATATATATTGATTCAGGAGCTAAACACAAGTCCAGATGCTATCTGGAGGGAATCCGGAACTCCTCTATAGTATCCACAGAATACATTTTTTCATAGCTAAAAGGTTTATGTTTACCAAAAATCAATGTTCAGAGGTCTCAACTACTGATGTAGCACTGTGACTAAGAATTGTCAACAACATCAGGAATGTATTTACCAAACTTAATATTCCCCTCAGCGCAAAAACATAAATTGTATGCTTTAGTCTAGACGCTAGTCACCAATAATGACACTTCTTAATGAAAATGTAGAGAAACAATTTCTCTAGTTGCCGTATTAAAATATACCAGGCAGGGCTTCCCTGGTGGCTCTGGTTGAGAGTCCGCCTGCCGATGCAGGGGACACAGGTTCGTGCCCTGGTGCGGCTGGGCCCGTGAGCCATGGCCGCTGAGCCTGCGCGTCTGGAGCCTGTGCTCCGCAACAGGAGAGGCCACAACAGTGAGAGGCCCGCGTACCGCAAAAAAAAAAAAAAAAAAAAATATATATATATATATATATATATACACATACACACATATATACTTTAGATATATGTACTATATATACCTTAGCTATTTTGTAGAAAATAAATGGACAAAACATGTATTGTTACCACCAATAATAGTAACCAGAATTCATTAAGAAAAAGGATAGACGGTCTCTCTCCCTGCAACCCACTCCTACTTCCACCATGCCTCCTCCAACCAAACGCCTTACAGTACAGAAGTGTGATAAAGAATGAATAGTAATAACAGCTTAAAACTCTTCCTTATTTTTAAAAGAAGGCCTCTAGGAATATCAGTTTTAAGAAAATAAAAATGTTGGTAGGAAGTTACTACTACAGAAAATCTGGCTGCCTTCCTAGAAAGAGAATTAAAGGGAAAATGATTAGATGCAAAACGAATACAGTAAGGCAACCAGACCCAGGGCTGACAAACAAAAATCACTACTCATATACTAGCAATAAGCAATTAGGAAATGTAATGCAGAAGAATTACACTTATGATCACAACAAAAATTTTAAGAAGCCCACCAATAAGCTTAACAAGAAATGTCCAAAAACAATGGGAAACCAATGGAAAATCTTTTACTTAAGGACACAAAGATGACCTAGACTGGCAAAGGGACACCATGTTCTTAGATGCAAGGACACAATAATGCAGCAATGTCAATTCACCCTCAAATTAACCTATAATTCAGTACAATCACTATCAAAACCCCATCAAGATTTCTGAATCTTAACAATCTGGTCCCAAGAATCTTTGGAAGATATAATATGCAATAACGTCCAAATAAACTTTGAAAAGTAACACAATAATAGGGAGCTACCCAGGTAAACATATACACTTTAAGCTTATAATACAGTTACCATAATTACAATATGTTAACAATGTGCAGGAAGAAATAAAGATGAATGGAACAATGGAAAGAGTTTTAAAAAGATCTGTGGACATTTGAGAATTAAATATATAAGAAATACAGCTCTTCAAAGCAGTGGAAATTGATGAACTATTCAATTATTAGTACAATGGAAAAACATTAAGCTGGTTCCAACCTCAAATATGTATATATAAATTTCAGAAAGGTTCAAGCTGGTAATAATAAAAAATATGAGGAAAACAGGAGATCTTTAATAATCTTGTAAACAAATACTCATCAATAAGAAAATGGTTAACATCTAAACAAAATGGTTAAAATATATATCAAGAGCACAGAACACTATAAAGCTATTGAAAAGAATGAGAAATGTACACATCCTGGCATAGAAAGGTCTTCCAGACATATTAAATGCAAAAAACAAATCTGGGAGAAAAAAAATCATACTGTATAATGCATTTACTTGCATTTATGAAATGGCAAGAGAAATATTAATATGTGCACTCATACAAATGTAATTACATTAAAAGTTCTGGGAAGATAACATATCAAACCATGAACAGTAGCTTCCTCTAACAAGGGAATATATGGATCATGGGTTGGAACATCAAAGAGGACTTTCATGTCTCATCTACATGCTTCTGTACTGATGGTTTTTTTTTTTTTTTTACACTGAGATACCTCTTTATATATTTTCACACAATTAAAAAATGCAAATTTCAACATTAATAAAAGAAAGCTACTATAACAAAAACCTTCAAGTGTCAACCTTTCTTTCCTATAAGAAAAAGATCGGTGATATGAATTATGCCTGTTAGTACTGCTAGTCTTAGGAAAATTTTTAAGATTTCCTAAGAAAATTACCAAGTTTTCTTAGTAATTATCTGGAACCACAAAATGCCAAGTGGCAATCTTTAGTATTAACTCAGTATTGTTATTTTAATTTGCTGAAATTAGCATAGAGAAAGGAACATGTTAACAAAATTGTGTATGTACATATTGTATATTATATTAAGCCACAGAACATTTTCTTTGACCTTGACCACATCAAATGAAAGGTTTTCTAAATCCTCCCTCTCCTTGGAAAAGCAAACCAGGGAATATAAATTGCCTGGGCCTGCTGAGCTTTGTGTTCTGCTGGATCAAAAGCCAATACTGGCAGAGTTCACTACAGAGGAGCCCGCAGTACCACCATCATAGACTCAGCACATTTACAGCACAAAGCAAAGACAGAGAAGAAGCTCAATATAGGTCTCATTTTTTTAAGCAACCAAAATTAAATTTGTCACAGTATTATAGTTAATGTGCATTAATCTGTGCATTTATTTGAGTGAAAGTTCAACTGACAATAAGTGACCTGGGACTGCCCTGGTGGCACAGTGGTTAAGAATCCGCCTACCAGCTCAGGGGACACGGTTTGATCCCTGGTCCAGGAAGATCCCACATGCCGCGGAGCAACTAAGCCCGTGCACCACAACTACTGAGCCTGTGCCCTACAGCCCGTGAGCCACAACTACTGAAGCTCGTGCGCCTAGAGCCCGTGCTCCACAACGAGAGAAGCCACCGCAATGAGAAGCCCACGCACAGCAACGAAGAGTAACCCCCACTCGCTGCAACGAGAGAAAGCCCGTGCACAGCAACGAAGACGCAATGCAGCCAAAAATAAATAAATAGATAGATAAATCTATTTATTTATAAAAAAGAAAAGAATTGAACTGAGAAATCATTCTAATTAGTACAACGATCACAAATTTACATACTGAAATTATACCCTCAACCCAAAAAGGCAGAGATTAGTAACCAACAGTTATTATACAAAATATCACACTTCCCCACACACAGACACACAAAACAAGACTAGTTTATTAACTGTTTCATGAGAGTGTTCATCAATATCTACTTAAGCAGCATCATTCTTTTTGACAGCAATTCTAAATTATACCTAAAAATTCTCTGAGATATTAACATAGGCAATTACTGTAAAATAACTGAATAAAGAAACACAGAAAATACTCTAGAGTGTTAAACTAGTTTTTTTTAATTCTATCATATTATCTAAAAAGGAAAAAGAAATGTCTTTATAAGTTGCATATTACGATAATAAACTAAATAGATCACTTCAAGTGGCTACACAGATTCCAATACAAGGAGAAAAGGAGAGTTGTAATCTATCAACAGGGAGTGGGGGATATAAAAATCTTTAAATATTAGTAATACTAAGTCTAGAGGCTAAGCCAATAGTTCAACATTACCATGAGATTTCAAATTGCACTCTGAGCGCCTATTGCTCCATTTGTTAGGCCATAATATCTAAGTCTCAATCCATAGCCACAGAGTAAGTATATAGATCTAACCCTGGTCTACCATTCTGAAACCCTCATCATTGGTCTCAAGAGAGATAGGGTAAAAAAAAAGACTAAAAATCTTCCTATATACACACACATACATATACATATGTACATATACACAAACCCCAAAAGGTAACTAGGCATCATCACACATAACTACAGAATCACAAATAGGTATCCCAATTTCTTTGGTCTCTTATCTTTTTCAATTTGAGCAAGCAAGGTTTTATGGGGTTTACGTGAAAAAAATCCCTGCAATTAAGTACTTAGAACATGCCTGGCACACAGCACTCAATAAGTGGCAATTATTTCTTCACAGCTTCTTCCAGGGACTAAGGCCCATTCTAAGCAGAACTCTGTGTGTCTTACCTCCCTTTTCCCTGACACAAGATTCTTTCAAAAGTGCACCTCTCAACAGACCTTCAACATACGAACTTTTAGAGATTAAAAAAAAAAAAAGTTGAGGCCAAAGCACCTCTTCCTGCCGCAAAAAAAGTGGCATAAGACAGTGGACACCTGCATGTGGACACTAGACTTGCAACAAATGGACTTCTGAACCAGTTTTAAGTAGAAAAGTCAATACATTACGTTTTCTGACAACTGACAAACTTTGAATTACTTTTGATCCACCACTATTCTTAATCTCACATTACCAACAGTTCTCAAAGTGTGGCCCCAACCAGCAGCCTTCAGCAACACCTAAAAATCTGTCAAAAATGCAAATTCTTGAATCCCACCTCAGACGTAAATAAGAAACTCTGGGGGTGGGACCCAGCAATCTGGGTCTCCACACCAAAGTTTGAGAACGGTTCTATATGATCTGGTGAAGTATTAACAGTGACACTCCAAATTTATCTATTCCAGAAGAAATCTGTTAAGATTGATGAGGTTAACATTACGTATTTTAAAATCTTATACACATAGTATATGAGAAAAAGCCCAATTTGACTCACAAAATTAAGAATATAAAAGTTCTATTAAAACATGCTTTTAGCTTCCCTGGTGGCGCAGTGGTTGAGAGTCCGCCTGCCGATGCAGGGGACATGGGTTCGTGCCCCGGTCCGGGAAGATCCCATGTGCCGCGGAGCAGCTGGGCCCGTGAGCCATGGCTGCTGAGCCTGCACGTCCGGAGCCTGTGCTCCGCAACGGGAGAGGCCACAACAGTGAGAGGCCCGCGTACCGCGAAAAAAGAAAAAAAAATGCTTTTAACAAGAAACTTTATAACCAGAGGTAAAAATAATATAAGGAGGCACAAAAAGTTCTTAAAGGATGTCAGATGAAGGAGATTACAATATAAAAAATCATTAAATATTAAACAGCAAACAAATGTGCCAGCTTAGAATGAGGTCTCAACCTAAACTTTACATATGCCTTGGCCTGTGCTTCTAGTTCACCTTCTGTGAAGGAAGAAAAACACCAGTATGAAAAGAGTAAGAAAGACCCATAAGACAAATAATCCTAAGAAGATAACATTTACCCTCAAGGAAGGCAGGTCTAAGGTGATTTCAGATCCCCAAAATTTCCCTACCTTTTTGCTGCTTTCTGAAAGTCCTTTAATAATCAAGAGTCACTTGTGAGAAAAATAGAGACTTAGACAAAACAGAGACTTAAAATATAAATGCTGGACTTCCTGGGTGGTGCAGTGTTTAAGAATCTGCCTGCCGATGCAGTGGACACGGGTTTGATCCCTGGTCCAGGAAGATCCCACATGCCGCGGAGCAACTAAGCCCGTGCGCCACAACTACTGAGCCTGTGCTCAAGAGCCCATGAGCCACAACTACTGAACCCGTATGCTACAACTACTGAAGCCCACGCGCCTAGATCCCGGGCTCCACAACAAGAGAAGCCACCTCAGTGAAAAGCCTGTGCACCGCAATGAAGAGTAGCCCCTGCTCACTGCAACTAGAGAAAGCCCATGTGCAGAAAGGAAGACCCAATGTAGCCAAAAATAAATAAATAAATTTAAAATATATATATATATATATAAATGCTAAGACAATTCTACACTTTAGCATGCTATCGTGATGACAATAGCAGCATTTGAGATAGTTTACAAAACATTTTCACATTAGACTCATGTAATCTTCACAAACATCTTGAGGTAAATAACAATGACAACAACAAAACTACTATTTATTGAGCACTCAGAGCCTTACAAAATTTTATCATTTAATTCAACAACCTGCTGAGGTTGGAGTTGTAAACCACTTACTAATGTCAGATACAAGGCAGGATCTGAACCCAATTCTATCTAATTTTAAAACCCATCTTCTTGGGACTTCCCTGGTGGTACAGTGGTTAAGACTCCATGCTCCCAGTGCAGGGGCCATGGGTTCGATCCTTGGTCAGGGAACTAGATCCCATATGCATGCCACAACTGAGAGTTCACATGCCACAACTAAGGAGCCCACCTGCTGCAACTAAGACCCAATGCAACCAAATAAAAATATTTTTTTAAATGCATTTAAAAAAATAAAATAAAATAAAACCCATGTTCTCTAAACCTCTACACTATGGCAAGATTTGGAGACAAGGGCTTGAGTTTCAGGCCCATAACTTAACAGCTATATGCCCTTGGGAAGTCACTTAATTCTCTTAACTCTTCATCTATAAGATGGGAAGATTAATATCTGTCCCCACCTATTTCAGAGTACAGCTGACCCTTGAACAACTCGGAGGTTGGGGCACCGACGCTCCACGAAGTCGAAAATCCTCTTATAACTTTACAGGTGGTCCTCCATATCCAGGTTTGGCATCCGTGGATTCAACCAACCGCGATTAAACTATAGTACATATTTATTGAAAAAAATCTGCCTGTAAGTGAACCCTGCAAGTTCAAACCCATGTTGTTCAAGGGCCAACTGTAATTGTAAAGATCAAATAAGATAAAGGACATAAAAGGTGTTCATAAACTCAAAAAAAACTACACAAATATAAATTAGTATTACCATCATCATTACTGATTTTTTTTTTTTTTTTCTTTTTGCGGTATGTGGGCCTCTCACTGTTGTGGCCTCTCCCGTTGCGGAGCACAGGCTCCGGATGCGCAGGCCCAGCGGCCATGGCTCACGGGCCCAGCCGCTCCGCGGCATATGGGATCCTCCCAGACCGGGGCACGAACCCGTATCCCCTGCATCGGCAGGCGGACTCTTAACCACTGCGCCACCAGGGAGGCCCCATCATTACTGATTTTGACAGAGAGAGTGAAGAGGAAAAAAAAATGATACAGTATAATAATTGCAAGGGGGAAAGATGCTGGTTTTTCTTTTTAAAGCAAGTTGAAGACCCCTAGGAGAAACTTCAGACTTCAAAATTTACCTGGGACCTTACTGTCAACTGGGCTTGTGATAAAAGAATCTGTACCACAAATTATTTTGTCACTTTTCTAAAAATACAGACACACCCAGATACCTGTAACTTACACAGATTTGGAGGTTAACAAAAACCTAACAGCTGATTTCTTTTTAAAAGTCTGGTTTTCATAAGAACCAGTAGCCACTATACTAGGTCACCATAATTAAAATTCTCTTGCAACGGCCTTGCTGTTCTTTTCTACAGTATCATTTTCAACCTGTGGTGCCGACATTTTTCATTCTGCAAAGACTAAAACATGAACTACAAATTCTAAATAAAGAAATCAGACCACTTAAACTGATGAGTTTAAGGGAAAAGTTTTATTACTCAAAACTTCACAATTTAAGGTTAATTTTTAATAGCATTTACAGCAAATGAGTGAGAGAAGGAAGTAAAGTTGAAGTGAAATCACTCAACTGTTGTAATGTATGTCAGATATTAAAGACAAGGAGATATTCAACCTTAGATTACTAGTCACAAAACATCAGCTCACCAAAAAGGTTCAATAGCAGATTTCAGAAAAATCACACAGCACTCACCTCTTTCATACCAAAAAACAGCCCAATTATTTTTATTCCTTCTAAATTACATTCACAAAAGGCATTTTTGGCAAAGCAAATTATTATAACAACTGACTCACATATTAATAAAAAAATCATTCTCATTTACACCATTTCTTTTATCTACAGAAGAAAAATCATGGACTCTGATAAACCCATTTCTGTAACGTACATACATTTTTACTATGTACAATATTTAATCTATATTTAAACCTACATGTAAACTCAACAGTCAAACCTAACTTTCGTATATGAAATTATGTGCTAATACCTCAATACTGAAACTCAAGACAGTGACTTGTACACTAGTTGCGAGGTTTTTTGTGTAAATGTCAAACAACAGGTCCACTGAGAAGCTTTTGAATCTAACTGAATTTATTTATTCAAGCCAGAATTTATCATGTGTTTCTAAGCAGTGGTTCTCACCTAGGGGCAATCTAGCAATGTCTGAAAACATTTCTGGTTGTTACAACTTGAGGGGGGGGGCGGTGAGGTAGTTTGCCAGAAAGGGGTGCTACTGGCATCTAGTGAGCAGAGGCCAAGGATGCTGCTAAACATCTTACAAAGTATAGGACAGACCCCCACAGCAAAGAACGTCCCACCCCAAAATGGCAATAACTGTCAAGGTTGAGAAACTCTGAGCTATAGAAGTTTATAAACACCCATCTGTCTAAAAACAGTACTCACTTAACCTTTGTTTCCTATATTATTTGCCAATTCTATTCTTTACATACTAGTCTTTGGCAACAAACTTACCCTATTCCCATCCTTTCAATCAGCTTCTAACTTCCAAATTTGTCAATACAGCCAATTTCAAAATTTATTATCTTGGACTCATCCTTATTTTTAATAGTAGTAGTAGTTGTAGTAGTAATGGCCGGGGCCAACACATATTTAGCCCTTACTACATGCCAGGCACTATTCTAAGTGCCTTGTACATATTAACTCATTAATCTAGGTACTATTATACCAGGTATTCTTATTATCCCCATTTTACAAATGAAGAATCCAAGGCACAAAAAGGTTAAATAATTTGTCCAGGGTCACAAAGATAATAAGCAGTCAAGCCAGGTTTCAAATCCAGGCAGAATGCCTCCTAAGTATTCCAAAGTCGTCCTCTCTTCTTTCATCCTCTAAACCAAATCATAAAATCCTTAAGTTCCACAAGGACAGGGACCCTGTTATACTCACAGCAACATCCCCAGGGCCCAGTACATAATAGGGGCTCAAAAAACTTTTCTTTGTTGAATGCATGAAATATCCCTCAAACTCACCCCACCTGTTTCCACTGCCTCCGCTCAAGGCCAAGGCTTTCAGCACCTCACACTTGAGTTTCTTTACATAGCCTATAAACTAACCAATCAGGTAAATGGATATAAACTCCTCTGCCACATTTTCAATAACCCAGCCCATAACCCAACATATTCAAAGTTTTCTTACCACTGCTTCTCAATTATCAGTAGAATCATAACATCTTAAGAGTCAGATGGTACCTTAGAGATCATCCAATCCAACATTTAACAGATAAAGAAACCCAAAGACGGTAAGTGACTAAATCACCCAGCCAGGTGGAGCCAAGACCAGGACTTGATTCTTGCAATTTTTGCTCTAGGATTCACTCCTGGAGGATTTGCTTCACTCATGACAGATGTGTCTCCTCACTGTTCCATCAACAAATTACGTTCATTTCAATTGTTCACACTTAAGTTGTTTCTCCTGCACAGCCTGCCCTTTTTTTCTTGCTCCATAGATCCAAATCCTATTCATCCTTCAAAATCTCCTCCTATTCCATTCTTCATGACCTCCTCCGTCTCAGAAAATCTTACGTCCTGAATAGATGCTAGAGGAAGAGGATCACCACTACCTACTGGGCCAAGTTTAATACATAACTAACACTTTCCACAAAGCAAAGCTACTTGGATCATTTCTTCCCTGAAAACTATTTACCCATTCTTTGCTCCAATGTTTCTGGAAGTGATTTCGATACAGACTAACTTATATGGCACCTTCATAAAATGTTTATATACCTGGAAGAGAAGCTCACTCACATCTTTTAGAGTAGACACGTAACTCCTGAATGACCCAAATCACCTATATCTCTTCCATTAGGAAACTCAGGTTGTTCACAAAGTCCAAACCCAGAACTCTGATACAACTCACCTAGCAGCCACAGCTTCTAAGGTTCATCTCTTTCTCTGCATACTATCATTTGTCTTAACTTCCTCCAAAACTCCATTTCTGAGAAATAGTTCACACTTCTCTTCCTTCCTCGTCTTCCCTACACCATGCAGTATAGAGTACCCTCTTTTATCTTTTATTATTTTCCGTATGCCTCTTCAGTGAAAGTCCAGTTTGCTACCTCTCATCCAACCTCAACTAGCCAGTCGTTTATACAGAAGTCACATCTATCTCTTCAGCCTCTATCAGGTCTTAGGGTATCTCAACTCCATGAAGGTTAATTTTGTTTTTTTTCCCCCTTCTCCATTCTTCCTTCCTCTAGACAAGTGGCCTCAAAAGTGGTGTGGGTGCAGCTCAGAGGAAGTGCAAAAGGATCCACTGGGCTGCAGGAAACAATTTATTAGAACCCTTGTTATATTTATTTTTTCATCTCATCCTTTCTTAAATTCTATTTCTGTGTACATTTCTAAGTTACCCATTAGTTCAGTAATAAAGATACATAAATTCTTGGAGTACATGATCACGAGTCTGGAGACAACTGTTTTAAAAATACCTTGATAATGAGGATAAAGTAATAGGTTCCAGGCCATATAGAGGATGTAAGTATGTATATGTGTGGATATATATATATATATATATATATATGCACACCTGGTAGGAAGAAAAACTCTTGTTTGTATCCAAAGTCCTAACGATGCCCACCAACCTCTAACCCCTACCAGCCATCTCAGAAATGTGTCCTACTCAAAAGAGCAGAACAGAGGTTGGTTTGGCAAAGCCCTTCATTTCCAGTTTGAAAAAAAAAAAAAAAGAAATTCAAAGTGCTAAGATACTACCCTTATCTTTCCCGTAGAAGGGTATTTCAGGACACTGTTCACTATCCTGACACTGCTCATTGCCTGATTTATACGTATATACTTCATAGGCCACTACCTGCTGAGATTCAGTTCCTATTTCCCAATCCCTCGAGGCACAACTCATGCTCCCTTCGCTAACGACCAATTTATACTAACACCTGGACTGAGCTCACACCTCCCTTCATCCTTCGCTCCCCTGAGGACACTATCCACCGTCTTCCGCGAGCCGCACAGTCGCGTCCCAGTGCAGAGGACAGTCCATCCAAGGTCCCTAAGACCACTTCTCTTTCCTCCTCCGCCCCCGGGAGCTGCCAGCCAGGCTAGAGACGGGAGGGGGGGAGGGGTGTGACTCGCCTCCCGTGACTGGCCCAGATGGCAGCAGATTCCGCCCCCACTCTTGGGCACTCCTCCACCCCTCGACCCCCTAGGGCTGCCTGTCTGCCTCCCACCCCGCCCCAACCCCACCTCCGGCCTCCCCCACGCCCTCACGCCGGCTCCCGGACACACTCACCGTGCTGGGTGAAGATATTGAAGCCGGCCTCTGCGGTGCGCCCCGCCAGGTCCCGCCTGCGGCTGGAGGGCCTGGCTGCGCTGCTGCCCCGGATCCCGCGGGGTTGCAACTGCTGAAGCCCCGGAGCCTCCCCGACGCGGCCCACCTGCTGCCCCATCCCTGCACTTGCGTACTCCCGCGCACCCGCCGACCCGTGGTCACATTCCTCCTCGGCTCCGGCCTCGGGCTCCAGGCGCTTGTTCCGGCCTCTCCTTCCCAGTCGAGGCCCCGGCCCTGAGCGGTCCGGCCACCGGCGTCTCCGCACCCGACTCCTCACAGCAGCCGCCGCGCTGCCTCTCGACGCCTCACAGATTCTCCTTTTCCCTCCCCATCCCGCGGCTCCGCGCCCTCAACACTGCCGCCGCCGCCGCCGCCGCCATCTTTAAACCACCGAGCACTGGGAGAGCGTGGGACAGAGCGTCTCCCGCCCCCCACCCGACCAGTCACCTCCGCTACTCGGAGGGAGGGCTTCCCGGCGGCCCCGCCCCGCCCCGCCCCGGCCCCTGCCCCGGCCCGCCCTCGCGCCCCCTTCTTCTCTGAGGGTGGGTTCGCCCCCGCCCCCCGCAGCCCCCGTACCTACCTCACTGGCACGCCTACCGCTGCTTCAGGTCTTTCGGACCTTCGGTTCGTTCGCGGCACCTCGGCCTCCCACATCCGAATCCGCCTTAGCCAACCCCTCCTTTAGGTTCTACATGCTACCGCCTTTTTTAGGGTTGGTCGGTCTAAAGCCTTCCCTGTCCCACCTCCACCTGTCAAATCAATCAGTCGCGCTGAGAGCCCCAGGTGCACAGCTCACTCTTTAGCAGGCACAGTTGGGACAGAAAAGCACAAGGCGTTTGGTGCTTGCCATCCAGGTGAGGCTCACTAAAATGCCCCGGAGAATTCCTTTAAATACCCTCGTCACCAAGCCCACCTACAGTCAAAAGTAAATGATATAAAATGTACATGAAGATAATAAAAAGGTACATTATTTCATTGTAATTTTTTGAAACTTTCATAATGTTAAGTTGCACTCGCCTCGGTTGTCTGCACTCTACAATCTCATTGGAGAAGCAGTTATGACCCGGTTCCTCATATTGTATTACCATGAATTCCTCTTGAACTCCTTTACCGTGTAACCACGCGTGTTTCTGTTACCCTTACATGCTTGACAGTAAAGCTTATCTTCCTACCGGCATGCTTTATATATAGTGCACGTGGTCAGGTCTCCTTTGATGACAAAGGAGAAAAATAAAATTACCTTTGACCCTGTTTCTGAATGAGAACTTATCTTTAACTTATGTTGTCTAAAGACGGTGACTCAGGCAGAAGAGAAATGTTTTTAATGCACGCACACATGCATATATATGTATAAATATTCACTTACCATCTCCCCCCTACTGAGCATTCTTGCATGTTAATATTGATCCAGTTTTTTACATTCTCAAAGAATTTGATAATTATTCTTTAGCTATTCATTTAGCTTCCCTATTTCCTTTATAAAAAGCATCAACTGTTGGAGGTACCACACTGAAAATTTGCTTTAAAGCAGAGGATGTGGGAGCCATTGCAAAGAAGCAACGAAACAACCATTGGGAAGATAAATTTCAGGGAAAAAGGTGGATACAGCTCTCCTTTACATGTCTTTCGTAGAACCAGGCTGACCTTAGATGAACCATTAATACTCACTACTATAAAAGTGCTCTGAAATTATTCCATTGCCATCCAGGGTATGACCAGAAATAACTGAAATTGCCCACCAAATGGGAACAGAAACACTATGCTTTAACACTGGATACAATATGAATTTTCCATTTAGTCAAAGTTTTCCTGTGTTTAAAATACTTTGTCTTTTCCTTTTAATTCCTGAAGTGTTGCAACTACTGAGAAAAAAAAACCATTGGCAAGGGATAAAGGTGGTCATAGAGCCATGATTTGGTTTGTTGTTTGATTTTTATTATCAGAGAATTTAATTTGGGGGATAATGGTCTGGCTTCTCTAATTCTTTCATGGTATGTAACGGGTAAGTGTAGTATAGTGCAGTGGTTAAGGGAGGCACTTAAGTGCTTGAGGTCAAAACTGGGCTCAGTATTTGTTTGCTCTTAGACAAATATTTAACCTCTTTGTGCATCAGTTCCTTATCTGTGAAGTGATGATAGCAACAGTATCTACCTCACAGGGCTGTTGTGAGAATTAAATTGGTTAATATACATAAAGCACTTAAAACAGTATTTGGCATATAAAAAGCATCATACAAGCACTTACTATTAGTACAAAAAATGTAATGTTTTCAGAAATCCATCAACTTTTCCAGGCCTAATTTTTTTCAAGCGGTATATACTTAGATAATAGAACAAATTCTACAGTATTTATTCATGTGAGCCCCCATCCACCACCTGCCACCTTTATTTAACTAAAAACAAAAACACCAATCAACCAATAAAAAACAGGTGGAATCATACATCACTTTATTAGTCATTCCTACCTGGTCATCACCAGTTACCTGCACATGTGAACTATTGCATGTGAAATATTACCTTTGTTTAGCATATGAAGATTCCTCTACCATAGAGTCTTAAGATCCTGCCTAGACTGAAGCAAATATCTTGTAAGTGGAGATGTTTTTCAAAGTGAAATGGGAATTTTCAGAATGGGGGCGGGGGGCGGTTGATAGACCAGGGAGAAACCTACTTACTTAGGTGCAGGACACTATTTCATCTCAATGTAACCAAGCCCAAGTGACTCACCTGAGAATTATAATTAAACATTTAAAACGATTAAAACATTTAAAACAATCCCAAGTAGTATTAGCTCAAGCTGAAATGAGGGCAGCTGTGAACTCCAGGCAGGTGCAGAAACCAGATAAAAAAAGGAGCAGGGATGGTGCACAGTAGCACAGGGGTAGCCTCGCCTGAACCGTGGCCAGGGGATGGCCCCAAAAATCAAACCCATCATCAACACCAACAAGGCACAATGAAGACATAGATGCTCATCATCTTTACCTTCCCTATAATCGGAGTAATACCACTATTTCCAGAAGCAGGGAACGGGTAAGCAATGCTTCACTGATCCCTGTCTTTACCCATCTGGATTTCCAGGCTATTGCCACATCCTTACATTTTCTCCCATATTAGTCAATATTTCTTTCTCTATGTCTATATGGATACAGTGATCATTTAGACTCAGATCATCTCTCTGCTGGATTCTCCTGCCGCTAGCCTTTTCTTTCTAGGTTCCTCACCAAGCAATTCACTAAAACAAAAATACTTCTTCCTCTCATTGCTTTGACTGTGCTTCCCCTCCCCTCATCATGTACAATGTCTAAATTTTTCACCTGATGTTTCAAAATTATTTTCCAGGATACACTGGATTATAAATGCCTAATGTTCATCAGCTCCTGTTCCTCAAATCCCCACCCCTTCTATAGCAGGCATATATGTTTTATCCAATAGGCGTATTTCTAGGATGTCTTCCTTTTAACTCTGACTTTTGCAGTACTCAGATCCTCCCCAGTATGGTGCCCAAATGACTCCCTTTACAGTATTCAGGGTTCTACTCAGATCCTCCCTCCTTCTTAGGAAAATCTCAGACTTATCCATAGAGACATAATAGTTTCCCTGTACTCTACTTGGTCCATACCTAAAACAACCACAGCTGGTTAACAATTATTTGCCTATAAAATTCAATTACCTCCCTCTACATCCCCCAGATGTGTTTAATTTTGACATATGGCTCAATGTCATAGGGTTAGAAAGAACCTTAGAGGTCATCTAGGATAATCTTCTGGAATTCCCTGTACAATAACTCCAATGAGGGATTCCATCTATTTTGAAGTGTTCTAATTGTCAAAAAGTTCTTCCTAAAGGTAAACTGACACATGCCACCCTGAAACTTCCATCTGTTTCACCCCTGGTCCTAGTTCTACCCAGTAGCTACATAGAATAAATTTCACTTTTCTTCTACACAACAGCCCTTCAAATATTTGGGAGCTGTCATGTTTCTCAAAATCTTTTCTTTTACCTGTATAATGCATATGCTTGTATAGTTATGTTAATCTCTGTCTATATTATCTACATGGGCTCAAAATATTTGTGTAGATAAATTGGAAGAAAAATGTAATTTCATATGTAGCATTTTTCTTCTTTTTTTAGCTTTATTTTTTTTATTTTTTTATTTTTTTAACTCAACAGTTTACTCTATGGTACAAGTACAGAAATTTTTTCCTGAGGGAGGAATGCTTTGAATTCTATACCTGTTCATCTTTATTTTGTTCTTATTATCCTTTCTATTTTATATATCTATATAAAACAGAGAAACTTTTAAACTAGTCATCAGTTATTGAGACTGCTTTGTGGTTTCACAATTTTCACAATACCTATACCATTTTATGGGCCAACACATATCCAGTAATGTCCCTGGGCTTTGTATGCTTGTCTTCTCCTTGTTAGGTTTATTCCCAGCAATAGGATTACCTGTATCCAGAATGCCAATTGAAACACCAAAGATGGACATCATGACAATCAGTAACACCGCAGTCTTACAAAATGGAACAAGATAAAGACCAATTGTGGTAGCGAACAGTGACACCGCCAAAAGAAGAAAATGATTCATATTGTCAAAAAGAACTCCACCAATCACAGAGCCACCCAAATATCCAAAGTCACGGCCCACAAAAATCAGAGAAAGACTGCTGATATTGCAATTCACACTTGTTGCCAAATCTTGAAACGTGGGTCCCAGTATAGCGACACTCATTCCCTTTTCACTGTGATGATTGTTTCCTTTGCTGTGCGGAAGCTTTTTGGTTTGAGGTAGTTGCACTTGTTTATTTTTGTTCTTGTTGCCTGTGCTTTTGGTGTCATATCCATGAAATCATTGCCAAGACCAATGTCATGAAGCTTACCACATTTTGCAATCATTTGTGCTATTCTGCTAGTGTTGGAGGGTCTCCCGCAGAAGCGGGGTGGCCGTGGCTCACCGTGGGGACAAGGACACTGGCTGCAGAAGCCCTGGGAGGCACTCCCTGGCGTGAGCCCTCCCAGAGTCTGTCATCAACCCCACCAAAGGGCCCGTAGGCTCCAGTGCTGGGTCACCCCAGGCCAACCAACCCTTTTTTAGCTTTATTGAGATTTAACTGACATATAACATTGTTTAAGGTATACAGTGCCTTGATTTGATACACTTATATACTGCAAAATTATTACTGCCATAGAGTTAGCGAATACCTCTAGCAGGTGCATAATTACCACTTCTTTTTATGGTAAGAACATTTAAGATCTACTCTCTGAGCAGCTTTCAAGTATGTAATACAGTATTATTAACTATAATCACTATGCTGTACATTAGAGCCCCAGAATTTATCCATCTTGTAACTGGAAGTTTGTGCCATTTGACCAATACCAATCCTCCTCCCCCTCCATGCTCCCCCCAGCCCCTACTAACCATCTTTCTAGTCTATGTTTTTATGAGTTTGGCTTTTTAAGATTCCACATACAAGCGATATCATACAAGTAGTCTTCTTTCTCTGTCTGATTTATTTCACTTAACACAAATGTTGTTACAAATGGCAAGATTCCCTTCTTTCTCATGAATAAAATTCTGTTGTATATACAGGCAAACCTCATTTTATTGCAATTTGCTTTATTGAGCTTCACAGATTTTGCATTTTTTAACAAATTGAAGGTTTGTGGCAATCCTACATCACACAAGTCTATTGGCACCATTTTTCCAACAGTGTTTGCTCACTTTGTGTCTCTGTAGCACATTTTGGTAATTCTGGCAACATTTCAATCTTTTTCATTATTATTTTCATTATTATTATATTTGTTATGGTGATCTCCGGTTAGTGATCTTTTTTAAAATAAATTTATTTATTTTATCTATTTTATTATTTTTGGCTGCTTTGGGTCTTCGCTGCTGCATGTGGGCTTTCTCTAGTTGTGGCGAGCGGGGGCTACTCTTCGTTGCAGTGCATGGGCTTCTCTGTGGTGGCTTCTCTTGTTGCAGAGCACCGGCTCTAGATGCGCAGTCTTCAGGAGTTGTGGCGCGTGGGCTCAGTAGCTGTGGTGCTCAGGCCTAGTTGCTCTGCGGCATGTGGGATCTTTCCTGACCAGGGCTTGAACCTGTGTCCCCTGCAGGTGGATTCTTAACCACTGCGCCACTGTGGTTAGTGATCCTTGATGTTACTACTCTGACTTGCTGAAAGCTTAGATGATGATTAGCATTTTTAGTAATAAAGTATTTTTTAATTGAAGTCTGTATATTGTGGTGTTTTTTAAAATTTATTTATTTATTTTTGTCTGTGTTGGGTCTTCGTTTCTGTGCGAGGGCTTTCTCTAGTTGCGGCGAGCATGAGCCACTCCTCATTGCGGTGCACAGGCCTCTCACTGTTGCGGCCTCTCTTGGTGCAGAGCACAGGCTCCAGACGCACAGGCTCAGTAGTTGTGGCTCACGGGCCCAGTTGCTCCGTGGCATGTGGGATCTTCCCAGACCAGGGCTCAAACCCGTGTCCCCTGCACTGGCAGGCAGATTCTCAACCACTGCACCACCAGGGAAGCCCTGTGGCGTTTTTTTAGACACAATGCTATTGCACGGTTAATAGACTCCAGTAGAGTGTAAACATAACTTTTCACATAGACTGGGAAACCAAAAAATCTGTTTGGCTCACTTTATTGTAATATTTGCTTTATTGCAATGGTATGGAAATGAAGCCATAGTATGTCCGAGTATTGCCTGTACACCATATCCTTTTTATCCATTCTTTTTAAGCTGTTTGCACATGCAATACTTTGGGTTTTATGTATGGTTTGTCTCTGCATTGTTGTTGTAGTAAATCTTTAAAGGCTTACAGAGTACCAAATACAGTTCCATTTACAGATCGACATTTTTAAAGTTTTTTTGGATGACAGTGAGGAGGAGGATTCTTATCTGGCTGGCATAGAATAAGTCATTCTCTTTGAAGATAAGGAGATGGATTAAATGACCTCTTGTTGTTCCTTTTAGCCCCAACGGTCTATGATTCAATATTTCTTTCATTAAAAAACTTTGTAAATTATTAAGAGACTATTTCAAACAATTGGCAAAGTGCTATATAAATGTTACTAGTAGCAGGGCTTCTCTGGTGGCGCAGTGGTTGAGACTCTGCCTGCCGATGCGGGGGACATGGGTTCGTGCCCTGGTCCGGGAGGATCCCACGTGCCGTGGAGCGGCTGGGCCCGTGGGCCGTGGCCGCTGAGCCTGCGCGTCCGGAGCCTGTGCTCTGCAACAGGAGAGGCCACAACGGTGAGAGGCCCGTGTACCACAAAAGAAAAAAAAAAAGTTACTATTAGCAATAATATCTATTCATTTTAAATTAATAAATTAGTACCACTCCTTTTCTATGGTAATAATGAAATAGCTGACTAAACAATCTATTTAACATGTAGCCTACCACTAACTAGCGTAGTGGAACTGAGCCTGGCTTAGAATTTATGTGAAATAGGTTTTTCTTTCAGTTATCTATTGCTGAATAAGAAACAATCCCAAAACCTAGTGGCTTAAAACAACAGCGATTTATCACTTCTTGCAATTGTGTGGCTTGTCTGAATAGTTCTTCTGCTGATTTCACCTAGGCTCACTCATGTGACAGCATTCAGCTGGAGGCTCAGCTGAGATGGAAGACTGGCAATTCACATATCTGGCATTTGGTGCTGCTGTTTCGGTTCTCCTCCATTGGGCTCTTGTGGGCTGAATTATACCCACCTCCCTATTCCTATGTTAAAGCCCTAACCCCCAGTACCTCACAAAGTGACTGTATTTGAGGATAGGGTCTTTAAAGAGGTAAATAAGTTAAAATGAGGCCCTAAGGGTGGGTCCTAATCCAGTATGACTGATGTCCTTATAAGAAGAGGAAGTTTGGACACAGACACACAGAGGGACAGCCATGTGAAGACAAAGGGAGAAGACAGCCATCTACAAACCAATGAGAGGTCTCAGAAGAAACCAACCCTGCTGACACCTTGATCTCAGACTTAGTCTCCAGAACATTGAGAAAATAAATTTCTGTTAACTCACCCCATCTGTGGTACTTTGTTATGGCAGCCCTAGCAAGCTAATGTAAACAGTCTAACCTATTGGAGAACAAGAGGTATATTAGTTTGCTAGGGCTGCTGTAACAAAGTACCACAGGGTGACTTAAACAACAGGAATTTATTTTCTCATAGTTCTGGAGGCTAGAAGTCCAAGATCAAGGTGTCAGCAGGGTTGGTTCATTCTGAGGGCTGTGATGGAGAATCTGTTCTCTGCCTCCCTCCTGGCTTCAGGTGGTTTCCTGGTAATCTTTGGTGTTCCTTGGTGCATAGCATCACCCCATCTCTGGCTTCGTCTTCACATGGCATTCTCCGTGTGTGTGTGTGTGTGTGTGTGTGTGTGTGTACTGTAAAGACCCTATTTCTTAATGTCATATGGTGAGGTACTAAGAGTTAAGATTTCATTGTAAAGCAACTATACTCTGATAAAGATGTTAAAAAAAAAGAGTTAAGATTTCAACATATGAATTTTGGGGAACAAATTCAAGCCACAACACTGAGCTTCCTTAAAGTATGGTGGTCTCAGTATCCTAAGAGAGCAAGAGCGGAAGCTGTATTATCCCTTGAGTCTTAGTCTCCAAGACTCTCACAACATCACTCCCACCACATTCTATTAATGAAGGCAAGTCACAGGCCCGCCCAGTTTTAAAGGATGGGGAAATAGGCTCCACCTCTTAATAAGAGGACCAGCAAAATATTATGGTCATGTTTTCAGTCTTCCATAGGGTCTTATCCTTTTTGACAATTAACTAGCTATATGGCCTTGGGCTAATCATAAAAGCATAGATTCTTAGAATCAGAAGGGACCCAGGCCAATCTTATTCCCACTACTGAATAAATTTCCTCTGCCTCCTTCCCACTCCCAAGGTCTCCTTCTCTTTCCATTCTAAGGGCTGTTCCTAGGTGAACTCATCAAGCCTCTGTGTCTGTACTTATGCTGTTTCCTCTGTCTTGAAAGCAAATACCCCCTTCTTTTATTTCCTTCTTTTTTTTTTTTTTTTTTTGTACGCAGGCCTCTCACTGTTGTGGCCTCTCCCGTTGCAGAGGACAGGCTCCGGACGTGCAGGCTCAGAGGCCATGGCTCACGGGCCCAGACGCTCCGCGGCATGTGGGATCTTCCCGGACCGGGGCATGAACCCGTGTCCCCTGCATCAGCAGGCGGACTCTCAACCACTGCGCCACCAGGGAAGCCCTATTTCCATCTTTTTATTGAAGCATAATGTTCATATAGAAAAGCATGTGTGTGTGTACTGCTTGATGAATTTCACAAACTAAATGCACCCATGTCATCAGCATCTCGGTCCAAAAGCAGAACATTACCAGTACCTCAGAAGCCTTCTCCATGCTCCCTTTCAGTCTCTATGCATTTCCTCCCAACTCCACAAAGGTAACACTATACTGACTTTAATCGCATACATTGATTTTTGCATATTTTTGTACTTTATATAATGGAATCAGAAAGTATGTAATCATTGTGTCTGACTTCTTTCACCCAATATTATGTGTTTGAGATTCATTCATATTTTCATTTATAGTTGCAGATCATTTATTTTTCATTGCTGTATAGTGTTTCATTGTATGAGATTACAGTATACTTTACTTATCCATTCTATTGCTGATGAGCATAGTTTTCATATGAATATCCTAGTACATGTCTTCTGGTGACCATAGATATGCATTTCGTTAGGTATTTTTCTGGAACAAAGGATATGTGATGTTTAGCTTTAGTAGATACTATCTAATGGTTTTCCAAAGTGGCTTCACCAATTTTATTCTCACAAGTAATGTAGGAGAGTTTTGGTTGCTCTAAATCCTCACTAACACTAGATATTTTCCATCCTTTAACTTTTTAATCCATTTCACACTTCTTTTACTGTCTAACTCCTATTTGTCTTTTTAAGACTCAGCTTAGGAGTCACCTCCTCCAAGAAGGCTTAACTGACATGCTGGATTAGATGTCCCTTCTCTGGGCCCACATTAACCCTTATCTATGCCCCAGGCTTTAGAAGTTATCTGTTTAGAGTTGTTGAGGTTAGTATGAAGGACAAACTGGCCCATGTGTAAATTGAAACCGGTCTTTGTAGCAGTATCTATCAATACATATACTCAGTTCGTAAACACAATATACATACTATGTGTACAATTCATATATTCTTTTACCTAGCAATTCCTAAAAATTACTTTTACATTTACACAAATATACATGTTCAAGTATGGTCACAGTATTGGTTTTGTTTGTTTTGTTTTTTGTTTTTTGTTTTGTTTTGGCTGTGCCACATGGCTTGTAGGATCTTAGTTCCCCGACCAGGCATCTAACCCGTGGCCCCCTGCAGTGGAAGCCTGGAGTCCTAGCCCCTGGACTGCCAGGGAATTCCCACAGTATTGTTTTGTTGTTTGTTTGTTTTTAAGACTTTATTATTTATTTTATTTATTTTTGGCTGCGTCAGGTCTTAGTTGCGGCATGCAGGATCTTTGCTGAGGCATGTGGGATATTTTGTTGCAGTGCGTGGGCTTCTCTCTAGTTGCAGCGTGCAGGTTTTCTCTTCTCTAGTTGTGGTGAACAGGCTCCACGGTGGGTGGGCTCTGTAGTTTGCAGCACACGGGCTCTCTAGTTGAGGCACACCAGCTCAGTAGTTGTGGTGCACGGGCTTAATTGCCCTGCAGCATGTGGGATCCTAGTTCCCTGACCAGGGATCTAACCCGCGTCCCCTGCATTGTAAGCTGGATTCCTTACCACTGGACCACCAGGGAAGTCCCACACAGTACTGTTTCTTTTTTTTTATTCCTAATTCTTTTTTTTTTGAAAATTTGAATTTTATTTTATTTATTTTTTTATACAGCAGATTCTTATTAGTTATCTATTTTATACATATTAGTGTATATCTGTCAATCCCAATCTCCCAATTCATCCCACAGTATTGTTTCTAATAGTGAAAAATTGAACCCAAAGTAACTGTTCATCAACATGGGAATAGTTAATGTAATACTAAGCACTGGTTAAAAAAAAAAGAATGAAATAGGTATATAGGGCTTAAAAAGATCTCCAAAGTTTACTGAAAAAAAAAAAAATAGCGGGTTTCCCTGGTGGCACAGTGGTTGAGAATCTGCCTGCCAGTGCAGGGGACACGGGTTCAAGCCCTGGTCTAGGAAGATCCCACATGGCGCGGAGCAACTAGGCCCGTGAGCCACAACTACTGAGCCTGCGCGTCTGGAGCCTGTGCTCCACAACAAGAGAGGCCGCGATAGTGAGAGGCCCGCGCACCGTGATGAAGAGTGGCCCCCGCTTGCCGCAACTAGAGAAAGCCCTCGCACAGACACGAAGACCCAACACAGCCATAAATAAATAAATAAATAAATAAAAATTAAAAAAAAAATAGCAAGTCACAGAAGAACATGAAAACTTCTCTGGATGGGGTAATGGGGAAGAGTTACCAGAAAAGGCGAGAAGGGGAATACCAGAAGTGCTACCATTTTGTTTGGGCAAACTTCAGCATTTGCTGCAATGTTTATGCCTTCCTTCTGAAAACTCCTCTCTGAATTTCCTTACCTATAATATGAGGTTAATAATAATGTATACCTTCAAGGGTTGTATGAGGAGTTAATATATGTGAAGCTCTCAGAACAACACAAAATTGCCTCACTCTCAAACCCCCAGCCATGGTGATTGGTCTAGGGATGGTCAGCTGACCTAAGCTTGGCCAATTACAGTCCTCCCCTGGACATTTTGGAATTGGAATTGAGAGAGGCCAGCCCCTCTTTGAGAACTTGGACTGTGAGATGTAAAGCGCAAGATATTTTGGCAACCATGTTTCCCCTCATTTGGAGCAGAGAAGAGGAGGGAATTGATATGCAGGGAGAAAAAGCAAGCATTTATATTTATAATCCATTTTTTTTCTTAAGCTAGTTTGAGCTGTTTTTCTGTTATAATCCTAATCAATACAACCAATACAGTCAATACAAATGCCACAAAATACCATGCTTATTTAATGCATATTACTCATCCATAAATGGTAAATAGGAGAATGATGTCTGTAGAGCTCATAAGTTGTGCTACTCCATTAGGATCTTTCCCAGCATGTTAATGTTTTGAAGTGATCAGTAATAAACTTTCTCACAATTGAAGAGAAACCTTTAGCAATAAATGAAGACCTGAAAAAAAAAAGCTGAAAATCTCATAGAAGTGCCGTCCTTTATTGTACACACAAATGTCTTCCTTTAGTCAATAAGTGACTAGTTTAGTGGCTTCAAGAACTACTATATTTTCCATTGAGCTATCTAGAAAAGCTGCAAGTGCAGATGGAAGAAGCTGCAAAGACATTTTCACATGTTTCCCTTAAGAGGGTTTGCCAGACCTTCCTCAGCTTCCTTGTTTCCTCTCCAGCTCCACAACTACATCTCTTGTGAGTCTGCTTTCAGCAAAAGAAGCAAGCCGAACTTACTTCTCAATGTTCCCTCTGCCTAAAATGCAGTCCTTTTTTCAGGTTGCCTGGCTAACTCCTACTTATCTCTTAGCTCTTAGCCTAAGTCTTCCCCTAGGAAGACTTCCCAAACCCTAGTCTAGGTTAGATTACCTCACCTTCACGCTGCTACGCACTTTCAAAGCAATTCATTACCTGCTACCAACACTTATCCCACATTATTGTAATTACTTGTTTAATAGCTGTCTTCCTCACTAGATTCTAAGTCCATGAGGACAGGAAGTGGGTTGATCTCATTTACCAGTGTATTCCCAACAACTTAGTACAGTGCCTGGTATACACAGTGGCCATTAAGTATTTATTAATAGAACATTAGAAATCTGTACTTTCTATCATTTCTACAAATAATTTGTCAAATATATTTCTTTTGAAAACGTAAATGGAAAACTACCAGAGTAATAAATTCTCATTTCAGGAGACTTAGAAAATGTATAAAATTATAAAGAAGAATGCAAATGTTGTCTAGAATGCCACCATTCAGATATAAATATTTTTGGTGTTTTTCCTTTCAGTTTTTTTCTTTTGTTTGTGTATATATATATATATATATACACACACACACACACACACACACACACACACACACATTTTTGTTAATTTTATCTTTAAAATAAATAATACACAACTTCCTCTGTCCTAAGAATTAAAGTAATACAGAACATAGATTAAGAAATGAAAGTTGGGGGTTTCCCTGGTGGCACAGTGGTTGAGAGTCCGCCTGCCGATGCAGGGG
The DNA here is from genome assembly GCF_025265405.1 of Mesoplodon densirostris. Classification (NCBI taxonomy): domain Eukaryota; kingdom Metazoa; phylum Chordata; class Mammalia; order Artiodactyla; family Ziphiidae; genus Mesoplodon; species Mesoplodon densirostris. The sequence continues at coordinate 155,825,486 of NC_082662.1, read as the reverse complement.
ACACAGGTTCGTGCCCCGGTCCGGGAAGATCCCACATGCCATGGGGCCCAGGAGCCATGGCCGCTGAGCCTGCGCGTCCGGAGCCTGTGCTCCGCAACAGGAGAGGCCACAACGGTGAGAGGCCCGCGTACCGCAAAAAAAATAAAAATAAATAAAAATAATTTTTTAAAAAAAGAAATGAAAGTTGTCCTTTAAGCCTCCCCTCAGTTGTTAAAAGTTTGTTCACTTTTTTTCTCCAGCTTTATTGAAGTATAATCGACATATAGCATCGTATAAGGTTAAGGTATACAATGTGAAATGATTACCACAGTAAGGTTAGTTAACACATCCATCACCTCATATTGTTACTTTGTGTATAGAGGCAGGGTCCACTTTTTTCAAGCAAAATTGGGATCATACTGTATGTACCAGTGGTTTTTGAATTTTATTTTACCCTGCTCCATAGTAAAAAAGTATATTTTACATTACAATTCAGTTAAACACACACATACAAGCATGTATGTTCACACACATACACACACATACATTGATACATGACTGAACTTTAAAAAGTTTCAGGAAACAATGCTTACTCTTGTGATATACTCATATTCTCTATTCTAGGCTCGTCTATATCCATTTGTTTCTTCGTTTGTATAAACACTATACCTACAGAGGGGCAGCTTGGAATGAGTTGTCAGAGGCCCAGTAAGGTAAAGGAGAATTTGTGTGGGGAGGACAGCCAGCCAGTGGGGAGAGAGAGTGTCAGAGTCCAAGTGGGGTGAGCATGGAGAAGCAGTCTTGCATGAACTGTCAGAACCTGAATATTGTGGGAAGTGCAACCATGTGGAAGTGGTGGCTCAGCATGGGGTGTCAGAGCCTAGATGCCATGAGGAGAGTATCCACATCAGGGAGGAAGCAGTAGTTATGGGAGATTCGTAACCTAGAAGGGGCATAATCAAATAAGTAAATTTATTCATAATTTCAGCCAGGTTTCTCACTATCAGAGAAAGGAGTTACAGATACAGAAAGAGAGAAAACTAAAAGGAACCCTATGGTGTATTCAGAACTGACTACTTAATTTGTAGAGCTCTGTGAAAAATGGAAATGTGGGGTCCATTGTTCAAAATTAAGAATTTCAAGATGGTGAGAGCAGAGCATTAAACCAAGTGCAGCTGTCTTTCTAAGTGGGGGGCCTTGTGCAACCACATAGTCTCACACCCACGATGCCAGCCCTGGGTGTATTCATGTACATAGATGGAAATGTACATCTGTTTTTATTACTAATTATGTAATATGATATGTAATTTAAAATATATAATATTCCCTACTCTATCCATGAAAAGATTTGAGATCAGAAACACCCCAATAGCAATAGCACATCTAGTGCCTAGATCTTGGCTTCTAAATACAATTCTCTACTAAAAGGAACCAGAACTTCTTAGAGAAATGGTCTGAAACAGGTCTGGGGCAGGAAAATAGCTGACTCTAGAGCTATGCCAGAAGGCAATGCTCAGAGAAGGTGGGGCACGTCAAAAGAACGCAAAGGCTAGCTTGAATGGGCCCTCTTTTACAAATCTGGAAAATACGAGCATCAAAATAAATAATTAGGAAAAAAGTAAATATAGTCAGGATAATGGAATCCAGGTTTCTCACTATTTGAGAAGGATGTTAGAGATATGGAAAGGGAGAAAACTATTGAATAAAATAGGAAGCCATGAGTCCATTCTTATATAAATTAATATATAAATAATTTGAAAGTTTGATAAGCCACGAGTTATGTACATGTTTCAAGAACCTCCCTACAAAATACTTATTAATAAGTAATTATTAATCAAGAGACACTACAATGGAGAAGACTGGCAGATACCATCTTAATTAAGTGATCAAAATAAATAACATCACCATGACTAATCAAAATCATGCTCCCGCTGATAGGTTGCAAGGAGAGAACATGGATATTCCTACCAAAAATGAGTCTGGATCTAATCATCAGGAAACACTGAAACCCCAAAATGAGAGATATTCTACATTCTGTAGTCTGCAAAAGTGCATCATGAAAGTCAAGGGAAGACTAGTAACTATTTCAGAATGAGAGAGACTAAAGAGGCACCACAATCTAAAGACAACATCATCCTGGATTGGTCTGTTTATTCTAAGAAACATTTCACAAAACTTGAATAGGGTCTGAAGTACAAGGTACCTATGTATGCATGTTAATTTTCTGATTTTGATAGTTGTATTGTGATTATACAAGAGAATGCTTATAGGAAATACACACTAATGTACCAAGGAATAATGGCACATCGCATCAGCAACGTACTCTCAAATAGTTCTGTAGACAAAGAATGTCACCTGCCTTTTCAGTAAACAAAGCATATTGTGGCCATAAAGCCATCAGCCACTGCTGCAGCCACCCCCAACGGTGCACCCTGAGGGGAATTTGGCCCTAGATAGTTAAGATGTGTATCAAGGGAATAAATTTAACAAGCCCAGACTCTTGCATCTTCCCATACATAGAAAAACACTAAAATCATTAACTTGAGACATTTGTTTTTCGTGTGTGATTAGCAGTAATCTTTTGATGTTTGACTACATTTTTTTTTCAGCAAAAATTTCTATGTATCCTGGCTCCTCCCTTACCTCTTTGGAACAGTCGTCAGAGCTGTCTGAGAGGCATCTTCCCGGGCTATAGTCCTCAGTAATGCCCTTGCATAAAACATAATTCTCAACTTTTAGGTTGTGCATTTTTTTTCAGTTGACAGTTTAACTGCCTTACCAAAAAAAAAAAAAATCAACATATATGGGTCTATGAATTTACCCTCACTGACTAATCTAATAACCTTATCGAGAAAAGAAACAATGGTACTTTATTTTTTTCATATTTTAATTTTATTGCAGTATAGTTGGTTTACAATGTTGTGTTAGTTTCAGGTGTACAGCAAAGTGATTCAGTTATACATACACATATATTCATTCTTTTTTAGATTCTCCTCTCATATAGGTTATCACAGAATACTGAGTAGAGTTCCCTGTGCTATACAGTAGGTCCTGAAACAAGGGTACTTTAAAATGAACAAGGGTACATTAGAATTGTTCTTAATGAACAAAGGCTGTCTTCAGTGGTTACTGCTTTTTTTGATATATGCTGACAAGTTACCTATTAATTAGCTTTTGGTTAAGAATTGATTTTACAGTCTCAAAGGAACATATTTCTGAAAATTGATTATTGACGTTCTCTTTGCTTATGTCTTTCTGACGTTTTAGGGATTGCTGCCAGTACTAGCGTGATCAATGGTCCTAGTTTGCCAGGGTTGTAGCAGTGAAAAGTCCCACTTAATGGGAAACCCCTCCACAGGACACAAAGTTTCCACACTGGTGCAACAGGTTGGGGGAAACCTGCAAAAGCCTTGTGGCAGCCCACAAAAATACAGTCTGAAAGCAACACTGTTTTTAGGGTCAAATGGCTCCAACACAAACTACCCCACCTTTGTAGTCACTGGTTGCTGTTTTTACTCCTGAAGCTGATGTTGACAACCTTAATTACCAGTTCACAATAATGAATCATCCATTGTTGCCTTGCTAGGAGTGATACAATTTAAGTGGGCAATTTAAATGCCTTGTAACAATCCATTTTTGGCTTTGCCTGTGGATTAACTATTATGCTTTGTATCAAGATAGTACTAGTTTAACTTTTTTTTTTAACTGATTTTTAATTAATTAATTAATTTTTTTGCTGTGTTGGGTCTTCATTTCTGTGCAAGGGCTTTCTCCAGTTGTGGCAAGTGGGGGCCACTCTTCATTGCGGTGCGCGGGCCTCTCACTGTCGCGGCCTCTCTTGTTGCCGAGCACAGGCTCCAGACGCGCAGGCTCAGTAGCTGTGGCTCACGGGCCCACTTGCTCCGTGGCATGTGGGATCTTCCCAGACCAGGGCTCGAACCCGTGTCCCCTGCATCAGCAGGCGGACTCTCAACCACTGCGCCACCAGGGAAGCCCTAGTTTAACTTTTAACACTGTGAATACTGTGAACTTTCTAAGAATTCAGGTAATGAAAAATAACAATTACAACACCTACACCAGCATGATCTAAACATGAAAAAGAAAGTTAGACAACTGTGTTATTTTAATGAGAGGTAGATGGAAGGAGCCATGCAGCACGATTAAGAAAGTAATAACCAAAACAGAGCATACTACACAATTTGCAGAAAAGAATTTGGAATTGAACATTGTGAAGGGGAAGTGAAAGCTCTGACTTTGAGAATCTCACAAATCCAGAGTGAGAAAGGCAAGTACTTCTAAATCAATCATAAGTTTTCTCCTCTCCCCCAAAGACATCAATACTCAGTCTAAAACAGACTGAACTGAATTAGTTAGGCCATACCAAACAAGTTAACGTGGATTAACACGCATTATAGTATCTTTTCCTAAACACTTTGATATAAAATAAACACTTATTTTAAAATGTTTTATATGAAATTAATAACACATATGTGTATAGTTTACACACACACACATATCTTTGGGGAGGGGGGTAGTCTGGTAGGGCAGTATTCCAGTTTGGCTCTCTAAAAAGTTGGCCACTCTAGCACTGGCCATTCAGTCACTAAATATTTATCAAGTTCTTACTATGTGCCAGATACTGTGTCAGGGTCTAAGGTTACAGCTGTAAAAAGGCAAAAAAAAAAAAAAAAAAAATCCCTTCCCAAGAAAACTATAGTCTAATGGGGTAACAGACACTGTAATATAATGAAGTGCTAAGAGAGAGGAAATGACCTAAGAGCACAGAGGCAGGGCAAGAAAGGCTTCCACTAGAATGGGAATCTGGAAGATGAACATGAGTCAGCCAGGGGAAGCTGGGGGTTGGAGAAAGGGCAGAAAGAAGCATCCTCTGGGCCCTAAATAAGGTCAGTGAGAGCAGGGCACAAGTGGGGAGCTATGAAGTTTTCTATCAGGTTTTTTTCAAGCATCAGCAAATATTTGTGAGCGTTTGCTGTGTCTCCTATGAGAGATACAAAGAGCAGTGGATAATCATGTGAGTGATTACAATACAGTGGGAATATAAGACTTAAAAAGTTAAATATCAACACAGGAACAAAACAGCACAAGAGATGTCACAAGTTAAGATACAAATTCAGTTAACATTTTAAGTGATTTAGCTCAATACTTTTACATTATAATTTGAAACTTTTGGAAAAAAATTGAATGTGCAGAAAAGCTGGAAGAACAGTATAATGAAGCTTCATATTCCTCCCCACCTAGATTCACCAACTGTAGACATCTTGCTACACCTGCTTCATCTTTCTCCATATGTGGACACTTCCCTTTTGCCAAAACATCTGAAACTAGGTTTCAGACAACTGTACATTACCCTTGAATATGTCAGCCTGCATCTCCTAGAACAGAAACATTCTCCTACAGGAGCACAATGCCCTAACTATACCTAAGAATATCATCATGAACTCAATAACGTCACCCAACATTCAATCAATACTCAGATTTCCCCAAATGTCCCCCAAACATTCCTTCATAACTGTTCCCTCCACCTATCACATTTGAAAGCTCTTCTGTACCTTGTAATGTACTTCTACTGTGCCTGGAAAACAAATGTAACCTCTTTTGGTCTATTTCCTCTCCTTAAAGATTAGCTACACATTAACATTTATTCTACTTGGAGTTACTGGATCTGTGATGAATGATTTATGATTGGATCTGTGAAGAACAGAATTTGGAAAGCATTTCAGGATAGGCAACCACATTACAAAAGTAACCTCTAGGTGTCCTCTTTGGATAGAAGAAATCTGTAGCTATTTGCTACCGAGGACTTTTCCAGAGCAGTCTTTATTTGAAAACATACATTTTTCTTTGGTCAACATAGATCAAAGAGTCTAATCATGCCTCAGAATTCTAAACAGAACATAAATAAGTTCAATTTATATATTCTACAAACATTTGGCACACGTGAACTAGATTGCAAACTGGGAGATGTGAGAATAATAACTAAAGTCACAGGGCAAAAATAAACCAGCGTAAGTATTCAGACTTGTTTCCCCCACTTCCATCCCTTTTTAAAAGGATTTCTTTATTGCTCAATATTGTGCCTTTGTTATAACTGCTCGGTTAAATGGGCAGATGAGGACTTTGAGGCACAGAGATGAAATTACTTGCCCAAAGGTCACATACCTAGTAAGTAACAGAGCTACGATTCAAACTTAGGTAGTTTGGCTCCGAAGTCCACGGACTTCTTCCTGTAATGATGCTATCAAGCCATTACAAAATAATGAGTTCGTCTTCATTTGTCATCATTCTTTTTCTTCATAGATAGTTACTGCCACAAGGTCATAATGTAGGATTAAAACAGTGTGAGAGGTCACAATCTTCATGTGCTGGATCAACCCAAACCATTTGAATGCATTTTAGAATTTCCCTCCCTAAGTTGCTAAAACTTCACGTAATTGTACATAAGCCTGAACATTAAGGTTCTTATTTAAAATGGAATTGGACCCCAAATCCGAAGATGGTCCTGGAACCAACCCCAGGTTTTTAATGAGTTTGAAGCAGGCAGGATTTAAGGGCCAGTCAGCACTCCATATCACTGGAGGATTTGTACTTCAAAAAATATCTCCCCCGGCTTCCCTGGTGGCGCAGTAGTTGAGAGTTCGCCTGCCGATGAGGGTACAAGTGTTCGTGCCCCGCTCCAGGAAGATCCCACATGCCGCGGAGCAGCTGGGCCCGTGAGCCATGGCCGCTGAGCCTGCGCCATGGCCACTGAGCCTGCGCGTCCGGAGCCTGTGCTCCGCAACGGGAGAGGCTACAACAGTGAGAGGCCTGCGTACCGCAAAAAAAAAAAAAAAAAAAAATCTCCCCCACTTAATTTAGATATGTACCCCACACCCACCATTGAAAACCAGTGCTCTGAATGAGTCCTAAAGAAATTAAGGAAAGAAGAAATTCTTATCTTTTTTTTTAATAGAGGATATGCATTTCTTTATTTTTATTTTTGGCTGGGTTGGGTCTTCATTGCTGTGTGCAGGCTTTCTCTAGTTGCAGCGAGTGGAAGCTACTCTTCAATGCAGTGCATGGTCTTCTCACTGCAGAGGCTTCTCTTGTTGCGGAGCACGGGCTCTAGGCGTGCAGGCTTCAGTAGTTGTGGCACGCAGGCTCAGTAGCTGTGGCTCGTGGGCTCTAGAGCACGGGCTTAGTTACTCCGCAGCATGTGGGGTCTTCCTGGGCCAGGGATTGAACCCGTGTCTCTTGCATTGGCAGGCGGATTCTTAACCACTGCACCACCAGGGAAGTCCCAAGAAATCCTTATCTTGTGTATTATTCACAGCAAAGTTAACATTCTACCTTGCATTATAAAGTTGGGATACAGTATAAAATAAATAAGCTACAGGATGTATTGTACAGCAAAGGAAATATAGCCAATATTTTTTAATAACTATAAATTTTTAATAACATTAAAAGTTTTAACTCACTATGTTGTACGTCTGAAACTTACATAATATTGTAAATCAACTATACCTCAATAAAAAATAAAATGCAAAAAAATTTTTTAATAAAAAATAAAGTTGGGGTACACATCAATGTACCTACCCTTCCTCCCTCCCTTTAGTGAGATAAGCACTTGAAAGCTACCTTGGTCACCTTTATCCACTGACCATGAAAGAGACCCCCCACCCCTACCCTGGCAATCACACATCCACCAAAGCAGGTGTGCAGAGAACTATAAGACAGTCAAGGTATTTGGCTTCAAAGATGAGTAGGTCAATTATCTGGGAAAGATAGTGTAATTAGGACTTTTGTGTTTGGGAGTTGAAAATAAAAAGTTTCCTGACTTGTTGAGTTATGGATCACCCTTATGAGAGAAAAGGCTCCGGGTCACAAATGGTGAACATTTCAACCCACATTGACTAAGGTGACCAAACATCCTGTTACCAAGTCCAAGCTCATACTGCTTGCTGCATGACAGGCCCACAGATCAAGAGACGAGTCATTGGAGCAAGGATTAGTGACTTTATTTGGAAAGCTGGCAGACCGAGAAGATGGTGGACTCGTGTTCCAAAGAACCATCTTGCCTGAGTCAGAATTCAGGGTTCTTTTATACTAAAAGGGAAGGGAGTAAAGTCAAACATTTTCTGGTTCTGGTCAGCCTCCAGAGGGGATGTGTTCATTTCTTCCTGCTTGCAGTCATTCACAGGTGGGCCTGGTCAGGATGATTCCTGCGAGCTAAACAAAGGTATTTTAGCTTAATGCTTATTACCTGGAAGGCAGGGTTCCCAGAGATGGGCCATTTTGTATAATTTAAGCTTATAGGCAGCATCCTTTTAGTGATTAACTTGTAATAGAATACGAAGGTTCTTCCCTATTACAGTCCCAGATGGTCTGAGACAGGGGATCGTTTCCTAGGACAAGAAACTTCCATTGTTAAAATCAGGAAAGTCCCGGGCAAACCAGGACAAGTCGATCATCCTAACTGACACAGTGCTCTTGTGGTGCCTGGTCTATGAGGTAATGGGTCTGAGAAAAACGAGCACCAATGAAACCCCTTTGAAAATCAACCTTAGATGAGCTTATCACTGAATGAAAAGGACCATCCTCCCTCAAGGTTCTGTCATGGCCTGTGCTGAGATCAGGGTCAGAAGGGTACCAGTATCTTCTGTCAGTAGAGTTACACCAGTGGTCAGTAGCATCACTGTGAAACAATAGGAACAGTAGACTGGTCCACTTTAGGGACTGCCCACTTGGATATTGTATTAGTTAACACCAGCTGTTTCCTTAGTCAGTCATTCTCAAACTTCAGTGTGCATCAGGATCAGCTGGAGGCTTGCTGGTCCCCATCTCTGGAGTTCTGATCTGGGTAAGAGACTGAAAATTTGGATTTGTAACAAGTTGCCAGGTGATACTGATGCTGCTGGTCTGGGGCCATATTTTGAGAGCCGCTTCATCTTAATATTAGATGAGTCGGCAAAATCTCAGTAGTTTAGCATAATCTTCATTCATCCAACAGTCCAAAGTGTGTGTTTCTGTTTAGGTGGTTCTCTTAGGCAGCTCTCCTCTGAATGGTGACTCAAGTACCCAAGTTCCTTCGTGTGGTTCTGCCACCTTTAATATTGTGTTCCCAAGGTTGCTCTGGGGATCATTACCTTCCAGAGATCAGAAGTGGGGGATAGGGGACAAGCATGAAGGATCACTCCTGGGAAGCTTTCTGTTTGTTTGTTTTTTGTTTGTTTTTGGCCGTGCTGCACAGCTGCCGGGATCTTAGTTCCCTGACCAGGGACTGAACCTGGGCCCTGGCAGTGAAAGCACCGAGCTCTAGCCACTGGACCGCCAGGGAATTCCCCAATCCTGGGAAGTTTTTATGGACCCGGCCTAGAAGTTACTATATTTTTCAGACAAATGGCCACACCTAACTGCAAGAAAGACTAGGAACTATTGTCAAACTATGTGCCCAGGAAGAAGAGAACATGGGTTTGGTCTCTGCCACAGTCTTCTCTCCTGGCCATCAAATATCCATTTCATCCCTTTTTACCATATACAGAACACAATCCTCTTTCTGCACCAAGGGAAACAACTCAAAAGTCTCTTCCAGTCATTACATCAAGCTCAGAATCCAGGATCTCTGGGTGACACTAGGTCTGGGTATAGCTCCTCATGGCCTGATGACTTTAGAATTAGGAAAACAAGTTTTCTGTAAATTGTCCTCTCCCATCCCCTACACTCAATGGCAGAGCTAGGACATACTATCCACAGTAAAACAAACAAACAAACAAACCCCCATTCAGGAAAAAGAGGAACAGGAGGTAACACACAGTTGCCAGTCCTTTGCAATTGTGAAAATCAGCTGCGCAGGCACTGTGAAGACCTCTGTCTTGGGGTGGAAGAATTGCCTTGATTAGACCATGGTCCTGCTCTTTGGGAAGAATTTCTGTTCCCAATTTTCTCTGCAGTCCCTGGCTCCATCTTCGCAGAGGTTCTTCCTTTTCCATTATCCTTCATGGCCACATCTGAAGCCAATGTCAGAGAGTGCATCATCTTTGGGGGCTTTCACAGTGTGCTCCCTGCCCACGCAAATGTGGAGGCTTGAGAGCTGTTTTAAAATTTCCTGGATAGGCAAAAGCTTTATAGACTAGGCTTGTGGGTTCTTTATCAATACAATTCCAAGTTTCAGAACTTGGCTCTTCTGATCTATTTGCTTTGAGACTCAGGTGCCAGTAACTACTCGCAAAGTTATTTACTAGACCTAGGGTTGCCAGATAAAATATTGGGTACCCTGTATTTTTATTTGCTAAATTTGGCAACCATATCTAGATCCATTTCTCAGGGTCATCTTAATTCTTTGCTTCTTTACCTCATGATGTGCTTTCACCTAAAAAGTGGTTACCTTAAGGGTTGGCAGAGAACAAAACATCCTTAATTGCCTAATTGCCACACAGCTGTCATTTTGTTTACTTAGTAGTCTTGCTGAGCCTTTTTCTCTCAAGGCTTTTTTTAATCTTATCCCTTAATATTTGGAATCTAGAAGCCATAGGATTTCCCAGCCCTATAAAGCTCATGATCTCTGGGTTTTCCTCATCCCCTTTGATCTCTGCCTGAATTGAGTCCAGCCCAATTCTAGCCTACACTCATCTCTTTCAAGAATAACTTGCTGAGAGCAGAAAGTTAAAACTCAAATACACTAGCATTCAAACTCTTTCCAACCACTTCCCTAGAGCAGGGATTCTTGACCTAAGGATTTGTAATTTGGATGGTGTATTAAGTCAAGTTCTCTGGAAGCAGACACTGAAATGAGGATTCATGTGCAAGTGATTTATTAAGGATTAACCAGGAATGAGGGAAAAACAGAATAATGATAGGATGCAATTTTAGGCAAAGTTCCAACCTCAGCTCGATCCAACAGGGGAACTCTGGAGCATATGTTATACCTCAAAGCAAAGAAGCTGGGTTGTCATACGTCCTCACCAGTCACTTACTGGCCATGGCTGCCCTCTGGACTTAAATACCCATGCATTTCCAAATTTCTACATCTGAAGACAAAGGGCTCCCATAGCACAAGGACAGTGCTCTGAAATGTCTCAGGTGAAAGCTGGTAAAGCAAAGGTAATAGAAACTGTGGGATTAGCAGATGGAACCCCTACAAAGGATCTGAGGAGATCAGGCAGAGAACCAACAGTGTTCTGCAACCAACATGGGAAACAAATTACATCTTCATTTTCACTAACCCCAACTGAAAGTTAACATTTCCTTTATTCAGTTATGAATGTAGGCAACAAATCACAGTAGTATTAGCAGCTCCTGTGAATTATGTCCCAGGTATATTCATATAATATTATCATTGTTGTATACATGTTGTAACATACCTCAAGATATTGTTTACACTCATATAATCATTACTACTTTGAAATTATGATAGTCCCAAGATTTGCAGTTGGCAGGCTGGAAATCCAGGAGAGCTGATGGTATAGTTCTAGTCTGAGTCTGGAGGCCTGAGACCCAGGAGAGCCAATGCTGTAAGTTCTAGTCCAAGTCTGAGCCTCAAGACAGAATACCAGTGTCCCAGCTTAAAGACAGTCAGGCAGAGAGTGAATGATTTATCCCTTACTCAGCATTTTTATTCTATTCAGGCTTGCAATGGATTGGATGAGGCCCACCTACATTGGGGAGGGCAATCTGCTTTGCTTGTCTACTAATTCAAATACTAATCTCATCCAGAAACACACTCACAGACACACCAGGAATGTTTGACCAAATACTTGGGCACCCAGTGCCCAGTCAAGTTAACACATAAAATTAACCATCACACAATCCTAGATCTTGTTATTTAATGGATTAATAAAGATGCAAATATGTTACTGTATCACATCTTTGCTTTTTAAAAGTATTTTCCTAAGCATTTGTCAGTACAGTTGGTTTTCTGGTACATATTTTATTTCATACATTTAAAAATATTACTTTGAAATGGGGTCTGTCAGCTTCACCAAACTGCCGTAGGGGTACATGGCACCAAAATGAAAAAAGGAAAGGAAGGAAGGAAGGGAAAAAAGAAAGAGAAGAGATGAAAAGATTAACCTCTCTGCCCTAGAATTACAAATGCATTTAGGCACACAGTCATCCTTCTAAGTTATTTCAAGTGACGTCTTATCAAATCTTTTTTTAGCGCATAATATGCGTCTCCATTTTTCTAAGTTTGGGTATCTGTTTCCTTACTTCCCACTGCTGATCCACTAAGCTAATGTCACAGATTTTAGGGTTTTGTATATGTTAGATGCAGAGCTCTATGAATGAGATTTTGCCCTTTTAAAAGAGACCACAGAGAAATCCATTCTCCTTTCTGCTATGTGAAGACACAGCAAAAAGGTGGCCATCAATGAACAAGGAAGCAGGGCCTCACCAGGCACAGAACCTGCCAGCACCTTGATCTTGGACTTCCTAGCCTCCAGAGCTGTGAGAAATAAATTTCTGTTGTTTATAAGACACTCGGTGTATGGTATTCTGTTACAGCAGCTGAACAGACTAAGATAACAACACTCCATCCATTTCAAGATACTAATATCCTGTATTGATTAAGGTAAAACTACCTGTTATAATAAATAAATGCTCAATCTCAGTGGCTTAACAATAAAAATAACATTTAATGCAGTGTTCATGGGTCACAGCACATGACTGTCCTGGGTGATTCTCCTGGGCAGCTCCCACTCAAGTGATGATGTAGGTATCCAGAATCCCTCCATCTTGTGGCCCCATTATCTTTACCAGATGGATTCCCCATCCAGCTAGAAAGAAAAAGAGAAAGGAGGATTGTGCTTGAGAGGTTTTAATGGCTAAAACTCAGTGACATGACCCCACCTAACTGCAAGAGAAGCTGGGAAATATAGTAGAGCTGTATGTCCAGAGAGAAGAAATGGTTGGTGTAGGATTTGCAGATAAAATATAGGACACCTAGTTAAATTTAAATTTCAGATAAACAACAAACAATTTTTTTAGTACAAGTTATGTTCCATATAACATTTGGGCATCTTGTATGTTTACATGCTAAATCTAACAATCCTAGCTTTGGTGATCAGCTGACAGTCTTTGTCACAGGCAGGATGTCAGACTGACCTTTTGAACTGCTTAAGGCCTTGAGTTAATTGAAAATTCAGGGGGAGGAAGGAGCCTGAAGAGACAGCAATTTTAGACTTCCTGGTAAGTGGATGTGGGACTAGAGTAATTTATTCAGGAAGATGAAAAGGTGGGACAATATTTGTATCATGTGTTCATGGAGACAATAAGTTACATTACCAGGGGCCTTATCCAGGATATTTATGAATTCCCATCTAGCACATACTTATAGTATGGACTAATTGAAACTCCCAAAGTGGGAAGTATTGAATATTTTTTAGGCAATGGCTATGATGCTACAGACAGGCTAGGGCACATGGATGGATGAGATACTTAGTCCCTGCTAATGTGGTAGATAGAGACTAGAGTCTGTGGTGAGTCTGAGCTTGAAAGGATTCTCAACTATGCTTCAAAACCAGGCAGAGGGCTTCCCTGGTGGCGCAGTGGTTGAGAGTCCGCCTGCCGATGCAGGGGACACGGGTTCGTGCCCCGGTCCAGGAAGATGCCACATGCCACGGAGTGGCTGGGCCCGTGAGCCATGGCTGCTGAGCCTGCGTGTCCGGAGCTTGTGCTCCACAACGGGAGAAGCCACAACAGTGAGAGGCCCGCGTACCGCAAAAAAAAAAAAAAACAGGCAGGAGAGAGGACATGATGATATTTCTTCTTTGTGATCTCCATCCCTGAAGAGTTTTGTGTAATGTAGACATATAGAAGGTAGTTTATTAAGTTTCTAACTCAGAATCCAAAAATCTCTAAAAAATTACAGCACTCTTCTTTTTTTTTTTTTTTTTTTTTTGCTGTACGCGGGCCTCTCACTGCTGTGGCCTCTCCCGTTGCGGAGCACAGGCTCCGGACACACAGGCTCCGCGGCCATGGCTCGCGGGCCCAGCCGCTCCGCGGCATGTGGGATCTTCCGGGATCGGGGCACGAACCCGTGTCCCCTGCATCGGCAGGCGGACTCTCAACCACTGCGCCACCAGGGAAGCCCTGCAGCACTCTTCTTGAAGCAAGGACCGTGGCAAGTCTTGGTGCTCAAGAAAACGCAAATTAGGGCCTCCCTGGTGGCGCAAGTGGTTGAGAGTCCGCCTGACGATGCAGGGGATACGGGTTCGTGCCCCGGTCTGGGAGGATCCCATATGCCGCGGAGCGGCTGGGCCCGTGAGCCATGGCCGCTGAGCCTGCGCGTCCGGAGCCTGCGCGTCCGGAGCCTGTGCTCCGCAACGGGGGAGGCCACAACAGTGAGAGGCCCGCATACCGCAAAAAAAAATAAAAAATAAAAAATAAAAAGAAAAAAATAAAAAGAAAACGCAAATTACCCCAAGCCTGGATAAGCCATCAGAGACATGCCCAACACGTTATGTTGCAATAGTCTGTGGGAAAGGGCATTCAGCCTGTGATAGAAGTAATGATTTCCAGAATCTGAGGGTATTATCTGGAATGACCTTTCCACCCCCGGGAAAGAATGAAATAAAATTTTAGGACAAATTGCTGAAGTCCTACAAAAGAAGCAGATATTAGAAGGGGACTAGATATCAATATAGTGTTCCAATGATGGTGCCCTAAAAGTTACTGATGATCCCGTGTAGAAAATATCTTTATAAATGTGATGAAGTGTTTGTAGGTTCTTTTTTTAAAATTTAATTTTATACAGCAGGATCTTATTAGTTATCTATTTTATATGTATTAGTGTATATATGTCAATCCCAATCTCCCAAGTCATCCCACCACCATCACCCACCCCACCCCCAAGTGTTTGTAGGTTCTTAAAAGTATCTGGGGGACTTCCCTGGTGGCACAGTGGTTAAAAATCCGCCTGCCAATGCAAGGGCACGCGGGTTTGAGCCCTGGTCCAGGAAGATCCCACATGCTGCAGAGCAACTAAGCCCGTGCACCACAACTACTGAAGCCTATGCGCCGCAACTACTGAGCCCACATGCTGCAACTACTGAAGCCCGTGCACCTAGAGCCCGTGCTCCACAACAAGAGAAGCCACTGCAACGAGAAGCCCTCAAGCAGCAACAAAGACCCAGCTCTGCCAAAAATAAAAACAAACAAAAAAAAGTATCTGGGTGAAACCGTTTTTTCCATTAAAAAAATTATGATTATATATGTTAAAACTCACTCTTTACTAACACTGTACACTAGTACATTTCTGTGAGTTTTGAGTCATTTAACTACCACCAAAATCAAGATATGGAACAGTTCTTCTATCTCCTAAAAAACTGCCCTCTTTGTAATCAACCCCTCCCCCAACCCCTGCCAGTCCCTGGCATCCACTGATGTGTTTTCTGTCCCTATGAGCTCTGCCTTTTCTAGAATATCATATAAATGGAATCATATAGTATGTAACTTTGTGAGTCTGCCTTGTTTCACTTAGGATAATGCTTTTGAGATCCATCCATGTTGTTGCATGTATTAGGATTTAGGACCTTAAGACTTAAACAAAAAATTTTTTTGAGAATACAGAGAATCATCAGATCTCTCTGGTCAAAAGTTTTAAGACTAGACTCAGAGAAAGGGGAAGCTCCAAGTTCAAAACTATTAAGACATCATACACATTTAGGGGCTTTGCTCCAAAAACTTATCTCCAATGGATGCCATAGAGAAATCAAGTTATCAGAGACGTTGCTTTTAATGAAGGGCAGAGACATAGGCTAAAGCTGTGAAACTGCCTCCAAGATTTCTAGAATTAAGGAGGTTAATTCTGGAAGAGGAAAAGGAGACGTAATCCTTTTCAAAGAGCCATCAAGACCCACTCTAAGGTCCCTACAGTCAATTGGGAATGTTAGCAGCTCTGAGCTTTGTTTGGGAGTAATCATCAAAGACTCTTAAGGCCAGAAGGAACTGCCCAGCTATGTCCTTGCTTTTATCTGCTCGGGAAAAGATGGGTATTTATAGAAGGCTGCACAAAGGAGAACCATAAAAGCTAAGGAATGTTTTGGAGTTTTCAAGAAACAAAGGTGAACCCAGAGAAAAGAGGATCCCAAGCCTGATAGAAGCTCTTTCTCCTTTCATAGGTAGCAAAGGATCCAAGATGGAGAGAAGAGGCTGGAATGCTCACAGAACAACAGAAAATAGGCAGCATGGGGGCTGGCCACATCCAAGCAAGACCATCTCCTACTTGGCTGCCTAAAAGGTAGTTACTGTCCATTCTTTGAATCCCATGGCAGGAACCAAGGAAAGTAAAGGAAGGAGGGCCCATAAATACAAATAAAGAGCTATTTCTTCTCTTCTGTGGGGCCCAGGGACTTAGAAGATGGTCATAACTCTGAGGATGAAGGCTTGGCTGGAACTTCAGGCTAGAAAAACAATGTATCTTTCTGTTTGGAGCTAAATTTAGCAGTTATTTGCCCAGCTTCCAAAGAGGAAAAGAGAAAAATTAGCTAGAGCCTTGGGTCCATAAAGTAGCAAATACTTGAGCACATCCTGATTCTGGGTCCAGGACCAGATTATGGCCCATAAGGCAGCAGTGCATGTGGATAGAGGATATTGATATGAACAAGTATCCTGCCACTGCCTTGGCAGAAGCCAGAACAGAGGATCAGCCAGCACTCTGTAGAGGCCAGCTGCCATTTGCTATCAGCATTCCATTTCATGATAGCAGCAAGAAATTCTGTGCACTGGTTACCCTGGATTCTCCAAGCGTCCTAGACTACGAGGATCCAGTATTCACACTCTGAGGAAAAACTAGGGCATGAGTAAACCCCAAGCCTGGGGACTAGGGAAGTGGAGTCTCTGATTACATATATTTTTATTAAAACAATGTCATATAGAGCTTTGTACCCCTCACAATGCTTTTTTAAATTCCCCATTTAATTAAATCTTTATTGAGTACCCATTACGTACAAAGCACTGTTGAGGAAGGTCAAGTTCACATATTACTCCCCTTTACCTAGTAACTTGAAACACCATTTATATCAGTAATATACTTATGAAGAACTAATCACAATGATCTGTCCAACAAACCATTCCACAATTTCTTTAAGAATTATTCCAGGGAATTCCCTGGCTGTCCAGTGGTTAGGACTTGGCTCTTTCACTGCTATGGCCTGGGTTCGATCCCTGGTCAGGGAACTAAGATCCAGCAAGCCACAGAACCAGCCCCCCAAAAAAATTATTCAAAAAAGATTTAATGAGATCCTATGTACTAAGTGGCAGGCATTGGACTAGGCTCAGGCTCAGAAGTAGAAAAGTGAACAGGTAGTCTTTTACCTCAAGGAATATGGTCTAATGGATATATAAATCATATAACCATTTTATTTATATTTACATATGTGAAATTTAGAGCCTTGACTGTAAACATTGTAAACACTGGATTGGCTTTATAAAAGGGAGGAATGGGTATAGTAAGAATAATGAAATGTGTACGTTTAAAACCACACAGCATAGTGTCTGACACATAGTAGGTGCTCAGTAAATATTTATTCATTTGCCAAATGATTGTATTTGAAGGTATTCTGGTAAAAAAGGTATTAGAGGGATGTGTCCTAGTTATTTATTTATTTTTTTTTTTAAAGGAAAGCACAGATTTCTGCATGCTATGTTCTGTCTCTCACACTGAAGGGATTTACTTTATACTATCTCATCCCTGACCTGTAAAAAGGTTTTACACATCAGAAAGGGGAATTCTCATTTAGCTCTGTAATTATAGGGAAACTTTTTATAAGGGCAGTCCAGTCATACTGGTATAAAGGATTGGGCTGCTAGTTAAGGGTCTATGTGGTGAGATTGTTTTGAGAACTGTCTGTTCCAAAATACTCTGACCACAGATTTGCAAGCATCCTTGGAATCATTCCAGAAGAATCTTGACTTTGGGTAAGATTCTATTTCAAAAAGTTCCCAGAGTGTAATTCTATTAGAGAACACATTGATAAGTCCATACCTGTTAAAACATTAGCAGTGATTAGTTCATTGGATCGATTTACAGGACAATTAAATATCTCTGACAGGTGAGTTTTGCTGTATATAAATTAATCTCATTAAAACGGACAAAATTTCAACATAGAGAAATGACATCGGAGTTTTAGAGACATTCAGAAAATTATTAAGTACATTTTCTTGAGCTAGGAAAAGAAAGAGCCATCTTAAGACAATAAATAACAACATTACTCTGGGTTTATCTAATGCCTTTCCTCTGAGAAATGAATGTACATATTTCTTATTTTTATTATTCTGATTCATCAGCCTCTAAAGTAATCTATTTAAAAACATGTTGTTTAGGGCTTCCCTGGTGGCGCAGTGGTTGAGAGTCCGCCTGCCTATGCAGGGGACATGGGTTCGTGCCCCGGTCTGGGAAGATCCCACATGCCGCGGAGCGGCTGGGCCCATGAGCCATGGCCACTGAGCCTGCGCGTCTGGAACCTGTGCTCCACAATGGGAGAGGCCACAACTGTGAGAGGCCCGCGTACCGCAAAACAAAAAAAAAACATGTTATTTAAACATAAATCCTGAAGGCATTATAAATTAACATCCAGAAGTATTCCAAATAAAATTCCACTGAATGGGGCACTAAAAAGAAAGTCCTGCTGGCATAACATAAATTCAGTTCTCTTGTATTTGAAGAACTCCTCTAAAAAGGTGTGTTTTTGTTTTCAGAGACATTGAATCCAAAATTTTGCATTCACCTTTTAGGCTAACTATAGTGAACTCTGTGCTTTATTATCTAATGAATTAACCTGCAGGCACCAGAACAATAATGCCAGAATAGTCTGTTCTCTACCAAGTGAGATTTCACGGGTTCTGAAAACCTTCTCCACCAAAACAATGCTTTTGTTGTCCTCTACCAATGTCAGTAACAGATAAGATTGTAGACCTCACAGTTTTGTCACTCTTACTTAGAGTAGCACAGAGGTATAAGATCCAAATTGTTTTAGAAAATGCAATAGGTTGAGTTAAAACTCACATTAGAGGGCTCCCCTGGTGGCGCAGTGGTTGAGAGTCTGCCTGCCGACACAGAGGACACGGGTTCGTGCCCCGGTCCAGATCCCACATGCTGCGGAGCGGCTGGGCCCGTGAGCCATGGCCGCTGAGCCTGCGCGTCCGGAGCCTGTGCTCCGCAACGGGAGAGGCCACAACAGTGAGAGGCCCGCGTACCACAAAAAAAAAAACACCTCACATTAGAGTATGAAAGTCTGATATCATAATACATTTTTGACAAGGGGGAAGGTGGAGCCTGGGAAAGTAACATATTAGTCTGTGACTTTCCTGGTGAGAAATTTCACTGCTTTACAATCTCCATTGTGAAGTAGTACATACTAACCTTTATTTAGTATTTACCTTCCAACTGCTTCAAGGTGTGTCCTGACCAAGTAGGCTAAGCTGACAGGTGGGGTAACATCAGAGGTCAGGACCCACATGTATATCTCATTTGACTCTAACTTCTACTTCGCATCTGCCTTTAGCTATCCAAATTCAGACACGAAAATATGTGTATAGTAGGTGGAGGAATTTCAGAAGAAAACTAGGCTTACTTTCAGGATAAGAGAGTAGATTTTACTGTTTTATCAAAAGGAGGGTTCTTGACACAGGGAGCAGGAAGGGTAAGCTGGGACGAAGTGAGAGAGTAGCATTGACATATATACACTACCAAATGTAAAACAGATAGTTAGTGGGAAGCAGCTGCATAGCACAGGGAGATCAGCTCAGTGCTTTGTGACCACCTAGAGGGGTGGGATAGGGAGGGTGGGAGGGAGGTGCAAGAGGGAAGGGATATGGGGATATATGTATATGTATAGCTGATTCACTTTGTTATACAGCAGAAACTAACACAAGAATGTAAAGCAATTATACTCCAATAAAGATGTTAAAAAAAAAAAGGAGGGTTATTGGTGACACCTGGAATATGTTCAGAAAATAAATGGGTTTATCTTGGTGTTGATCTCATTTATAATAAATTGCATAGGTCTCCTAGAAATTTTTTTTAAATGGAGCTCGTGACACAAGGATTTATAAGAAAGAAAGAATGAAAGAAAGAAAAGTTTCAAAAAATTGAAAATTTGTCAAAAGTAACTGAACCATTAAGTACAAGATCACTAAGCACAAAAATGCTTCTATATAGGACCTCCCTGGTGGCCTAGTGGTTAAGACTCTGCACTCCCAATGCAAGGGGCATGGGTTTGATCCCTGCTTGGGGAACTAAGATTCCCACATGCTGTGTGGCCAAAAAAAAACTTCTATACATTAAAAACAAAAACTTACTGACATTAAATGTGAAACCTTTTGGTAAATGTTAACCTGGGTTTTTTAACTTGTACATAGTATTATAGAAAGCCCTTGGTTAAAAGTCAACAGTCATGGTAGTCCTGTCCACACTATTACATTAACTACCTGAACGAAGTTGAGAAATCCATTTAAACCTGGTTGTTTTCAGTTTCTGCATCCATAAGATAAAAAGGCTCGGTGATCTCTGACTCATTTAAGCGCTATCATTCTGCATTGTCAGTCACTGGTCATAATTTTAGCTCTAAATCCTATCTTGAAATCTTACATATTTATTAGAAGACATTTCCTACAGTTTCAACTAGTATGTGCATTTACCAAACTAACCTTGAATTTCACAACTGCATAAGCAAATTGAGAAAAAACAGTGAATCTTTACTAATATATACAGGCATCATATTATCTTTCTATAAAAAATAAGGACTAGACTTGCTATTTTTATTAGGATCAGGTTTCCTCAGACTGGTCCAAGGCAAGGCTATGAAACTATGAGGTTCATTATAAGTAGCCTCTCGCCTCTTCACTTCTTCCTATTTGCTAACATGGCCTTTGGCAGAACCCCAAGTGCCCCTGCTTTCACAGAACTCTGCAGGGGCCCAATACCCACCTTTCTTCCTAAACTCTTCATGTTCCACCTTGATGCTCACCCTTTAATACAGTGCCTCATTACTAAATTCTTTATTACTTACCCACAACAATCAATGTCCATTCTTAAAGTTCCTAATTCAGTGGGTATAATGAAGAAAACTATCTGATTAAACAAGTTAATGTTAAGTAGTGAATATATCTGCACCTTGTTTCAGAAAGTATAATTGGTGGACTTTCATACTCAGCAGCAAAGTAAAAGAATTTTAGGGAGTGGAGGGAAATTTGGGCAAGTACAAGTGCCAGAAAGGGCCTTTCTGCTTTACAGCCTTGTTATCCCAAGTATGGTACTAGGACCAGTAGCAGTGGAATCACCTGGGGGCTTATTAGAAATTCAGAATCCTAGGCCCTCCCAGCCCTACTAGTCAAAATCTGCAATTTTTACAAGATAGGAGGAGGAGGTGGTAGTTTCTTTACACATTAAAGTTTGAGAAGCTTTGGTTTACAGTATTTCACATAGGTGGACACTTCTCCTCTCTGGTTTAAGGTCAGCTAACTCTTTTTTTTTTTTTTTTTTGCGGTACGCAGGCCTCTCACTGTTATGCCCTTTCTGGCTCAGCGGCCATGGCTCACGGGTCCAGCCGCTCCACGGCATGTGGGATCTTTCCGGACCGGGGCACGAACCCGTGTCCCCTGCATCGGCAGGCGGACCCTCAACCACTGCGCCACCAGGGAAGCCCAAGGTCAGCTAACTCTTGCTTATGAGAATCTGTATTCAAATGAAGACCCATTTTTGCTTCTAAGCAGCCTTCTTTCTAATTTTTGACCCACCAATACAGACTCCATTGTAATTTAATACATTTGGAGAGGAGGAGGCATTACAAAAAACTCTCATTTAACACAGTATTGAAGGGAAGTAGAGTAACTGGAAATTAGAAAACTATGTAGGATACACAGGTACAATAGTGAAAGCAGAAGCCAATGGTTGATAAAAGATTTCAACCCACATGACAATCAAAATAAAGTACTCATGAAAATGGAATCACTGCGCAATTGTTAGGACTGCTATTGGTAAGAGTGGTGAAGGGGGTTAGTTTGTATATATGTCAAAGGTATTAATGAAGGTAGCCAATCCAATCCAACTAATTCTACAGGGTTCTTTTCAATTTCCATCTCTTGTCCTCCACAAGGCCTTCTCTGACTCCGCCTACAACACTGCCTTTATTAAGGTAACCAGCTGGCCTATTTGCCCAGGACTACCTTGCATTTCTCTCTGAAGGTTCTGTGTCCCAGGAAGCCCTTCAGTCCCCAGCAAACCAGGATCATTGGTCACCCTCCCCCCAGTCCACGTTGGAAGTACTACTCCCTACTTTGAACCTCTTTAGCTGTCTGAACTCTCACCATTAATTTAGCACTTCTTTTGCTTTATGTGGTAATTATTTGCATACAAGAAATGTTTCCCAGATAAACGTTTCCTTATAAACTACTTAAGGACAGAACTTGTCTTTAATGATTTCTTTTACTTCATAGAGCGTGAAACCAGTGTCAGGCACACATGAGCCAGTTAGCTGTGTTGATGGAAATAATCAATAAACAATCTATAATAGGAATAGAGAAGAGTTTTATTTGAGCCAAATTGAAGACTATAGCCCCAGAGACAGCTTCTCAGATAACTGTGAGGAACTGCTTTGGAGAAGCACGGTTTTCAGCATGGTTTTATATATTGTTGGAACAAAGAACATCAAACAAGTCAGGGATACATTCCTGCAACATTTCAAAAAAAAGAGATCACCCTGTTCACAATGAGTTGGTATCACCTTGGTGTCTGGGGAGGGAGTCTTAGCATTGAAGGAATACCAGCATTGGCATTCCAGGAGGGGAGCCATTTAATTTTATTTTATGGCCATGCCTCTTGTCTTGTGGGATCTTAGTTTCCCGGTCAGGGATTGAACCCAGGCCCTTAATAGTGAGAGCGTGGAGTACTAACCACTGGACCACCAGGGAATTCCTTAATCTTTATTTTTAACATGGACATTCTTTACTTCTGGCCAGTGCATACTTTTCTTTAATAATTTAAGCAGATATATTAACATAACATTGTAAATCAACTACACTTCAATAAAATAAATAAATAAATAAAGCAGATGTATAATGTATGTTTGGTAATCTAAAACCAGGCTGTTTTAGTTAGTACAAAATTCAAGTTAACTCACATTTAAGCCAGAATGACTTCCCCATACCTCAGTATGTGAAAATTTCTTTCATTACTTCCCCCTTTAGATTGTAAATCTTTCAACAGAAAGCATTGATGGTCAAAATATTTGTCCCTTGATGCCAGAGTGATTGCTGTTTGCCCTGGGTCCATCATGTCCCTCAGGGCTAGGCCTCTTTTTTGTTGTTGTTTATGTGTGTATAGAGATTTGCCTAGTTATCCACATTGAGGGTAAACTAATCAGATATAGTGAACAAGCACACAGGTATGCGAATGGGAAAATATTTTAGAGAGTGTACACTTTAGCAATTGCATTGAATTGTCACACAAACATTGTACACATGTTTTTAGCAGTAGGCTTAAAGCAAGCAGTGATACATGTCATGATAGCTAGGAAAAGAATAATAATACATACTGTGACAATGATAATCATCTGTAAAGCAAAACAGAAAAAAATTGTCTATTCCTTAGGGGAGTCTACCGAACAGATCATTTAAAGGGTTCGTTTTTCTTACATCTTGTAACCATTTTGCTTTTGGGGAAATTTTTTCTGGGTGTGTCAACTTCTCCAGAGGTACTGATATGTGTAACAAGTAGTATGAGTAATAGCACAAATACCTCCTTGTTTAGCCCGTAGAAAATCTAAGGCAGGGGCTTCCCTGGTGGCGCGGTGGTTAAGAATCCACCTGCCAATGCAGGGGACACGGATTCAAGCCCTGGCCCAGGAAGACCCCACAGGCTGCGGAGCAACTAAGTCTATGTGCCACAACTACTGAGCCCACGCCCCACAACTACTGAAGCCTGCACGCTTAGAGCCTGTGCTCCACAACAAGAGAAGCCACAACAATGAGAAGTCCATGCACGGCTACGAGGAGTAGCCCCCACTCGCCGCAGCTAGAAAAAGCCCACACGCAACAACAAAGACCCAACACAGCCAAAAATAAATTAATTAATTTTTTTTAAAAAAGAAAGAAAATCTAAGGCAGCCCTGTTGTCTAATATTACTTGGGCTAAGGAATTTAGGGGCATCTATTGTGCTAAAATGCTTTTTACAGTCTTTTGGCTATTTGACCAATAGTGGCTGATAGATTTCTGATCATCTCTTTGTTTACATATACTCTTGCATTAGGAACCAAGATTCCCAAAAGATTTTGCCACCAGGTATCTTGGTTTCTTGCTAACATGAATCTTTTGACTCTGTAATGAAGAAAGGAAGGAAGTTCATCTGTTTCCTTATGTACAGAAAATGGGGTAACATAATGTCCTTATAAATATAAATCTTCTATTTACCAGCTATTAAGATGTTTATATGCCCATCCTTGGGAAAGTGGATCAGTTCCAGTACCACATATGAAGACAAAACCTGGGGGAGCACAAGTGATCCCTCCCAGAGTGCTCTCATTGATAGCCTTATTAACTGGAAGTTTTGTCAACACAATATTAAACTATGGGTCATTTCTCTTGTAGGCTTTCCAAAAGTCATTTGCATGGTATTTAACATATGGGAGTTGCTGGCATAATTTATTTGCATTTTTCTCTTTAAGACATTTTTCAATAGAGTAAGAGACAGAGTGAAGGGATCCTGGGGTAAATTGTACTCAGTCTCTGAGGACTGAGGATAGTATCTGAGGATACTAGATGGACACATACTAATGTGTCCATCTAGTATGTTAAAGAATTTGAATGTGAAAGGTTAGGCCAGAGGAGGGTTGGTCTAGAGGGATGGCAATATTAAGTACATCTGAAAGTCAGTGGTAGGTATTAAGAGGGGCCTATATTGGTCTTATGTTGACTGAGGAATTTGGTGATAGATCCAACAATTGGTTACATTGCCCCAGAAGTATACTTTGTGATAAATTTACTAAGAATTTTTTTTTGCCATCCTGAATATGGGGTCAAAAGTATAGCTAGAAGTAAAACAATAACTTTAGATTTTGATAGGGTGACAAACATTTGGTAAGCTTTCAATTGAAATAATAGAATGACTGGGTCTCACAGTACTGGTCTGGGCTCTTGGCTTTTACTACTGTTGTCATCTTTTTCTTATCCTGGTGTGAGTGTTGTTGGAGGTCAGCAGTTCTTTCCATAGACCAGTCCAGTGCAGAGGCCCTTCTTAAGTGGAAAATATAAATTCAAGAGTCAACGCCCTTCAGTTTTATTGTGCATATGCTACTATACCTGATAAGGGCACTTTCATCTAGGTTGGAGAGAGAGTCCTTTAATTGATGTCTTTCTCCAGCATGTATAATCCCCTGGTTGTGGGTCATGGGGCATCTGATCTTCATCCAAAGATAGATTACTGTGATAAGCTTCAGAAACAAGCTTAGAATATCCTTTTAATAATTCAATTAAATTTTATTATAATGTAACAGAGTAACAAGAAGCCACCTAGGAAGTAGAAGGCAGAAAATACCAAACCTCAAAGACAGTAACACTAAAACTTAATATCCATAAAGGTATATTGTTGAAACATAATTTTTTATCTTTAAAATCATCCTATTTCTATCAAATATAGTTAAATTAAAACCAGTTTGTTTGCTAAATAAGTCTGGTTTCAATAAATTTGGCCTGATTATTTACATAAGTATAATTGATCATATAGGATCTTTTAAATTTTGCTTTGCTGGAACTTTTCATAAGGAATCTCAAACTGAACTTTTAGAAGACCTCTCAAGGCCAGGAGAGCCATGCCAAGGACTTGTCATCAGATCCCATCTGCAATAGCTACAGATTTAGGTGGATATCTCTCTTCTTGAGGTCCAAAATATCTTGAGGTTCCTGCACCTGCCAGGAAGTGGCCTTCCTTCCTTCCTGGAAAGCCCCTGCTGGGAACCTAAGAGTTTCCAAATTCTGGAGGGATCAGGTAGAGAGAAAAGATAAATGCTACAATTCTCTTAACAAGGGTATAATTTACTAAATTGCTGTAAGTCATAATTAGCTTAAGGCGAAAATTTCCCTTGCATCTGGACAACAAAGATTAAAAGCTAGTAATATTTCAGACAAAAAGCTGTAAAATTATAATCATATTTATCAGTTCATTCAAAGCCATGTAATTAATTTTTGTTCTACTTGAGTCCAGTTTTTTCCATTAGTTCTGTCCACATTGCCTGATGATTGAGGGTGATAGTATTGACAGTGATAATTTCAAGAAGTTTGTGAGGTTTTTGTTGATTTGCCCAGTAAGTGGGTGCCTTGATCACTGGAGACTGTAGAACTATACCCCAAGTGGAAAACACATTTTCTAAGTTTCTTTTTCATTGTGAGGGCATCAGCTTGCAGCAAGGGGAGGCTTTAACCTTCAAACAAAAAGATGGAGTTGGCCAGGAAGCCAAGAAGAGCCAAGCTGTTTTGGGTTTCCCATAGTCCTGACTGTTTAATTCACAGCTATTGTTTACCTATCTTAATTTCTCTGATCTAGGAGCCGACTCCGGCCATGTTACCAGGCCATCAGGATGGCAAAAGTCTGACAATGAGGGGTAAATTTTTGCAAAAACAGAATGGACTTTATCTACACGTGCCATGATCTTTACAGATTCTGTTGGTGTTGTCTTTGTTGTTTCTTTTTTTAAAAATATTTATTTATTTATTTGGCTGCACCAGGTCTTAGCTGTGGCATGCAGTATCTTCATGGTTGCCTGTGGGGTCTTCGTTGCGGCACGTGGGATCTAGTTCCCTGACCGAGGGCCCCTGCATTGGGAGCATGGAATCTTAACCCCTGGACCACCAGGGAAGTCCCTGTTGTTGTTGTCTTTGTATGAAAGTCAACTAGGGTATTTCCCTAATACTCAGGTTCAGTCCCTTTCATGTGAACCTAAATTTTGATGACAAATAACATTTTATGTTAGGACATATAAGATTTCTATGAATTTCATATTATTTCTCAAATACTTATATATAAACACAACATAAAGAAGGCTTAATGTTACCTTTTATTTGAGAATGCTTCCCATGTAATTTAATATACAAAATAAGCCTAATTAGTTTAATATCTCTCTTTGAGGTGCTTCAGGACAAAATCACTTTCTTTTCCCTTAACAAAATGCATTTCCATTCTTATCTCCTTTTACTGAAAACACACATCTTATTTTCCTTGTATACTGAAATGCTTCCCTTATTACTTCTAGTAGCTTTAATTACACCTATGTTATAATTTTTTACCCTTAAAACACCTTAATCACTTGAGAAGCAGGCTATTGTAAACCGTCATATCAGCACTTCTTGATTGGTAAATCTGTGAACATTTTATAACCTCTAGAAACGTACATTTTCTTATAACATTCTTCCCTCAATGTGGTATAAGACATAGGTCTAATAAATCCAAACATCTTTAGTTTTTCTTTAGTAAGAAAAGTAGGTAAACTTAGACTTGTTTAGCAATTAATGTTTCAGTATTTTATCTTAATGAAAAATGAACTGGATATTCAATGAATTCTCATCATTCAATTTAACTTAGCAAAACTCTAAAGTTTTGGAGAAACTTTTTTTGGAGAAAATTGGAGAAACTATTTTTAGGTAGACAGACCATAAAATATAATCATTCTTTTTAAAAAATTGAAGTATAGTTGATATACAACATTATATATTATGGGTATACAGTATAGTGATTCACAATTTTTAAAGTTTATACTCCTAGACCCTCTGCCTAGGATCTTTCCCTAGGTCCTCTTCACCTGGGAAATGTAACAGTACCCCTTTAAGACTCCAAGTCTTAAGATAACAGCTCAAATAAAAGTCACAGACTGTCACTTAATACAAGGAGATCTAGATATCAGGAAAAACTCACCAAAGCACCCGAAGGGTTCTGTGAAGCCAGGGGGGCTCAAGGGGCTGTGCTTGGTACCAAGGCGCTGGTCCAGTATAGACTCCAGGTAACCTCAGATGGGTTTTTCTGATATCCTGCCAACTATGCCAAGCAATGTTGATGGAAATAATCAATAAACAATCTGTAATAAGAATAGAAAAGAGTTTTATTTGAGCCAAACTGAGGACTATAGCCAAGGAGACAGCCTCTCAGATAAGTCTGAGGAATTGTTCCAGAGAAGCATGGTTTTCAGCAGTATTATATCTTATAAGAACAAAGAACATCAAACAAGGGATACATTCTTTCAAAGTTTAAAAAAACAAGATCACCATGTACACAGTGAGTCAGTGTGGCCTTGGCACCTAGGAAGGGAGTCTTTATCATTGAAAGAATACCAGTATCAGTGTCCCAGGAAGGGAGGCATTTAATCTTTATTTTTAACATGCGTATTCTTTACTTATTATGGTCAATGCACCCTTTTCTTTAATAATTAAAGCAGATGTACAATGTATGTTTGATAGGCCACAAACAGGCTGTTTTAGTTAGCATAAAATTCAAGTTAATTTGTGTATAAGCTAGAATGATTTCCCCATACCTTAGTATGTAAAAATTTCTTCCATCAATAGTTTGAATGAAAGAACCTATTTGCAAAAAATATATACATTGTCAGTTGGAAGTATGTCTGTCATGGAATTTCAACCTATTGAATCAAAAAGTGATCATTTGGGGCTTCCCTGGTGGCGCAGTGGTTGAGAGTCCGCCTGCCGATGCAGGGGACGCAGGTTCGTTACCCGGTCCAGGAAGATCCCACATGCCACGAAGCGGCTGGGCCCGTGAGCCATGGCCACTGAGACTGCGGGTCCGGAGCCTGTGCTCCGCAACGAGAGAGGCCACAAGAGTGAGAGGCCCGCGTACCGCAAAAAAAAAAAAAAAAAAAAAAAAAAAAAAAAAAAAAAGTGATCATTTGGAAATCCAAATATTCCTATCTTTGCATTTAAGACTGTTTTAATGTGACTGCAACTTAACTTTTCAATCTAATCTTTCCCTCCTCCACTGTGTTCCTGAAACCATGGTTGATGTGAGAATGTCCAGAGGGTAAAAAGTCACAGAATGAACATGGTACAATTTCCCAGAGACTAGTGTTTACTTAAAGACTTTTTCTTAGAGATGGGGGTGGATGGGGAATGTGAACTTCTGCACAAATATGCTTTGTCAGATTTTTCATTTCGGGCATTATGGAGGATTAGGTGTCTAGAGAAACTCTCCTGGTATAGAACACCTAAAAATGTATATATATACATATATATATAATCAAATGTTGGTGTTTGCTCTGGAGGCATCTGTCTACATGGATGGCCTAAAGCTTGAGTTCTAACAGGTGCAGTGAGCAGGAGAGAAAACTAAAGACTTGTCCCCTTATGGTGGAAGATTGGATGGAAATCCCTACATGGATCTGAGAACCCCAAGGAGATACAGTACTTTACTTCAGCTTATAAACAAGGAAAAAAATACTATACAGAAGGATTTATCAGTGACTCTTGTCTGTCTCAACTTAAGTTTTGTTGGAGGAAAAACATGACTTTGGCGAAATTTCTAAACTATGCAAAAAACAAACAAGAGATTCCAACTAAAAATGTAGTTTAAAGTGGGCTTGGATTGCTACTTCTCCACCTGGCAGAAGTACCTTGCAGAGCAAATTCAAATACTCTCTGGGAAAATGCACTTTAAACCTAGGTCTCAGAGACACCCCAAGGAATATGAGCATGCATATGGTAACTCTCTGTTTAACTTTTTGAGAAACTGCCAAACTGTTTTCCAAGGGGGCTACACCATTTTACCTCCCTACCAACAATATAGGAGGGTTCTAATTTCTCTGCATCCTGGCCAACACTTGTTACTATTTGTCTTTTTTATTATAGCTACCCTAGTGGGTATGAAATAGTATCTCACTGTGGTTTTTTGTTTCTTTTTAATTAATTAATTTTATTTATTTTTGGCTGCGTTGGGTCTTCGTTGCTGCAGCGGGCTTTCTCTAGTTGTGGTGAGCAGGGGCTACTCTTCATTGCAGTGCGTGGGCTTCTCATTGAGGTCACTTCTCTTGTTGCAGAGCACAGGCTCTAGGCGTGCGGGCTTCAGTAGTTGTGGCACACAGGCTCAGTAATTGTGACTCATGGGCTCTAGAGCACTTGCTCAGTAGTTGCTGCGTGCAGGCTTAGTTGCTCTGTGGCATGTGGAATCTTCCTGGACCAGGACTTGAACCCATGTCCCCTGAATCGTCAGGCAGATTCTTTATCACTGCGCCACCAGGGAAGTCCCTCTCATTGTGGTTTTGATTAGCATTTCCATAATGACTGATGACACTGAGCATCTTTTCATGTGCTATTGGCCAGTAGGTCTTTGGAAAAATGTCTATTCAAATTCTTAGCCCACTTTAAAATTGGGGGTTTTATCTTTTTATTGTTGAATTAAGCGTTCTTTATATATTTTGAATACAAATACTTTTGATAAAGTATAATTTGTCTATTTTTTCTACTGTTGCTTGTGCTTTGGGTGTCATACCTTAGAAATCATTGCCTAATGTAAAGTCACAGAGATTTAGGCCTATGTTTTTTTTCTAAGAGTTTTATAGTTTCAGCTCTATTTTGAGGGTTTTTTTCTTTTTTGTACATGATCTGAGATAGATGTTTAACTTCATTCTTTTCCATCTGGTTGTCCAGTTGACTCAGCATCATTTGTTGAAAAAGACTATTCTTTCCCCATTTAAGTGACTTGCCACCCTTCTCAAAACCAATTTACCATAAATGTAGATTTTTTTTTTCTGGACTCTCACTTCTATTCCATTGATCTATATGTCTAAACTTATACCATAATATGTCTTTCTGTTTTTTTTTTTATTGAGGAACAGTTGATTTACAATATTATTAACCTCAGGTGTACAACAGAGTGATTCACAATTTTATAATTATATTCTACCTATCGTTATTACAAAATATTGGCTATATTCATTGTGTTGTATAATATATCCTTGTAGCTTATTTATTTTATACATAGTAGTCTGTACCTCTTAATCCACTACCCGTATCTTATTTCTACACCCTTCCCTCTCCCCACTGGTAACCACTAGTTTGTTCTCTATATCTGTGTCTGCTTATTTTTGTTATATTCATTCATTTGTTTCTTAGATTAAGATACAGTATTTATCTTTATCCCTCTGACTTATTTTACTAAGCAGAATACCCTCCAAGTCCAGTCGTATCATTGCAAATGGCAAATTTTCATTCTTTTTTTATGGTTGAATAGTATTCCATTGAGCATATATATCACATCTTCTTTTTCCATTTTCTGTTGATGGACACTTAGGCTGCTCCCATACTTTGGCTATTGCAAATAATGCTGCTATGACATTGGAGTACATGTATCTTTTCAAGTTAATGTTTTCATTTTCTTTGGATATATACCCAGTAGTGGAATTACTGGATCATAAAGTAGTTCTATTTTTAGTTTTTTGAGGAACCTCCATATTATTTTCCCTAGTGGATGCACCAACTTACATTCCCACCAGCAGTGTACAAGTGTCCCCTTTTCTTCCCATCCTCACCAACATTTGTCATTTGTAGTCCTTTTTTTTTTTTTTTTTCCTGTGATAACTGCCAGTTTTATTCCCCTGGCTAAGAGATCCAGAGGTAATTTGAGGTTTACATTTTTTTTAATAGTTCTTTCATCAAGAATTTAGGTGCCCTCATTGCCCTTATAAGCTGGTTGCAAATTATTTGATTGACTCTTAATTATAAAAAAAAACTTTCATTCTTTTTGTATGTGTGACGTGTTCATTAAAAAATACATATAAGCAAAAAGAAAAAAAATTCACACCACACAGAAATAAGCACAGTTAAAATTTTGATATAGGTATGTATGTATACACATGCACACGCACACACACACAATTTGAGATTTTCTCCTACATGTGTGAGCTGATACTAAATATACTACTTTGTAACCTGTTATGTTTTACTTTACAATATGGAATGAACATATTTTCATGCATATGTGTGAAACTTCCCAGTTGAAAAACAGACGTGGAGAATGTGTCAAAATACAAAACCCAGATGCTGGTAATAAGGATACTACCTAAAACAAAACTCCACCAGATGATTAAACATAAAACAAAAATCAAAGATACATCAGAAAATGCTAAGAGAAAGAAAGCAGGGGCCAGATTTTAATATCAGACAAAAAAAAAAAAAAAAGAATTCAAGGCCTAAAGCACACAGGATGAGGATGGCTGCGTGAATGTCTTTGTTTCCAATGCATCATCACAAACTTGTTTCTTACTCTTATCTCTTCCCTAAGCCTTTCCAACTCATCTACTCCTTTTATCATTTCTTCTGGGTCCAAATGCCCAACCGGAGTGTCCTCTTTATATCCCTGACCAGGCTGAGTCAGCCCTCCTCTAAGGTTTCCTTCTGCTTCCTGGCTTACACCTTCTTCAGAAGATTGAGGATTTCTTTCTGCCTCCTGTGGTACAGCGTCCGTAGGGCGGTCTTCCTCAGCCTTTGGCATGTTCTGTGCTTTTCCTTCATTTTCTTCACAAGACTTTTGCATGTTGAGTATTTTTCTCTTATTTCCTTTTTGAATAAATTAACCCTGCAGGGATCCAGGGGATTTTCCTCCCTCTTCCCTCACTCGATTTGGGTCACTTCCAAAAGACCAAGAGTCCTGAAAGGATCCGGGACACTTTTCTCCTCCAGCAATAGGGAGCTGCCTGTGGTCTTTTTGATGATAGCCATTCTGACAGGTATGAAATGATATCTCATTGTGGTTTTGATTTGTATTTTTCTGATGATTAGTGATGTTGGGCATCTTTTCATGTGCCTGTTGGCCATCTGTATGTCTTCTTTGAAAAATGTCTATTTAAGTCTTCTGGCCATTTTTTAATCAGGTTGTTCATTTTTTGATATTGAGTTGTATGAGCTGTGTGTGTCTGTGTGTCTATGTGTGTGTATATATGTATACATATATATATATATTAACCCCTTATTGGTCATATAATTTGCAAATATTTTCTCCCATTCAGCAGATCCTTTTTTAATTTTGTCAATGGTTTCCTTTGCTGTGCAAAAGCTTTTAAGCTTAATTAGGTTCTGTTTGTTTATTTTTGCTTTTGTTTCCTTTGCCTTAGGAGGCAGATCCAAAAAATATGGCTACAATTTATG
This sequence comes from Mesoplodon densirostris, assembly GCF_025265405.1. Classification (NCBI taxonomy): domain Eukaryota; kingdom Metazoa; phylum Chordata; class Mammalia; order Artiodactyla; family Ziphiidae; genus Mesoplodon; species Mesoplodon densirostris. The sequence goes on along the minus strand of NC_082662.1, from coordinate 155,792,380 downwards.
TCAAAGAATATTCTGCCTATGTTCTCTTCTAGGAGTTTTATGGTTTCAGGTCTTGCATTTAGGTCTTTAATCCATTTTGAGTTTATTTTTGTATATGGTATGAGAAAATGTTCTAATTTCATTCATTTACATGTAGCTGTCCAGTTTTCCCAGAACCACTTATTGGAGAGATTAGATGTCTTTTCCCCATTGTATATTCTTGCCTCTTTTGTCATAGATTAATTGACCATAGTGTGTGAATTTATTTCTGGCTCTCTATTCTGTTCCACTGATTTATGTGTCTGTTTTTGTGCCAGTGCCATAATGGTTTTGGGGGGGGGGGTTTGGCTGCGTTGCTTCTTTGTTGCCATGTGTGGGCTTTCTCTAGTTGGAGCGAGTGGGGCCTACTCTTCATTGCAGTGCATGGGCTTCATGTTGTGGTGGCTTCTCTTGTTGTGGAGCAAGGGCTCTAGGCACATGATCTTCAGTAGTTGCAGCACGTGGGCTCAGTAGTTGAGGCACGCAGGCCCTAGAGCACAGGCTCTGTAGTTGTGGCACATGGGCTTAGTTGCTCTGCAGCATGAGAGATATTCCTGGACCAGGGATCGAACCTGTGTCCCCTGCATTGGCAGGCGGATTCTTAACCTCCGCACCACCAGGGAAGTCCTGCCATACTGTTTCTCTTTGAACTTTACTTTATTTATTTATTTTTTATATAGCAGGTTCTTATTAGTTATCTATTTTATACATATTATTGTATATATGTCAATCCCAATCTCCCAATTCATCCTGCCACCACCACACCCCACCCCTGCCATACTGTTTTGATTACTGTAGTTTTGTAGTATAATTTCAAGTCAGGGAACGTGATTCCTCCATCTCCGTTCTTCTTTCTCAAGATTGTTTTTGCTATTTGGGGTCTTTTGTGTTTCCATATGAACTTTAAAATTATTTGTTTAGTTCTGTTAAAAATGTCTTTGGCACAGTGGTTAAGAATCTGCCTACCAATGCAGGGGACATGGGTTCTATCCCTGGTCCGGGAAGATCCCACATGCCATGGAGCAACTAAGCCTGTGTGCCACAACTACTGAGCCTGCACTCTTGAGCCCATGCCCCACAACTACTGAGCCCACATGCCACAACTACTGAAGCCCGCAAACATAGAGCCTGTGCTCCGCAACAAGAGAAGCCACCGCATTGAGAAGCCCATGCACCACAACAAAGAGTAACCCCCGCTCAACGCAACTAGAGAAAGCCCATGCACAGCAATGAAGACCCAATGCAGCCATAAATAAATAAATAAATAAATAAATAAATAAATAATTAAATAAATAGAATTTTAAAAATTCCTTTGGTATTTTGATAGAGATTGCATTGAATCTGTAGATTGCCTTGGGTAGTACGATCATTTTAACAATATTAAATCTTCCAGTCTGTGAACCCAGTGTATCTTTCTTTCTGCTTGTGTCATCTTCTATTTCTTTCATCAGTGTCTTATAGTTTTCTGAATACAGGTCTTTTGCCTCCTTGGGTAGGTTTATTCCTAGGTATTTTATTCTTTTTGATACTATGGTAAATGGGATTGTTTTCTCAATTTCCATTAGTTAGTTCTTAGTGTATAGAAAAGCAACAGATTTCTGCATATTAATTTTGTGTCCTACAACTTCACCAAATTCATTAAAGAGCTCTAGTAGTATTTTGGTGGGGTCATTAGGATTTTCTAAGTGTAGTATCATATCATTTCAAACAATAACATTTTTATTCCTCTTTTTCAATTTTTATTCCTTTTCTTTCTTTTTTTTTTTTTGTATGATTGCTGTGGTTAGGACTTTCAATACTGTATTGAATAAAAGTGGCAAGAGTGGGCAACCTTGTCTTGTGGAACAAGGATGATCTTAGGGGAAATGCTTTTAGCTTTTCACCACTGAGTATGTTAACTGTGGGCTTATCATACATAGTCTTTATTATGTTGAGGTATGTTCCCTCTATAACCACTTTGATGAGAGTTTTTATCATAAACTGATGTTGAATTTTGTCAAAAGCTTTTTCTGCATCTATTGAGATGATCATATGGTTTTTATTCTTCAATTTTTTAATATGGTGTATCACATTGATTGATTTGTGGATACTGAACCATCCTTGCATCTCCCCCTTGATCCTGGTGTATGATCCCTTTAACGTATTGTTGGATTCAGTTTGCTAATATTTTGTTGAGGATTTTTGCATCTATGTTCATCAGTGATATTGGCCTGTAATTTTTGTTTGTGTGTATGTGTGATATCTTTGTCTGGTTTTGCTATCAGGGTGGCCTTGTAGAATGAGTTTGGAAGTGTTCCTTCCTCTGCAATTTTTTGGAATAGTTTGAGAAGGACAAGTGTTAACTCTTCTCTAAATGTTTGATAGAATTCGCCTGTGAGCCATCTGATCCTGGACTTCTGTTTGTTGGGAGTTTTAAAATCACAGTTTCAATGTCAGTACTTGTGATTGATCTGTTCATATTTTCTATTTCTTCCTGGTTAAGTCTTGGGAGATTGTACATTTCTACGGATTTGTCCATTTCTTCTAGACTGTCCATTTTATTGGCTTATAGTTGTTCATAGTCTCTTATGATCCTTTGTAATCTTATGCCATAATATCTTTTATAACCTAATCTAATGATATTTTATCACTTCTGCCATGTTCTGTTGAGTACACAGATCTACTCTGGTACAATATGAGAGGAATTACATAAGGCTCTGAGTACCAGGAGGTGAGAATCATTTGGGGCCATCTTGGAGGCAAGGTACTACATAACAGTAGCCATGTAATTATTATCTGGATGTATAAAAATATATGCTTTTTGTAATTCAGTAATACAATCAGACGTCTAAATCTAATAAAGGCTAGTTTCAAAATACTTACCCTAATCATCATGTTTAATGGCAAAACATTAAAAGCATTCTCTTTCAAACCAGGAAAAAGACAGAAATGCCCACTTTCCCCACTCTACTCACCATTGTATTACAGGCCTTAGCCAGTGTAATAAGGCAAGACAAGGAAAGAATTTGAAAGGAAGACATGACTCTGTAATTCTTTGGTGATGATATGATTCCTACATGAAAAACTGACAAAGAATCTATGAACAGTTAATGAGAGCAGTTAGTAAAACTTCTAGATATAAGATTATACCAGCAGCAAAAAAGAACATTTATTTTAAAATGATAGCCTTATTGTAGCAACAAAAACTGTTAAATAATCTGGAAAAAACGTACAAGATCTTAGTGGAGAAATTTACAAGAGCTTATTGAAAGACATTAAGGAAGACTAAATAAATAGCGAGATATAGCCTATTCTTGAATAAGAAAAATCAGGCAAGAGGGTCATGCCCTACTAGATTGAAAAAAATCTTAACATTCAGTTGTAATTATTGAAACAATGTGGTATTGACAAAAAGATTAATAAGTCGATGGAACTGACAAGAAAGCACAGAAACAGACCATGCTTTGGGAACTTGACATACAATAGAGTTTTCAGTTGAGAAAAGATGCTCAGTTGGACCTATTTAAAGTTTTTTCCTCATATCAAACAAAAATAAATTCCAAGTGGATGATTAAAGACTTAAATATGAAAAACAAAACTTGTAAAACTTCTAAGATAAATTACAGAAAACCTTCTTTGTGATCCCATGGTGAAAGAATTTAAGACAGGAAAAGGTGAAACCATAAAAGAAAATATTGCTACTTTCTGTCCATCAAAATATACTATAAAAAGATTAGAAAATGCAATAAACAACCTAGAAGAGACTTGTAATGTATATAACTAAGTATTAGTACTCATAATATTTTTAAATTCTACAGAGAAAATCTAATGGAAATACAAGCAAAAGCCTTGATGTTATGAAAGAAAAAACACAAATGGCCACTAAATATATGAAAATGCTCAAAGTCCCTGGTAATCAGAGAAATTCAATCTAAAACTATAATCATATTTCATATCATGTGTACAGTACAGGCAAAACATAAAGGGTGATGAAGATGTAGAACAACAGGTACTCGCATTCACTACCAGCGAAAGTTGGTACAACCATTTTGGAAGATAATTTGGTATTTTTCTGGTGTTCTACTGCTGCATACAAGTCACCCCAAATTTAGTGACTTAAAATAACATTCCACAGTTTCTATGGGTCAGCAACTTGGAAGGGGCTTGGCTGGGCAGCTCTGGAATCATTCATTCAGTTCCAGTGTGTCATCTGGGAGTTGGGGCCACTAGGAACTGGCTGGAATCATTCTTCATGTTGTCTCAGCGTCCCTCCTTGGGACCTCTCCACTTGGGCAGCTAGATTGAGCTCATAGCATGGTGGTCTCCGGCCTCTGGTTGGTCAGAGTCCTTATAAGGAAGCTAAAGTCTTTTAGGAGCAAGTATTTGAGCTAACAAAATAGAAGGTGTATGCCCCTTTATGAACTAGCTTTGAAAGTCACACAGAGTAACTTCCGCCATTCTCTATTGATTGAAAGTTACAAAAGCTCACCCACTATCAAAGAAAGGGGACATAGACTCCACGTCTTGATGGGAGATATGTCAAAGTCACATTGTAAAAAGAGCATTTGGATGGAAGATATTTTTGTTGCTATCTTTAGAAAATATTATGTGCCATAGGCACTATTGACTAAAATTTAATTCACTCCTGGATATTTACCTTACAGAAATTCCTTCCCATATGCATCTGGAGACACAATGCTTTGTAATTACAAAAAACTGAAAACAACATGTCCAGCAACACTGGAATGAATAAATATACAGCAATACTCTTCATAAGTGAAAGTGAATGAACTCTAACCACACATATTGATATGAAAGAATCACAAAAACAATGTGGAACTGAAAAGGCAAACTGTAGAATATATATATCATTTATATCAAGGTCACAAATAAGTAAAGCTATTTATGCTACTTTATGTTACATTGTTTAGGAATATCTACATTTGTGGTAAACTAGTAAATTATAGAGAAAAGCAAAGGAATGAGTAACATAAAATTCAGGATAGTGGTTTCCTGGAGGGAAAACAAGCAGAAGGAGAATAGCCTGGGAGGGGTATACTGGGAGCTTTAAGGTTCTGGGCTGTTTTATTTCTTAAGCTGAGTGGTAGTTACTTACTGTTCAGTTTAATAATAAACTGTTTATTAGGTTTTGAATTTGAATTAGGTTTGAAAACAGAACAGTTTAATAATAATATTTAAAATATATGTATATATTCGTGACAATTCTCACAAAATTCAAAAAATATGTATTTATATAAAGGGCTTTGCCGCATGTATAATGAACCTCCTTTCCCAAGAAAGTATATTAGCCAAGTTTAGAAATAGGAAACTTGTTTTCTCCTCTGATAATAGACATTTGAAACATTATTTTTACATAGCACCATTGATATGTTAGACTGGTATGCAAAGTTTGCGTTCATTTTAAAGATAAAACATGAGATTTCAAAGACATTGAGTGGGGATATGGGGACAAACGCTTAAATTTCTTGATGAATGGGACATTTGAGTTTATTCTTTCTCTGTAAGGAGATATTCTGGCAGAAAAGTTTTGAGAAGCTCTGAGTCTCCTGGCCAACTTGATTACTCATTATTTCCTGAACACATCCTGTATCTTCTGACTTCATGCTTTGGCTCCTGCCAAACCTTTCAAGTCACAAAATTTACTTGGTAAAATAGAGGAGGTAAAAAGCCAACTTGTTCTTGTCCAGAACCAGGATGAATTGATCTACATGCTGTGTTCCTACAGAAGGGAAACAATCCTCTAACATTTGTGCAAGTCTGCCTTATGACCTAAAATTTGAAGACCTGGATCCATTGTTTCATACTGACTCTGCAACTGTACAAACTCAGCCAATAAGAGCTGATTGTTTCCAGCTGATAGCAGTTTGGTGAAATTAATTGTTGCTTGACATTATTTTTGTTATTTAAAATTCATTCAGCCCTGACAACCTATTAGGGAATCTTAGTCAAATTTCTAACAGATGGCTATTTACTATATTGCTAAAACCACCACAGTTATTTCTTGAACTTTTACTGGTAATTTCTGCAGTTAGATTCCAGTGGAAATTAAAGGTGTACTGTTAGAGTATTGCATAGAGGATCTTATATAGTTCCAGAGAGTGGCTTTTCATCCCTGAGTATGAAGTTTAATGTGCTCCTACGTCTTCTTCTAAAACAATATACCGAAAGACATGTCTCATTACCACACATTGCCCATCCCGACTCCGAGTCAATGAACCTCTCACCTCCATAGATTGTTCATTGTGCCAAAGGATGTACATTAGTGAAGCAAACTGGGTAAACTTGCTCTCTATTGCATGTGCTTTAGATGTCTTGAAGGCAAAAGTCTTGACTTCACACCTATCACTCCTGTCTATTTTTGGATTTCTTAAATCCATGATTTCTCAAGAAATCTCTTGAGGTGTACCTCCCACTTCCTACATATATGATTCAGTTAAATTCAAAATCTATTTACTGTTTCTTACACTTACTGTGTTACACACTACACAGGGGAATCAAGAATGGGTAAGACCATCTCTGTTCTTCAGGAACAACAGAGAATTTTGTGTGTGTGTATGTTTGTGTTTGTGTGTGTATACAGGAAGTTGAAGTAGGTGGTTAAAAAGTATATAGATAACTGTAAATAAGGCAGGTCACACATGCTATTTGTAGGCCCACCAATAACATTTGTGGGATTGAGAACCAAAGAATAAATTGAGGTCCACATGCATTATGTTTAAGTCTTTAAAAGTTATAAATCAAATTCACACAGGACTATCAAATAAAATCAAATAAAATATATCTTCTTATATCAACAAATGAACCTTTATAACAATCAACTGGGAAAATATATCTAAAGCTATAACTTTTGTATGACTGAAAGAGAAGTAAAATGTCAAATATTACAATTTAAATATTATTGCATTATTGCATGTGTCTAGATTTTGGGCTGATGATCCAATGATATTTGGATGGGGAATAAAATTAAAACATATGTAATTCATATATTATCATGCATTTATTTCATAACTTTTATATTGCCATCATCAACAAAATCATTAATTATGTTATTATCATTAAGATTTTCATTTTTTGTGCACTATCTACAGTAATGGTTCAAAGTATTAGTATACAAAATGTAGTAGAATTTAAAGTGTACAAAAATTGAATGTGTTGAATGTATTTTCATTAGGAAAGTACATGTAAAATGTAAAATAAAAATTATTTTAATATATGTTTTAAAAGTTATTTCATTTATAAAATATTAAAATTAAATGGAAAAATAAAATTAATGAATATCAATATTTTAAGTCATATTATTTAAATAAAACTGGCATTTAAAAATGTTTTTCTTTTTGTCTAATGTATTACATGTAGTGAAGTACACAGACCTTAAGCATATAGTTAGAAGAACTTTTACATTTGTGAACACCCATGTAATCACCACCCAGATCAAGACAATATTTCTAACACAGTAGCAGGCTCCCTCATGCCTTCTCTCAACTGATAACTTGGCAAAAGGTAACCACCATTCGGACCTCTATATTAGTTTTTTCTGTATTTAAAAATTACTTTATTTAGATATAATTCACATACCATAAAATTCACCCATTTAAAGTGTACAATTCAATAGTTTTTAGTGTCGTTACAGAGTTGTGCAACCATCACTGCAATCAATCTTACAACACTTCCATCACCCCCAAAAGAAACTGTATCTCTTAGCAGTCACTCCCAATTTCCACTCAATTCTTCCAGCTCTGGGTAACTACCAATGTTCTTTCTGTCTCTACAGATTTACTTATCCTGGACATTCCATATGGATGGAATCATATAATACGTGGTCTTCTGTGACAGTCTTATTTCCCCTTAGCATAATATTTTCAAGTTTTATCCACGTTGAAACATACATCAGTACTTCATTTCTGTTTATGGATGAATCATATTCAATTATATGGATATACTATGTTTTATTTATTCATTCATTAGTTGATAAGCATTTAGTTTGTTTCCACTTTTTGGTTATTATGAATAATGCTGTTATGAATACTTTGCACAAGTTTTTGTGTGGACAAATATTTCTCTTGGATATATACCTAGGAGTGGAATTGCTGGGTCATATGGCATTTATATGCTGAACTGCTAGGCTGTTTTGCAAAGTGGTTGCACCACTTAAATATTTTTACTGTAAAGTCTATTTTATCTGATATTAATATAGCTACTCCAGCTTTCTTATGATTGCTTTTTGAATGATACATGTTTTTCCATCCTTTTAATTTCAACCTCTGTGTATCTTTGAATCTAAACTGCTCCTATAGGTAGCATATAGATGGATTTTGTTTATTAATGTATTCTGTTCAATTCATTCACACAATGTTATTATTATCGATATAGTTGAATTTATGTCTGCCATTATAATTTTTGTTTTCCGTGTCTCATGTCTTTTTTGTTCATCTCTTCCTACTTTACTCTTTTTTTCTTTAATTGAATATTCCTTAGTGTAACATTTAAATTTCTTTAATGATTTTTTCCCTATATTTTTTGGAGTTATTTTCTTAGTGGTTTCTCTAGGTCTTACCATATCGTCTTAACTGACCAGAATCTTCTTTAGATTTATACCAACTTAGTTCCAGTAAGATAAAAAAAATCATCTGGTGATTCAGGAAATCTTGAGGGTGTTTTCTTACGTGTGTATATTACCTGAACTATTATTACATCTATGGCAGTGCCTAAAATGTAATACTTTGCTATTTAGAGCTAGAGGCAGTCTATCGAGTCAAGCTGCAGTCTACTTAACAGGGATAGGTGGCACTCTTCCTTGTATATAAAGAAATCTGTTTGTAGAAAAATAAGTGATGACAGCATGCAAGATGACTGAATCACTAAGAGAAGGAATGAAGTTGTGTCTGACCTCTCATTAGTTTGGGATCTGCCCACAATCTCATATTTTAGTTGGCTTCATTAACTCATTCAATATATTTTTCAGGTGGCTCTTAAATATTTTGCTGGATACTTCCAGAATACATAAAAAAGAGAGGAGTCCAACTCTCCAAGAGTTTTCAGGGACATACCAATCAAGGCTGTCCTGATTTACACTCTTGCCTCGTACTAACTTTGTCACAAAGCCTTAACTCCGGATGAGTCTATGTTTTCACTACGCCTGAGTGCCAATGGAGAAATTACACATATTTGAAATGGGATAAAGATTTGTTGCTTGTTTGGTATCATTAAGGGAGATGTGACCCTTTGAAGAACTGAGATGTTGGACTTCCCTGGCTGAACAGTGGCTAAGAGTTCACCTGCCAATGGTTCGATCTCTGGTCCGGGAAGATCCCACGTGCCACAGAGCAACTAAGCCCGTGTGCTACAACTACTGAGCCTGCGCTCTAGAGCCTGCAAGCCACAACTACTGAAGCCCACATGCCTAAAGCCGGTGCTCCGCAACAAGAGAAGCCACTGCAATGAGAAGCTTGCGCACACAATGAAGTGTAGTCCCCACTCGCCACAACTAGAGAAAGCCAGCAGGCAGCAACAAAGACCCAGTGCAGCCAAAAATAAAATAAATTAATTAATTAATTAAATTTAAAAAACCCACCAACCTTTCTTAAAAAAAAAAAAAAGAACTGAGATGTTTGTATTTTAAAACCCGATTTGGTTCCTGTTCAGTTTCCCGTTCTGGCTCCCTGTAGACCCCAGTGTCTCCTTGTGATATGGCTCAGTCCTCAGGCTCAGGTCACTGTACTCTTCCTTCCCCACATCAAAGTTTAGCTGCATCCCTGGGTGGTAGGACTTTAGATGGCTTTTATCTTTGTGCTTTTCTGTATTTGATTTTATTTTCTGCAGTAAGTATGCATTATTGACACAACCAGCAAAAAAAGTTAGAGCTATTTTTATTGTAAAATTAAACAAATCTTGATTGCTTCTTGTTCAGTTTCTTTAGGTCTCAGTTGGAGATGGACTAGTGCAGCTTAAATATTAACCCGAGTAAAGCTTATTCTTCGTCCTTCTCCAGGAAGCATTTTCTTACTTCAGTCAACATTAACTCCAGCCACCCAGCCTGCTGTGCTGAAAATCCTGGATACATCCTGAACCACCACATCCAAACACTCTCTAATTCTGTTAATTGTTTAAATCTCTCTCAAATATGCCCACCCCACTTGCTACTGCCCTAGTTTAGGCACTTATCATCTCTCATCCATAGTACTGTAATGGCCTTCTAACTGGTCTTTCCACCTTCAGTTTCATTTCCTCTAGTACAGTACAGTCTCCTAAATCATGACTCTTCCCTACTTAACATCCTTTACTGGCTCCCCACTGTCTATGGGAGCCTGAGTCAGAATGTCTCAGCATGGTCTACACATTTCTTTTTTTTTCAAGTTTTTATTTTATATTGGAGTATAGTTGATTAACAATGTTGTATTGGTTTCAGGTGTACAACAAGGTGATTCAGTTATCCCTATACGTGTATCTATTCTTTTTCAAATTCTTTTCCCATTTCTTAAGCCCTGACACCAAGTTTATCTCTTGCCACTTCTCGGTAAGTAACCTACACTTCAACAATACTCAACTACTTTTAAGTCTCTTGCATAGTTCTCGCTCTAGTTCTGGCTCCCCCTTGTCTTTTTAGCCTTTGACCTTGTTTTTCTTTTGCTTAGAATGTCCCTCCTCCCTTGCCTGCCAATTAAACTTCCTACTGGTTCAGAAAGCTAGAGTCAGGTAGACTTCCTCCATTCAACCTTCCCTCTCTTAGAGTAGCAGGCTGTGATAATCATTCCATCTGCTCCTACTGAATCCAGAAGATAACAACATCAAAAATAATGATAGGGCCTCCCTGGTGGCGCAAGTGGTTGAGAGTCCGCCTGCCGATGCAGGGGATACGGGTTCGTGCCCCGGTCTGGGAGGATCCCATATGCCGCGGAGCGGCTGGGCCCGTGAGCCATGGCCGCTGAGCCTGCGCGTCCGGAGCCTGCGCGTCCGGAGCCTGTGCTCCGCAGTGGGGGAGGCCACAACAGTGAGAGGCCCGCATACCGCAAAAAAAAAAAAAAAAAAAAAAAAAAATAATGATAAACCTCAGTGTAGAAAAGTGTAAAATAACTGTTGATATTTATTGAGTACCTCTATATGCCAGTGTCTGTACTTGGAGCTCTGTAAGCACTGACTCATTTCATCCTTACAGTGACCCTGTAAGGTAGGCACTTAAAAAAATTCTTTTTTTTAATTTTAATTTTAATTTTTTTATGTCTTTACTGGAGTATAATTGCTTTACAATGGTGTGTTAGTTTCTGCTGTATAACAAAGTGAATCAGCCATATGTACACATATATCCCCATAGCCCCTCCCTCTTGCGTCTCCCTCCCACCCTCCCTATCCCACCCCTCTAGGTGGTCACAAAGCACCGAGCTGATCTCCTTGTGCTATGTGGCTGCTTCCCACTAGCTACCTATTTTACATTTGGTAGTGTATATATGTCCATGCCTTCGTCTCAGCTTCCTTTCCCCACCCCCCCACCCCCGCCACCAAGGTAGGCACTTTTATTATCCCTTCTTATTATAATACTTGTCCTACTTGTCTTGAAATGGCTAACTTATTATCAGTCTCCCCAATAGACAGATGTTTTTATTCATCTTTAGATTCCTAGCAACTAATACAAGTTCTGTACATGTGGTTTTTGGAATGTGATAAAGCCAACATTCATATTTAACCAAGCCTTGATCCCAAGGAGTGAATGATGTGAGATTTTCAGGTCAGTGGTGGGAGAGGCTTGGAGTTTGGGCAGAGGCATTCAGGGTCCCTCCAGTCATATTAAATGATCTTTCCCCTTGAACTAAATGGCATCCTCCTCCTTGCTTAAGAAAACCACCTGGGAGTCACCTTGTTTACCACCTTTCTTCACACCTGCACCTCAGGAAAATATCCTGAGATCCTTCAACTTCTGTTTCTATAGCAACCACCCTAATCCAGGTCACCATCATATATGGCATGGACTTGTCCAATAGCTCTCTATCATTCTCTGGCTTCTCCCTGTTACATTTCTAAACCCCTGCAAGTCATTCTCTACAAAATAGGCTGACTTAAAAAACAAGACAAGGCATAACTTAACAAACAAAAAATCCAAACAACAGGATTAGCCTTCTGCTTAATTTGCCAACCTCAGTCTCATACCCTCCACACAAGGTGTTTCAGGCCTCCTGGCCTTCTGTTCCTCAAACAAGCCAACGTTCAACATCAGCACTTCCGCACCCATGTCCTCGGTCTAGAATGCTCTTCTTCCCCATAAATGGCATAGCTGGCTCCTTCTCCTCATTTAAGGCTTAGTTCAGATCATCTCCTCAAAAAGTCCTTTCTTGACCACTCTGTTTTGTTTTCTTCTTAACACATCACTACCTGCTATTATTTTATTTACTTTTTTAAAAAATTTATCTTTTCCACTAGAAACATAAGCATCTAAGTGCTGGGCTTCTGTTATATTCATTCCTGTATCCCTAGCACCAAGAACAAAACACAATATTTTTTGAATGAATAAATGAAACAAGGGAAAAAAACGAGTCTTTTTGGTGTGTGTATATAGTGGTGAGCAGTCTTAAAGAAAGGAGTCCTGGGCTTCCCTGGTGGCGCAGTGGTTGAGAGTCCGCCTGCCGATGCAGGGGACACGGGTTCGTGCCCTGATCCGGGAAGATCCCATATGCCGCGGAGCGGCTGGGCCCGTGAGCCATGGCCGCTGAGCCTGCGCGTCCGGAGCCTGTGCTCCGCAACGGGAGAGGCTACAACAGTGAGAGGCCCGCGTACGGCAAAAAAAAAAAAAAAAAAAAAAAAAAAAAAAGAGTCCCTGTGTTCCTACTGCTCTTAAACTGGTAGGAGGGGAGAGGTGATGTATCAGATCCTATTGTCATCCAGGTGGCAGAATTAGCAATCACAACTGTAGAAGAGGTAAACTGGGTGCGCCTGCCAATGACTGCCAGTCCTGAATTGACTGAACGCTGAAGCCAGGTTCTGCTTCGGGGTGAACAATGCTGGGTGCTCTGGGCGGCCAGGGGAACTTATACAAATCTCCTTGTTAAAAGGTCCACCGAGAGTAGTCAGTTTAGGTAACCTTGATCCATTTGTTTACGGCAGCCTGACCGGGTCATGGGTGGCCATCTCAACCTGATAGTGTAGGGTTGGATTGACTAGACAGGCTAGGTTAGCTCGTACTGGTTTGCAGGCTGAGAGTGTGGTCCTTCAGTCCCTGTTGCCCACATCATTCCCTTTTCACCTACCTTTACTCTAAGTTTACCTACGTATTGGCCTTCATAAAATCTAAGCGATCTAAACAGATACAACCTAATTGTATCTAATGTCCTAATCTTTCTGCATCATTATTTTCTCTTTAATTGTGAAGCCCCCTTTTCAATTACTTCATTGCCCCGGTATTTCACTTACCTTACTGTCTCTTTATCTAGTTCGCTGAAGGACACAGTTAAGGACAATTTTCAAAGCATTAAAGCATCCCATGACAAACGCTTCTGGCTAGCGCTTCCAGTTGTCCTAGGGGGTCAGTTCAAACTGCAATAATCCACAGTTCTATAGGCGGATTCTGCGAGTCTCTGGAAGAGGCACCAGACTCGTCAGTCCTGCGCTACCATGCAGAGCTCCTTTTCGGACAGGCAGCAGGTTGCCTCGGTCCCATTTCTGCAGAACATTGGATCGCTGGGGTACAAATGGAAAGCAAGCTACTGTCACGGAAATCAAGGTCTGCTCGCGCGGCGGTGGGCGGAGCCTGACGGCGGGCGGGAGCGCCAATGAAAGCCTCAGCCGGCGCTGGCCCTGCGCATGACGCTGCGTAGCGGGTTGCGAGGCTGGGGGCGGAGGGGCGGAGGGGCTGGGGAGTCGGGCGCGTTAATTTCGTTTGCTGTTGGGCTGGTGGCGTTGGTGGCCTGGGGCAGCCGGGGAGCGAGCGGCCAGGAGCCGACCTTCCTGCCAGCCGTGCTGTGACGGTTTCTCGGCTTTGCCCTCCTTTCTGAGGTCCCCGCTGCCAGGCTCCGGTCCCAGGTAATGCCCATGCTCCCCAGTCCCCTCCTCACTTCCTGCCAGGGTCCACCCGCCTCTGCCGGCGAAGAAGGGGAGAAAAGTGGCTGCAACTCCGGCCCGGGGGCCTGGCCTTGTCCTGGGCTGAGGGGAGGGGGAGGCTCCGCGAGTCCTGGGCAGTTTGGGGGATGGGGCGGGCGGGAAAGTTACCTTCGGGCGCCGGTATGGTTGGCAGCCTTTTAAACCTTGGAGGTTTGTTTGGTGTCCCCCCAAATCCTGTGACATCTCTCAAGCCAGTAGTAAAGAAAGTTATGAATTAAAAACATTTTATTCCTTAAAAAGCGAAACCAAAAACGCACTCAGGGTGTCAGCTTCTGACTGATTTTAGGGCAAAAAAGTGAAGGGATCGGTGGTACTTCAAGACATCGAAATCTGGGTACCAAAACCTTTAATCATCTCATTTTATTTTGAAGTATTAGGATGTGATTAAGTTTCTGTAATTCTTAAATGTTAATAGCCATGCAGTTTAAATGATGTGTATATTTAGAAGTTATTTGTAAGCGAGAAACAACTATAAGCTCTCTTTTCCATGTTTATATATGAAGTTTACTGGTCACTTAATATTTAAGTGGGTCCTATCTGTTTAAACTAATTTTTTTCCAGAGTCCCTTGAATTCGAGTAGAATTCAACTCGAAGCATTCTTCTTTTTTTCCCCTTGCTTTAAGTTGGGTGGTATTGATGTTAGGGAAGTTGTGTGTTGTTTAGGCATGAGGATGAATTTTGGAAGGAGCTCTGATGCATTCAAGAGTAATCCTTTAAAAATGCACGTGTCCCATTGCATCACGTGCGGAGAACTCTCAAGATTTCACATTCTTAGGATAAAGATCAAAACACTGCTGCCACTCTTATCTCCAGTTAAGTTTGAGCTCTCTGGGCTCCAGCCACACCGGTTTTATTTTTGTTCTTCTAAGAAAGCCTCTTTCTCTTTACTATCTCCTGGTCTTTAGGGGTTTCCTTCACCTCTAATTCGCTCATTTCCTCTAATATCAGCCCAAATATCACTTCTTCAGGAAACCCATCCTGTGGGGGGTTAAACCCTCCTAGCACTCCATTTTTCTTAGCTGCAGTTAATCATCAATTGTAATGAGCTGCGTTAGTTACTTAGATGCTTTGTTTCTTCTACTAGCATGTAAATTTCATGAAGGCTGGGCTAGTCCATCTTATTTAGGTCTTAGTTCTCAGAGTCTGGCCCAGCACCTGGCACAATGAAAGAATGAATGAGTTGGAGGACAGAGGAGGGAACTTCTTCTTTTTTTTTTTTTTTTAATGATTGCTTTTATTTATTTTACTTTTGGCTGCATTGGGTCTTCGTTGCTGTGCGTGGGCTTTCCCTAGTTGCCTCGAGTGGGGGCTACTCTTCGTTGCGGTGCTCGAGCTTCTCATTGCTGTGGCTTCTCTTGTTGCGGAGCATGGGCTCTAGGCACGCGGGCTTCAGTAGTTGTGGCACACGGGCTTAGTTGCTCCTCGGCATGTGGGGTCTTCCCGAACCAGGGATCGAACCTGTGTCCCCTGCATTGACAGGCGGATTCTTAACCACTGCGCCACCAGGGAAGTCCCAAGGAGGGAACTTATTTATTTATTTATTTATTTTGCGGTACGCGGGCCTCTCAGTGTTGTGGCCTCTCCCGTTGCGGAGCACAGGCTCCGGACGCGCAGGCTCAGCGGCCATGGCTCACGGGCCCAGCCGCTCCGCGGCATATGGGATCTTCCCGGATCAGGGCACGAACCCGTGTCCCCTGCATCGGCAGGCGGACTCTCAACCACTGCGCCACCAGGGAAGCCCAGGAGGGAACTTTTGAATGAAAAATATTAACTAGAGATCACCTGTTTCCTTTGGGAAGGAAAAGGAAAAAGTTTTTAACAAAGGCCAGTTAACAAAATTTATTTTTGGAATTTATCCCATAGGATAAATGATTATAGTGACCATACAGATGTAAATGAGAATTTGTGTTCTTTAGTTTTGCTAATTGTGA
This sequence comes from Mesoplodon densirostris, assembly GCF_025265405.1. Taxonomy (NCBI): domain Eukaryota; kingdom Metazoa; phylum Chordata; class Mammalia; order Artiodactyla; family Ziphiidae; genus Mesoplodon; species Mesoplodon densirostris. The sequence continues at coordinate 155,776,348 of NC_082662.1, read as the reverse complement.
CGCAGTTCTTTGATATGTAAATATAGGGTTGTACTAGGGCAAACCTTTATTTGGAAAGAAGAAAGGGAACGTTTATGTTTTGAATTGTATCTGTAAAGTGTTTCTCTGTACCTCTACTGAACCTGGGAGTGATGTAGCAAAGTCTTCACCTAGAGTAGGTGTTCCTGTTCAATGTTTCTTTTCTTTTTTTTTTTTTTTTTTAGATTTAAAGGTGCTTTTGAAAGCTTAATTAATAAGGAACACTGCAGGCAGGCTAAAGTGAACACTTCTTTCCAACATGATTCATTTTAGTGGTTCAATCCAATTCTTTTTGTTTCGCTTTCTTAAGGCAAGTTAGATACTACCACACTGAACATTCCAAAACCAGTGAACTGGTTGGATTCTTAAGAAATAATTGTTCAGTGTGTTTTTTTTTTTTTTTTTTCTTTTTGCGGTATGCGGGCCTCTCACTGTTGTGGCCTCTCCCGTTGCGGAGCACAGGCTCCGGATGCGCAGGCCCAGCGGCCATGGCTCACGGGCCCAGCCGCTCCGCGGCATGTGGGATCCTCCCAGACCGGGGCACGAACCCGTATCCCCTGCATCGGCAGGCGGACTCCCATCCACTGCGCCACCAGGGAGGCCCCAGTGTGTTGTATTTTTAAAATAGCTAGTCAGCTTTATGCCACTTTGGGTGTAAATGTTTCTACTGCCACTTACTGTCATGTGACTAAGTTTAGTAGTGTTTCTGAATCTTTTGCACCTTTTAAAATGGAAATTTTAAGTGAGGTATGTGATGCACTGACCCTGGCGCCCAGCACTGTAAATGTTACTGGCATGATAAACATGAGTGCCTATTTCCTTTATTGCTGCACCTCTTGTGAGACTAGTCTTATGATCATGATTTTCACTTCCTCAACTCATTTTGCAACCCAATTCAATATGTTTCTTTATCCTTCTTCCTGAAACTAACTATGCATGTAAATTGTAGCTATTAATGTCCCCAAATTGTGAAATATTCAGTGCCCCACGCTCTTTTTTTTTTTTTTCCTCCAGTATTTTTTTGGTCCTACCTGAACTTTCCATGGTATTGACCGTAGGTTACCTCTTGTATCTTCTAACTTGATTTGGAACATTGCTGGCTCCTGGTTTTCCTCTAATCTTTCCTAGGCCTTGCTTTTTTACAGTTCTTTAATTGCCTTGTAATATTGGAAAATGTTAACCACTTCTGAAATGGGATAATAGTGGGAATTCCCTGGCGGTTCAGTGGTTAGGACTCTTCACTGCTGTGGCTTGGGTTCAGTCCCTGGTCAGGGAACTAAGTTCCCTCAAGCCATGTGGCGTGGCCAAAAGAAAAAAGGGATAATAGTATCTGCCACATAGATTGTTGTGAGGATTAAATGAGCCAAAGTAAGTACTAGGCAAATGTTAGCTTTGTTATTTCCTAAGTAATCTCTTTTGGTCTTATGACTTATGGTCTCTCCCTGAGACTTCCTTCCTGTGCTTGGCCTTAGCTGCTGCCTATACACCAATGAATCCCACATCTCTCTCTTTAGTCCAGATTTGTATATTCATTTGCCTGTTGGCCGTCATCACTTGGCTGACTCACAAGCGAATCATATTGAACTTATCTACTCACTTCTCTTCTCCTGTAGTTACTTAACTTAATGGCACACCCGTAGGCTTAGTTAGGAAACTCGCTTGGGATCTGTATTTCCAACTGCCTTCTGGATGTAGGCACCTGGATATCTCATAGATGCCTCAGCTTAATGTTTGTAAATTTATCCGATCTCTCTTATCTCTTCTTCATGAAATCATTTGTCCATTTAAGAAATACTTGTCATTTGAGCCTTACTTTAGGCCTTTATCATTTGTGAGAGCTCACAGTTCTCCCTGTGATCCAGGAGGGCAAAATTTCCCCCTTTACCCCTCTTGAGTTCTCTTTTTTTTCCCCCCAGTATTTGCTTTTTTATTCTGATAAAATATACATATCATAAAATTAACCTTTTTAAAAACAATTTTATTTCATACTGGAGTATAGTTGATTTAACCCCTCTTGAATTCTTGACACAAGGTAGATTAACAGGAGAAAAAAGAATCTTTGATTCATGTGCATGGAGGTCTCATAGAAACAAGACCTAAGAAGTGGCTAAAGTAGGCAGCTTTTATGTGTTTTAGACCAACAATAAATTAGAGAGGAATTGACAGGACAAAGAAGCTTAGGTTTGGGTGCTTAATTAGTAAGGAACTTAAGCAAAGTTTGGGCTTGGGTGGTAAATTAGCAAAGAAGTGGCAGGTGTTTCCTTATACAGGCCTCTGGGCCCTGAACTCCCCATCTCTGGTGATAAGGATGTCTTTCTACCTCCCATTACAGGAAGGGCACCTTTTACATGGGAGATTTATTTCCTGCGTTCAGGGAGACAGAGAGGGGGGTCACAGTCTCCCCCTTGCAACCGCTGTTTCTTCAAAATAGTCAGTATGCCACTGAGGCATATTTTGGGGCAGCCCGCCCTGGGTCCCAGCACTGCCAATAGCACATCCTCCACATTGCTGCCTGAGTTCTTACTAAAAGACAGATATCAAGTCAGACAGATATCAAGTCACCCTCTGTTTAAAAGCTTCTATCAACTCCCGAACTCCTTAGAATTGCCCCTAAGGGCCCTTGACCTTTTGTCCTTGCCCTTCCATTTACCCTGTGCTCCAGCCTTTTCCTTCTCTTCCTTTAAGATTTAACCTAAGGGCCTCCCTGGTGGCGCAGTGGTTAAGAGTCCGCCTGCCGATGCAGGGGATACGGGTTCGTGCCCCGGTCTGGGAGGATCCCATATGCCGCGGAGCGGCTGGGCCCGTGAGCCATGGCCGCTGGGCCTGCGCATCCGGAGCCTGTGCTCCGCAACGGGAGAGGCCACAACAGTGAGAGGCCCACATACCGCAAAAAGAAAAAAAAAAAAAAAAAAAAAAATAAGATTTAACCTAGATTTTACCTACTTCAGGAAACCTTTCCTAATTGCCCCTAAACTCTATTGGGCATCAGTCCTGTATTCCCTTCATAATGTACATACATCTAAATTACTGTTCTGTAATACTCCTATAATTATGTTTTTATATCTTTCTCTCACTAGTTTTTCATTCCTTGAGGGCTCAGACTGTTTAATCATCTTTGTATCCCAGGGCCTGGCATGTAGTAGACTTCAATAAAATGTTTGAAATAACGGATCTGTCACCAAGTTCTGTACATGTTCATGTTTTCAGAGTGCTTTTCATCTGGTTCTGTTTTGATGCCTGGCAAACTTCTATGTCTTCTTTGAAATCTGGCTCTAATGTCACCTCCATGAGGACTTATTCAACTTCTCTAAGTGGTTGGTTATGCCTTCTCTTGACACCGTGTGTGCTTAAGTGTGTGAGAAGAGTTAATGGAGTAGACCTCTGTATTATTTACAATACATCTAACATCATTGTAGAAAGAGGTGCTTAAAATACATGGATTTCCAGATAATTGACATGTACCTTTTAAGTGTCAAAACTTAAAAAAATTGTTTTCCAAGGCAAATTAAAATTTTTGTCCTTGCCTTCTATGTTTAAAGTACCATAGCCTTTTACAAGGTGTGCCAGGGTCATTAAAGCGTGAACTTCAGGGAAGTTCCCTGGTAGTCTGGTGGTTAGGATTCCAGGCTTTCACTGCTTGGCCCAGGTTCAATCCCTGGTAGGGGAACTAAGATCCTGTAAGCCACATGGAACGGCCCAAAAAACCAAAAACTGAAAAACAAAAAAAACATTATGAATTCAGCTAAGGTCAGCAGGTCTGCTTTTTTTTTTTTTTTTTTTTTTTTTGCTTTTTGGCTGCATCGGGTCTTAGTTGCAGCACGGGGGCTCTTTCATTGCCGCGCTTGGGCTTCTCTCTAGTTGTGGCCCGCGGGCTCCAGAGCACATGGGCTCTGTAGTTGTGGTGGCGTGGGTTTAGTTGCCGTGCAGCATGTGGGATCTTAGTTCCCCAACTATGGATTGAACCCATGTCCCCTGCATTGGGGGGCAGATTCTTAACCACTGGACCACCAGGGAAGTCCCTGCAGGTCTACTCTGATACAACGATGTGTTGGGGGACTTATAAGAAACATAAGCCCTTTAACCCTACATGAAAAGGCCTATGCTTGCTTTCTCTTTTTTAAAGTTGATTCCTACTTTTAAAGTTCTCTTTCTTTACGGTTGTCTATAATTATACTTCTGGTTGTCACTACTTTTTTCTGTGTGAATTGGGGACAGGATTACCTACCTCACAGGGTTATTGTTAAGTTTAAAGGAGGTAGTGTACACAAAGATCTTATCAGAAACTGTAGCCAGTGGTAAGTACCCATTAAAAGGAACTTACCAGCAATTCTAATAATGTTCTAATTATTTGAATTGTTTCAGGAGAAAAATCTCTCAAGTTTGAGAGATTTTTCAGGGAAGTAAAAGTCATGGCATTTGTTAGCAAACTTTTTTTCAAAGTCTGTTAGACAGCCTGAGTTTATAATTGGGTCCAGAATGGCAGATGCTGATGAAAAGTCTTAAGCTCTAGAATGGGTCATTTTTATGTACATCCATACAACTTAAATCCCAAACTGGGGTCTATATTTATCTTTTAGTGTTAACAGGTAAAGTTAGAAATGAACATGAGTTCCAACTCTCATACTATCCTCTTAATGATTGTTTCATGAACATGTGAAGGGAAGTTGTTTTACTTCCTTACTGTGTGTGAAAATGCTTGATAACTATTCATTCATTCATGTATTAAGTATAGACTGTTCCAGGCAAAGTTCTAGATAGTTGGGTAAAATGGTGAACAAGTCAGAATTCTGCTTTTCATGGGGATTAGTCTTGTGGGGTAGACAATTAAAACTATAATGTATTGGGAAATAAGTGCACTGAAGAAAAATAAAGCAGGGTAAGGGATAAGACTAACAGGGTGTGAGTGTTTGTTTTAGCTGGGGTAGATAGGGGAGTCCCTGGGGAGGGGACATTTGAGAACTTGAATGAAGTGAGGGGGAAATCCTTGAGGGAGGGTGTCTGGGGGAGATAATCTAGATAGAGGAAATAGTGGACACCTTTAAGTGGGAGTGAACTTGGCTTGACCAAGAAACAGCAGAAGGCCAAAGTAATGAGAATGAGCAATGAGAATTGTAGTGGGAAGTGGAGGTTCGGGAGATGAATGGCAGATCATGGAGGAGTTACTAGACAGTGGTGAGGGCTTGGGACAGAATTCAGTGCCTGAAGGATTTTGAGCCAGGGGAATGACCTGCTCAGATTTACCTTTTAAAAGGGTACTCTGGGGCTTCCATGGTAGCGCGGTGGTTGAGAGTCTGCCTGCCGATGCAGGGGACGCGGGTTCGTGCCCCGGTCCAGGAGGATCCCACATGCCGGGAGCGGCTGGGCCCGTGAGCCATGGCCGCTGAGCCTGCGCGTCCGGAGCCTGTGCTCCGCAACGGGAGAGGCCGCAACAGTGAGAGGCCCGCGTACCGCAAAAGAAAAAGGGTACTCTGAGCCCTGTGTGACCAGAAGGGAGAAGATGAGGAGAGACCAGTTAGGCTACTACAGTGAGAGGTGGCGGTGGCTTAGACTGTGGTGAAGGTGATGGATGTGGTGAAAAGTTTAGAATGGGGTATATATTTTGAAGGCAGAGTAAAATGGACTTGCTGTTGGATTGATTAAGTGAAAGTAAAGAATCAAGGATAACTTCGGGATTTTTGTTTTTAATCTGGGCAAAGACTGACTGCTAGTTCCATTAACTGAATTAGAAAAGACAGAAGAATGGAATTGGAGGGAACATCAGTAGTTCAGTTTTGGTCATGTTAAAGCTTGAGATGCCTGTAAGACATGTACCTACATAAAGGTGTCCAGTGGGCCTTTGGATAGGAGTCTGGAGCTCAGGGAAGTCTGGACCTGCTGAGGAAAGGAGGGTATCACAGTAAGTGAACTGGTGGTGATCAGAGGGTTAATAGACGCTAGAAATTAAAATTATGGACATGCTGCAGTTGTTGGTAACAGTAAGTTCTAGGGGAAGATATGACTGGGACATAGGAACAGCTTTTTGGAGAAAGGAGGAGGTCAAGGAGCTTGGAGGCCAGGAGCTTGGATCTAGTACCTAAATGTTGAAGTGAAAGAAGTGTGGAAGAATTGGTGGAAGGGAGAAAGGGGGAGTGAGTGAGGTGTTCCCATCCTCAGTAAAGGAGGGGAGTGATCAGGAAGACAGAACATACAACAACGAGAAGTATCAGGTGTAATAATCTGGCTGAGGTATTTAAGGAAGGGAACAAGGAACGGTGACCCGGAAGTAAGAGGAAACGAGGAGGATCACTTCCCCTCCTGTGTTAACAGGAGGGCAAGAAAAACCTATGGTACACCTCACATATAAGGGCAGTGACCCACGTCAGCACCTAGACACCACTTAGCATTAATTACAGTTTGAAGTTTTGACTTTGCAACAGCTAAAGTAGTCTGGCTAGCTAGTGTCTAGATTGGTAAGGGGGTGGATTCACAGTCCTGAATGAGTGGTCAGAAAGTTCAGCTCTCCTTCATCTCACCTGGATGATTGCAGGAGTCTGCTAGGAGGAGGACTGCCAGGGTGTCCCTTTCTGACACTCTTGCCCTCCTTGTGGTCTGCTCTCTACACAGAGGCCAAGGTGATCCGTCTGTGTAGAGAAGGAACAGTTGAACTGAGCATTACTGTAACTTCCCTCCATTTTCTGCCGCAACAGCCATGCACCGTTACATGCATGGCAGGAGGAGCTCAATTCAGACATCATCTCATAATCTTATGATTTACATGATATGAGGATTTGGTTAAAATTGAGCTGAGGCATAAGTAATAGTTATCCTTCCTAACGTCTGTATGTGTGATAATAACAAAATTTGTTAATGCTTTCTTGGAAGCCACGTGGTGTTTGAGCTGCATTTGAGAAAGTGTATAATTACGGAACTTTATTTACCCTCATCTAGCACATATTAAGAGCAAACACAAGTAGAATTTGAGGGATGATATGACTTTGTGTCATTTAGTGTACAGGGCATAGATATGTAGGGATCAGATTCACTTAATTTTTAAGCTAGGTTGTTAATAGAATATTGGCACTCTAGTGTGTATTATCTTTGTGTGTGTGCAGTAGTATTTTATTTTTTTTATTTTTATTTTTTTTATTTTTTTTATTTTTGCTGTATGCGGGCCTCTCACTGTTGTGGCCTCTCCCGTTGCGGAGCACAGGCTCCGGATGCGCAGGCCCAGCGGCCATGGCTCACGGGCCCAGCCGCTCCGCGGCATATAGGGATCCTCCCAGACCGGGGCACGAACCCGTATCCCCTGCATCGGCAGGCGGACTCTTAACCACTGCGCCACCAGGGAGGCCCTGCAGTAGTATTTTAAACTTTCTAGATGAAGAAACAGATCGAGAGGTTGGAGGATTTACCTGAGGATGCAATATGATGGAGCAGAGATGTTAAGTTACCTCTTGGTGTTGTGATACCAAATCTTGTGCTTTCCCCGCTGTGTTATGGTTCTCTCTTCCTGCTAATGGAGGAAATTGAGGCCAAATAACATAGACTATGACATAAAGCTTTTTATGAAGAGTTAGTGTTTTCTTCTTTTGCTCAGTTCTAAAATGTCGATGGATCTATGGCAGTGTAATTGTGTAAACTCAGTACCTGTGCTTTAGCTTTTTTTTTGCAGTACGCGGGCCTCCCACCGCCGTGGCCTCTCCCGAGCGGAGCACAGGCTCTGAACGCGCAGGCTCAGCGGCCATGGCTCACGGGCCCAGCAGCTCTGCGGCATTTTGGATCCTCCCGGACCGGGGCACGAACCCGCGTCCCCCACATCGGCAGGCAGACTCCCAACCACTACGCCACCAGGGAAACCCTGTGCTTTAGCTTTTGAAGTCAGGTTTTATTCTGTAAACTAGGTTGATGGTTCCCAATCTCATCACCAAGGACTCCTTTTAATTTTTTCATTATTCTACAGGGTACCCAGGCTTAGATTTTTTTTTTCCTTTTTGCCTGTTTGACAGCATTTGTTTGTCAAACTTGGTTTAAATTTTTTTTTAACCTCTTCTTTTCACCTTTTAATCAGCAAGAGAGAACTGATTTCTCACTGGGTTGACACAGTCTCAGCCAAAAGCAAAGTAACATTGTTTTAGTTAGCCTGTATTGCTTGCTTGCTTTATGTGATAAATGTATAATTGTTTATTTCAGTTACTGAAATATTCAAAGTAGCTTTTGCATACCCTTAGTCTAGGGGGCCCCCCGCACCCCCAATTAAGAACGATTGTTGTAGGTCTTATTGTTGAGTAGAAGGTATAAAGCTGTTAACAGTGAAGATGATGCTCATTGGCATTCTCCCAGCATATATTTTCCTCTTGATTCTCTGAGTTTAGAGAACTTATTACTCAGAATAATTGGTTATGGTATTAACTGGTACATCACTTTCTGTACTAATATATACCTATCATATTCCAGATACACCCCACTAGATTTTGGGAATTCCAAGAGAAGATACCATTTAGTCTTTGTCTTTAAGAAGCTTATGCTGAGTGTAAGAGGCAGGTAGTATTGCTCACTGAGTATCTTAGTGTGACAGGATGTACAGGGTGCAATTGGACCACAGAGGAGGGTGAGGTGAGAGATGGTGGTCAAAGAAACCTTAGCAGAGGAGGTGAGTCAAGGCCATCTGGTGTTTACAGTGTAGGCTGTGGAATCCAGTAGTTATGATTTTGAATCCCTGTCTGCAGTTGGAGAATTATATGATTTGGAGCAAATTAAATCACCTCCCTAACCTATATTTTTCTCACTTGTAAGATGAGCTAATGCCTACCTCTGAAATTGTAAAGGTTGAATAAGAAAATTTACAGGGTTTAGCAGCACAGTGTCTGGTAGGGACAAAACAGCTGCTCATTAAGTCAAAACTGTTGTTATTACTGCTGCTGCTGGGACTGTTACTTTGAATGGTGAGTAAGATAGCTAGAAAGGGCAGAGGAGAAACAGCTTTCTAGAGACAGAAGAGTGTATGGGAAGACATGGTGACCAAAGACAATATTGGGGGAATAAAGTAGTAGTACCTACTTTAAAGATTATATAGAGATTAAAATAATCATACACGTAAAACACATAAGCACTCAGAAGTAGAGTCCCTACTTTTAATTCCACACTATTAACTCCTGTATAATTCCTTTTTGAAACATCTTTGTTCTTTTTGCATCTTTTCTTTTTCTGTTTTTGTCCCTGATTTCTTTTCTACTTCTTGTTGTCTTACTTGAAGGCATCCCTCAGAGTTTATTGTCAGTTCTCACTTCTCTAATCTTTTCTGTTGGAGAATTAGATGTTCTTCTGGCTTCCTCTGTCACTGTTACACAAATTATTTTAAAATTTACCAGTTGCCCTGACCTCTTTCCTAGGTTCCTCTTTTTTTTTTTTTTTTTTGCGGTATGCGGGCCTCTCACTGTTGTGGCCTCCCCCGTTGCGGAGCACAGGCTCCGGACGCGCAGGCTCAGCGGCCATGGCTCACGGGCCCAGCCGCTCCGCGGCATATGGGATCCTCCCAGACCGGGGCACGAACCCGTATCCCCTGCATCGGCAGGCGGACTCTCAACCACTTGCGCCACCAGGGAGGCCCCTAGGTTCCTCTTTTTAATTGGATCTTATTGGTCTCCTAAATTTCTACTTGATATATTCATTTACTATTCCATAATTCTGTTTCATTTGATTTCGGAAAAAAATAGAAGGAAACTGATTTAGATTTGTCAGATTTTTACTTTGCCAAGCAGTGATATTTAAGAAAACAATCAAGCTCACCATGTACTCCATTTCATACAGAAAAGGACATTTAAACATAACCATTTAAAAAGACCATAATCTTAGAATTTTAAAAATAATGTAGTGAATACTTCATTATGTTTTGCTTCAGACTGCTGAAAACTTCTACATAGTAAAACACTGCTTTGGAGTAAACCTTGTACTGTCCTGATATTGATCTGCCTAAAATTTGATTTTGATTATATTTTTCAGTGCTTAAAATGTCTCACTACTGCCTAACTGAAAAAAGTCCTAATTTGTTAGGCCTTTACAGTATGACCCCAGTTCTTTTTTTCAAGTCTTTTTTCCTCACCACTTTTCTGTTACCAACTTAAAAAAAAAAAAAATCCAAATAGTGGGTGGTGTTTGTAGTTTGGATCTGACCCAGGTTCAAATCTGACCCTTCCATTAGCTTTGTGGACTTGGGCAAGTTACTGTAATAAGAAGAAGCAAACAGCTCTTGGTGTCCTGGAGCTGCCCTGGTGCAGTCAGCTAGGCCTTGGTGTTGCTGTGACCTAGCCTGGAACTTAAGAGCTAGGTCTTCTGGGTATTCTGTTGAACACAAGCGGTTTCACTGAACATCAGCATCACACAAAGCCATTCTTTGAATATGATGGGTCAAGACAAGAATAAGACCATGTTATAATAATGTCTTAACACAGGTAAAGACATGAATGTTGTCCAAGTCACAAAATACCCAACATTCCCCTCTCCAGGCTACTGGGAATGATTGTTGATGCTTTACAAATTACAGCTTTAGCCTCCCTCTGGTCTGCCTCCCCACAGAGATTTGTTGGTATACCCAGTCAGCAAATTGTCCTCGCTTTCTGCCAGCACTCAAGCCAGAGTGAACCCCCGCTTCTTTGGGCTCTCCCCCAAAATCACTTAGTCAAATCCAAATCCTAAATAAGTCCTTTCTAATATTCTCTTACCAAGATGCCCCACAGTTTCCCGTGATGTGCATTCCTGATAAACTCAGCTTGTTCAGCCATTGGTATGTTCCTGGTGTGTGGGTGGAAGGCATTGGCAGTAACTACCTGGAGCCTTACTTTTTCTCATCTATGAACCAACAGTAGCAACAGGTTTTTTGCAGAGTTTTGAAGATCAGATGAGAAAACTTGAAGCAGAGTCCTGGTAGTAATTACTCAACAAAAGCTTGTTTCTTGTCCTCTGGTGAAGTAGTCTGATCAGTCATGGTCCCCTGAACAGGGCTTACAAGGACCTTGTTTTCATCCTTTCTCACCCATGAAGTGCTCCATTCTCGTCCTTCAAGACTCAGGTCACATACCTTCTGTTCTGTGAAACCTTTGCACCTCTTAATGATCTCTTCTGTCTCTGCACTTCAGGTATGTATTGTTTTTACCATTGACTTGACTATTGATTGTGCTCTACCTTGTGGCATCTTTGTACTTAACTTTTATTTAATTCTTAATTCTTCATGTACTTATGCCTTGTTTGTTCAACTAAATTTTCTTTAAGAATGGAGGCTGTGTTTTGAAACCAGCCAATTACTTTATAAAGACCAATTTCTTCATATTTGTTATAGTATCTTATACTCGGAAAATGCTTAAATGTGATTAAAGTAAAACAAAAGGAAGAGAATATATCATTTGTTGCCTCCCCTAAAAATATGGTGATATTGTGAAATTTGCCTAAGCCAGATACTTAAAGCTTTTTATATCTTCTTTCCTAGACAACACGATGGTGGGCGAAGAGAAGATGTCTGTAAGAAAACGGCTGTCAAAGTCCAGTAAACATGCTGAGGAAAAGGAAGAAGGCCAGAGAGACTGTACAGAGGAGTCCCAAGAGGCACCTAGTAATGGTGAGGCCTTTACTGTTTCTGAGGTGAATTAATGAAATAGGCAGCAAATTCAGTGTTCTAGAACAAGGATTGCCATCTCTTTAGCTCTCTTATAAATGGATATGCTGGTAGGCACTGTAAAGTGCAGGGGAGAAAAATAAATTGATTAAGAGAATAGAAAGGAACAATTTGGTTTAGTTGCCAGTCACAGCTGCTTTAGATACTGCTGGTGGCACTGGTGTGTAAATTGCTGCACCTCTCATAGAGGTGAGCTTTATTGATGTAAGTGGAGTTTGCAGTGTATGCTTTAATTTAGTTTTATATATCTGGTAACGAAGAAACTAGAAAGTAAGCCCTTTTAAATTAATTCATTGAACATTTTTGGGGTATCTACTATGTTTTAGACATCATTCATTCATTTATTCATTCCTTCAACTACCTAACCTGTCAATAATTATTGGTGTCCTGCTAGGTGTTGGGGCTACAGCAGTGATTGATACAGATGTGTTTGCCCTCATGGAGTTCCAAGTTAAGTGAATGAGAACCCCTCTCCTGCCATTAGCGTAATTAGATTGTTATAAATAAGTGCTACTAATTACTCTTTTAATAGGTGTAATGAGCATGAGAGTAATTAGCAGGGTACCTAACCTAGTTAATTCAATACTAGGTTATAAATCTTGGGAGAGTTTTGTTAGTTCTCATGTCCAAGTTTGCTTAACATGAATACAGAGAAGACTATGACACAGTACTTGTTAAGGTCAAGGTTTGTGCTTAAGATTGATAGACCTGTAAACACAACTCCAACTGATGTCATCTATTGCATCAGGCTATTTATTTTTGCAGTGACATTTGTATAGGTTTGATTTCAATGAGGATTTGAAATTTGAGGCTTGTTTGGTTAACAAATAGGTGTGGAACTTTCTGAGACAGGTTGTCTTTGGCATCCTGAGACTTCTTTCATAAAGAAAAGCTTTTGCTTTTTCTACTTAAATTTAATTGTAAATTAAATACAGCAGCTGGATCCAGGAATATAAATGTTGCTTAAGTCTGCATAATGTAGTTTATTGATGGTTGGACTCTTAATTAGCTATTTATGAAATATTTATATTGGCATATGGACTAGTTTTAATGTGATATAAAATGTGAAATTTGTGCAAAAGGGTAAGCCAACATTGGGGAGAAACTTTCCCCTTCCATGATTTAGGGACTGGGTGCTAATTCACATTGTCTTTTTTTTTTTTTTTTTTGTGGTACGCGGGCCTCTCTGTTGTGGCCTCTCCCGTTGCGGGGCACAGGCTCCGGACGCACAGGCTCAGAGGCCATGGCTCACGGGCCCAGCCGCTCCGCGGCATGTGGGATCTTCCCGGACCAGGGCTCGAACCGTGTCCCCTGCATGGGCAGGCAGATTCTTAACCATTGCGCCACCAGGGAAGTCCAGTTCTGGATTATTTTGATTATGGACTAGAAATCTGTTTATAGCTTAAAAATTACAGACCAGTTGTGATTGGTACATCCATTTATTGCTTTTGTAGATTACCCATAATACACCTTTAAGATTTCAACCTGTTGTCCTTGTGATAAATAGATTGGGGCTATTTCCTCTTCAATTGTCCTCATTCAAGAAATACAAGATAGTTTGGTTTCATTAAGAAACAAATTGCCGAGATATGCTTATGAATTTTAAAAGTTGAAGTAATATATACTCTGAAAAGAATTCAGAAGTAATCTTCCCTTAAGTAATCATGTTCTGCTTTTTTTTTTCCTACATGTGGGATCATATTTGGGATCTCTTCTGCAATTTGCTTTTTCTAAACTTAGTAAATCTTAGACATCTTTTTATTCAGTATATGAAGTGTAATTCTCTTAAAGATATCTGTGTAGTATTTCTGTTGCACAAATGCTTGGTAATTTAACTTGTCCCTTATGGATGGGCATTTGGGTTGCTTCCAGGGTTTCAGTATTCTAAACAGTGCTGCAGAGGACATCCTTGAAATGGTATCATTGCTTACTTGTGCTAGTGTACTTGTAGGCTACATTCTTTAAAGTGAAATTGCTGAATCAAAGAGTTTTTGCTTTTAAAATGTAGATATACTAAATTTCTTTTTAAAAATGTTACACCAGTGTATACTCCCATCTATATTGTTTCCCTGTACTCTTGTCAGTATGTCTTACCAATCTTTTTTTAAACTTGCTGATTTCACGGGTGAAAAACAGCATAGTATACAGCATAAATTTGTTCTTATAAATTATAAGTGAGGCAGAGAACTTTTTCCATATATTTACTATATTTTTTGTTCAAAAGCCCCATCCATTTCCTTTGCCCATTTTTGTTCCCTATCAGATGGTTAGTATTTTTCTTTTATTTTTGTGAAGAGCTCTTTCTATAGTAAGGAAATTATGCCCTTTGACTGTCATGTACTGTGAATATTTTTTAACTAGCTGTTTGTCTTTTGACTTTGCTTATAGTGTGCCTTAACATGTTTACTGTTTAATGTAATCACATACTTCTTTTATTGCTTTTAGATTTCTTGTTGTGCTTAGAAATCATCCAAGATTATGAAAAAGGAAGATGGATGAATTTTTTTACTTTTATGTTTTTTTATTAATTTATGTATTTTGTTTATTTATTTTTGGCTGTGTTGGGTCTTCGTTGCTGCAGGCAGGCTTTCTCTAGTTGAGGTGAACGGGGGCTACTCTTCATTGTGGTGCACAAGCTTCTCATTGCGGTGGCTTCTCTTGTTGCAGAGCACAGGCTCTAGACACGCGGGCTTGAGTAGTTGTGGTGCATGGGCTTCAGTAGTTGTGGTGCATGGGCTCTAGAGCTCAGGCTCAGTAGTTGTGGCACATGGGCTTAGTTGCTCTGCGGCACGTGAGATCTTCCCGGACCAGGGATCGAACCCATGTCGCCTGCATTGGCAGGTGGATTCTTTTTTTTCTATTTTTTTTTGGTTTGTTTTAATTTATTTTTTTATTTTTTTATTTTTTGGCAGGTGGATTCTTAACCACTGCGCCACCAGGGAAGCCCTGGGATTTTTAAAATTCAAATATTTGATCCATCTGAAATTTATTTTGAATAATAAGTGAGCTAGGGATCTAATTTGACAGTTTTTCAAAATGACCAGCCAGTTGTTTCAACATTATCTATTAAATCTCCTTTTCTGTATGATATTTATATACTGACCCTCATTTCTAGTTCAGATTCCTTTCTCTGTAGCAGTGTACACATGTGATTAGTAGACAATTTTGAAAGGTTTTTGAGGTCGATGGAGCAATAGAGGATTTAGATGTATTATACTTCTTAAAAAAAAATTATTTTTGGGTGTGTCAGGTCTTCGTTGCTGTGCACGGGCTTCCTCTAGTTGCGGCGAGCGGGGACTACTCCTCATTGCTGTGCACAGGCTTCGCATCGCAGTGGCTTCTCTTGTTGCGGAGCATGAGCTCTAGGCGCACGGGCTTCAGTAGTTGTGGCGCACGGGCTTAGTTCTGTGGCACGTGGGGTCTTCCTGGACCAGGGATCAAACCTGTGTCCCCTGCATTGGCAGGCGGATTCTTAACCACTGCACCTCTAGGGAAGTCCCTATAGATGGATTATACTTTTTTTTTTTAATCTCCTCTTTTGCTTCTAAGATTGATAAATGATTGATTCTTTCAAGGATTACTCCTAAACCCAACCATCCTTAGACATAAAGATGGCTTTCACATGACTCTTTTGGATTACTTATATCTCTATGGAGAGCAAGGTGAAGCTGGGATGAAGATCTTCTAAGGCATGGTCAATGAGAGTTTTTTAGAAAATAATCAGGATTTTAAAATGAGTTTGAACTTCTCTAGGCAGTAAAAACCTGCTAGTCAGTGCCTACACATTAGCTAATTCTGTACTTACCACAAGGAGACAAAGAAAATGCTAGTTAAAAGAAGTGAAACTTGAAAAATGGTGATTCATCACTGCCTAGTACTCCTTAGTCATCTTTAGGAATTTAGTCACTATAAGTAGGCCTTGATTTTTAAAATTTAATTAATTAATTAATGTTTAAATCTTTAATTGAAGTACAGTTGATTTACAATGTTGTGTTTCGGGTGTACAGCAAAGTGGTTCAGTTATATATATGTATATTCTTTTTCATATTCTTTTCTATTATGATTTATTACAGGATATTGAATATAGTTCCCTTTGGTATACAGTAGGACCTTGTTTATCTTTTTTTTTTTTTTTCCTCTTCTTATTTTTAAAAAATTCTTGGCCGCACTGAACAGCTTGCAGGATCTTAGTTCCCCAACCAGTGATCGAACCTGGGCCTACACCAGTGATAGCCCCGAGTCCTAACCACTGGACCTCCAGGGAATTTTATATATAACAATTTTATATATAATTGTTTGTATCTGCTAATCCCAAACTCCTGATTTATCCTTCCCTAACCCCCTTTCCCCTTTAGTAATCAGAAGTTTGTTCTCTATGTCTGTGAGTCTGTTTCTGTTTTGTAAATAAGTTCATTTGTATCACATTTTAGATTCTACATATAAGTGATATATGATATCATCCTGCACGGCTTGTGGGATCTCAGTTCCCTGACCAGGGATTGAACCGGGGCCTGTCATTGAAAGCCTGGAATTCTAACCACTAGGCCACCAGGGAACTCCTTGCAGCAAGTTTAATGAGGATGAGGATTTAGAAATTTGGAGGCCATAGTGACTCTAGAAAAGGAAGAGTTGCAGAAACATGTTGGGGATGAATTGCTAGTGAGAAAAGTGAAGATAGGAAGTACAAACCACTGTTCCAGGACATTTTATATTAAAAGGAAAAGACAGCATGAGTTGGGTCTTGAAAGGTAAGAGGTCATTGGAAAGGGCTGTTGTTTGTTTCCAAAGGACATTGTTTCCAAAATTTCAGTTATTTATAATTTTGCCGTTATCTCTGTACCATATTTATTATTATGTAATTTAAAGAAAATTTCACTAAAAAGAAGAATCTTCATCCTAAGCAGTAAATTCTATGAAGTGATAGTTTGTTTCAGTTACATATTTGTTTCTAAAACGTTAAGTAGATATGTAATACTTCACAGATAAATTTTGAGTACCACTTATGACATCCATATCATAATTTCAGAAAAATTTTAAAGACTACTTTGGTGCTGAATGTAATGTGGACAATAGAAATGGCTCAGTGTGTTGAATGATTTGAACAGTTTCTCAAAGGACATATAAAGGATCAAGGCAATATAGTTTAAAGGGGTAGTTTTGAAAAAGAGATGGGCTACCCCTTCTTCTGACAAAGGAACAGTGGAGAAGAGGATTAAAGATAGTGAAAATTAAGATAGAAGACAGGGGCTTCCCTGGTGGTGCAGTGGTTGAGAGTCCGCCTGCCGATGCAGGGGACACGGGTTCGTGCCCCGGTCCAGGAGGATCCCACATGCCGCGGAGCGGTTGGGCCCGTGAGCCATGGCCGCTGAGCCTGCGCGTCCGGAGCCTGTGCTCCACAACGGGAGAGGCCACAACAGTGAGAGGCCCACGTACCGCAAAAAAAAAAAAAAAAAAGATAGAAGACATTTCAGGAGTTGGTCCCCAAAATGATCAACTGAAGGTTGCTTTGTAAGGCTGGGACTTGAAGGTGGAAAATGTTTGGAACTATGCTTGGGAGGAATGTTATAGAAATTCATCAAGAGGCAGAGACAAAGATTTCATTTTTATTGCAGGCCTGGTTAACGCTAGACAGCAACAGTTTATAGTGGGCCCATTTTCTGTATTACATTTCTGCAATGCATGGCAGTTTGAAATCAGAAAGCAGATAGCAGGCAATATCTGGGATTGGGATGTGGCTAGGTGGGTCCAGGAAATCGGTGGCGTTGATGAGGGAAGGATAGAAATAATGACAGAGGGTTAGTGACTCTAGGCTGAGTAAGAAAACTGGGAAAGCAAAAGAATAATTTCCATCAGAAGGAACACCGTTTCCCTGTGCCTCTCTTTAGAGCAATGAAATCTTTCCTAGAACTTGCCCAACAGACTTCTCATGTCTCATTGGCCAGAACTAGATTACAAGTTATGCTGTCTTCCTTTTACCTCTTTACTCTTTTCTACCCTACTTAGAGTCCAGAGCATCAGCCTCCCTGGGCACAATCAAATGGCTTCCATGCCCTCTGGTTTCTGGTAGGGTTCGGTCATGGTTGGGGTGGGTGGCATTGAGAGGAGGTCCAAGGGCAGAGAGTAAGGTGTGTGTTTATAACATAGGTTCCCTCTGGGCTGGGTAACCATCTCTTCTGTCTAATAGTTCTCTCCAGGGAGTTCTCTTTGGGTTTCCTAAACCATTTCCCTCCTTTGCCCTTTCAGGATAGTAACAGCTTTCCTGCTGCTTGTCACTAGCCCTAGAATGCTACACCATCCTTTGTTGCTTTTCTTAAATTTGCCCACACATTTATAAAATAGTCCCTCTACACTCTTCTCAGTAAACCTGAGTGGGCCATCTCTTGACTGGTGCTCATGCCCATTCTTAAATCAGTCTCTGGCAAGGGGAATGAAACACATGCCCTTGTGGCGGAAGCAACCAACGTTGTTCACCACAGTCACGTGGGATTATAAAAAATAACTGCATACCTGTCAGTTTTGTCAGCCTGACTCACAGTAAATTCAGCCATCTAGAACAGGAGTTGTCTTACACAGCCACTTTCATTCATTTATGGTTGTAGTGCTTTTGGGCCATATGGCCCCCAAAGCCTGAAATACTCTCTGGCCCATTACAGAAAAAAATTGCTGACCCCTGATTTAGAACTGTTCAGTCTGGTCTGGTTGAGCACTTGAACTGTGGCTAGTCTGAATTGAGATAACACCAAAGTTGTAAAATACATACCACGTTTCAAAGACTCACTTTGCACCTGTTTTTAGTTTTTCATGTGGTTCCCAGGAAATTTTAAATTACAAAATGTGGTTCACATTATGTTTCTGTTGGACAGCACTGATCTAGAAAGTAACTGGTAACCTAGAAGGTAAGGAGTTAAAAGCTGCCCTTAGGCAAAAGCCTATATTAAGTACAGTATTGTAAAGCAAAGAGAGCTTGGCACCTAGAGGCTTTTGACTCAGGGTCAAGTCCCAGAAAACCCAAATCCTTACAAGTCTTCATGCTGTTTCCATTGCCTGAAATAATCTTTCTAACACCTTGTGCACTGTGATTTTTCTTTATCAGCTCAAATATTGACTTCCTTTGCCAAAGCTCTCTCCACCCTGATGATCCCACAGCCCTTCTGTGTATTGTAATTATCTATGTTTGCATACTTCTACTGAGATCCTAAGGGAGGGGTTTGGAATAGTGCCTAGTACCCCATATGTATTGGGTTCTCAGAGGGTTTTTATTTAGTGAGTGAGTATATAATTGAATGAATAAGTGTGTTACTAATTTAATAAGCTTGGTTATTTATCTTTTCCTTCTGGGTAACATTGGCAGTAAATTTGGCATAGTAGTGTAAGTATAGGATTGTTACAGGAATCAGATTTGATGAAGAGCCGTGAAGAAGCAACGCTAGTAGAAAGGCACGACTTTCTGGAGCTGTTTAGTGTGGGCTCCGTTGCTCTCATTTCAGTCCTACTAAAGGTGTCACTATAATAGCACAGTGCAATAAATGATCTTTTATTCGACATAAAGATTATGTAGAGTCTCTCTTTTTTTTTAAGGTGGTAAAGCATGTAATAATTTTAGGAAGGTCTTTATCAAAACTGGTTCAAATTAGATTTTTGATACTTCAAGGAGTAAATTTTTAAATACTCAATTCAATGTTGTAGACTTTACAACTGTGAGGTAGTGTTCATGGAGATAAATGTCGCAAGCCTGACTTCTTAGAGATAAGAGGGTTAGGAAAAACAAAATCTAGAGTAGCTTTCTTTAAGGATTTATCTTTGGGTCTACTAATAGGTATTATCAGTTAATGATCAGTTATCAGTTAGTGATATTAATAGATCTAGGCAGGTATTTCAGAAATTGCATGACCCTCAGTCCTGGCTTATCCCTATTTCATGGTCAATGTTTTAGAAATTTAGAAACCTTGAGTTGACTTATGTGGTTGGGTGTCTGTACATAGTTTTTTATTTTTTAATTTTTATTTTATTTTTATATATTAAAATTTTTATTTATTTATTTATTTATTTATGGCTGTGTTGGGTCTTCGTTGCTGTGCGTGGGCTTTCTCTAGTTGCGGCGAGTGGGGGCTACTCTTTGTTGCGGTGCGCAGGCTTCTCATTGCAGTGGCTTCTCTTGTGGAGCGTGGGCTCTACGTGCACGGGCTTCAGTATTTGTGGCATGCGGGCTCAGTAGTTGTGGCGCAGGGGCTTAGTTGCTTTGCGGCTTGTGGGATCTTCCTGGACCAGGGATGGAACCTCTGTCCCCTGCATTGGCAGGCGGATTCTTAACCATAGTGCCACCAGGGAAGTCCCTGTATATAGTTCTTTACATCACTGGATGTTAGCTTTTAGAGCATTATTCTTTTGCTTTTTATGACATTTAAGTTTTGGTGGGTAGCAAGAAAGTAATTTTGAATATTGTGTGAGGTTAGTTTTAAGGTGAAAGAAAATGAATTGAATTGGATTTTTAATATATTTTTCTTCGACTTTATATAACTTTACTGTCTCTGGAGCGGGGCCTTTAGGGATTCTAGTCTAAGTGAGAAAAAACTCTTCCCTGCTTTCCAGTCCCTGACTCCTCAAAGCCAGTTTGAATGGTGGTTAGGTTATTTATGGATCGACAGATTCCTTTTGGGGATGATGCACAAGTAGTGAGAATTAATCTTTGGCGTCTTCTTCCCCATCCCCCTATGGTAATTCGTTGAAGGGAAGAAGTTTCTGTATTCATTTATTTATGAAGTAAATAGCTTCTTTATGAATCCATGGTCTGATCATAGATGGTAGAGAACTAAATAAAAGTATTTTTACAGTTGATAGAAAAATCAAATGGATATTTGTTTTACCTTCATATTTCTTACCTAATAAGTTACCAATCTGGGAATATTTTCAAAATTTATCCTCTCCTATCCATTCTCAGAGCTATTGTTTTGGCTTATGGCGACATCATTTCTTGTCAGGATTTATTGCATTTCTCTTATGTGGTCCTTTCTTCCTCTCCTGCCAGAGAGTGGAATTTTCCAATATCAGATCAGTTACTCTTCTGCTTAAAATTCTTGATTTCCGCAAAGCCCTTGTTGTGATACGCACAGGCTCTCTGTGATATGAACTCTAGCCTCCTTCCCAGTCATAAACTTCACTATTATCAACAGTTGAAGATATTATTTCACTGTTTGCCGGCTTCTGTTGTTGGTGTTGATGAGTCAGATACTCAGCATAATGGCAATTCTCTTGAAGGTGATATTTTCTTTCTGGGTGCTTTTAAGAGTCTTATTGTTTTGTGTTTTGTTTTTAAATAAACCTCTGTATTACACAGTTTCACTATGATGTATCTTTACCCTGCTTGGGATTCTTTGATCTTCCTTTGAGGATTGGCTTTTTTTTTAACACTTCCAGAAAGTTCTCAGCCATTGTTACTTCAAATTTTTCCTCTCCTTATAGAGCTTTTATTAGGTGCATTTTGGACCTTCACATTCTCCATGCCTTTTTTCCAAGTGGAATATTGTGAAATGATATAAAGCATCAAAATGTCCAATAGAGGGGGCTTCCCTGGTGGTGCAGTTGGTTGAGAGTCCGCCTGCCGATGCAGGGGACATGGCTTCGTGCCCCAGTCCGGGAGGATCCCACATGCCACGGAGCGGCTAGGCCCGTGAGCCATGGCCGCTGAACCTGCACGTCCGGAGCCTGTGCTCTGCAACGGGAGAGGCCACAACAGTGAGAGGCCCACGTACAGCAAAAAGCAAAAAAAAAAAAAAAAAAAAATCCAATAGAGAATTAAATAAATTCTATTTCAGCCATAAAAATAGAATAGTAGACCAATAAAAATGATGTGGAAGAATATATAATGATATGCAAAGATATTAACAATATGTTAAATGAAAACAGGTTACCAAACAGTATTCATAATGACTGTTTTTATAGTATGTATATTTATAATATTATATTTAATATTATTTAATTTTTGCCAAAGTAAAAGGACAAATAATATTTACCAAAATGTTATTAGTTACTTGAACATCATAGGATAATGAGCAATCTTGTTAGATCGTTTTTTGGAGGCTTGGATTTTTAATTTTCTATAAATGGGAGGGGGGAGTCTGTTTTTATTTCTCTTGTGTATTTACCTAGGGGTGGAATTTCTGGGTTAAATGGTACCTCTGTGTTTACCTTTTGAGGAACTTCCAGACTTTTTCAAAAGCATTGTGTCATTTTACATTCTCACCAGCAATGTAGGAGGGTTTTAATTTCTCCATGTTCTAGTCAAAGCTTTTTCTCCTCACTTAAAAAACTCTGTTTTGGGACTTCCCTGGTGGCGCAGTAGTTAAGAATCCTCCTGCCAACGCAGGGGATGCGGGTTCGATCCCTGGTCCGGGAAGATCCCACAACTTCTCAGTTGCTCCCAGATCTCCGGAGCAACTGAGCCTGTGGGCCACAACTGCTGAGACTGTGTTCTAGAGCCCATGAACCACAACTACTGAGCCCATGCGCTGCAACTACTGAAGCCTGCGCGCTCTAGGGCCCGTGTGCTGCAACTACTGAAGTCCGTGCGCCTAGAGCCTGTGCTCTGCAGCAAGAGAAGCCACTGCAATGAGAAGCCCACGCACCGCAACGAAGTGTAGCTCCTGCTCGCCACAACTAGAGAAAGCCCACACGCAGCAACGAAGACCCAACACAAACAAAAAAATTAAAAATTAAAAAAATAGTAAATAATCGGGGCTTCCCTGGTGGCGCAGTGGTTGGGAGTCCGCCTGCCGATGCAGGGGATACGGGTTCACGCCCCAGTCCGGGAGGATCCCACATGCTGCGGAGCGGCTAGGCCCGTGAGCCATGGCCGCTGAGCCTGCGCGTCCGGAGCCTGTGCTTCGCAACGGGAGAGGCCACAGCAGTGAGAGGCCCGCGTACCGCAAAAAAAAAAAAAAAAAAAAAAAAGGAAATAATAGACTCTGTTTTATTTGTACCAAGCTTATAAACATCATTGTTACAAGTGTTTATTAACACTCTCTAATTGTATTACAGAAAAGCTATCACATCCAATCCCTGAAATAATGTTCTTCTCAAAATTTCCTGCTTGTACAACTCTTTTTCTAGATTTATTGAGATAATTGACACATAACATTGTATTAGCTTAAGGTGTTCAATGGCCAACACTTACGTGTTTTTGATTATAGCCACCCTAGTGGGTATGAAGTGATATTTCTTTGTGGTTTTGATTTGCATTTCCCTGATGGCCAGTGATATTGAGCATCGTTTCAGATGGTATTGACCATTTGTATATCTTTTTTGGAGACATGTCTTTTCAGATGCTTCAGTTGGACTATTCGTCTTTACCATTGAATTGTAGGAGTTCTTTACATATTCTGGATGCAGGTTCTGGATCAGATTTGCAAGTGTTTTTCCCCGTTTTGTGTCTTTTTACTTCTTTGGAGCAGAAACTTTTTTTTTTTTTAATTTTTGACGAAGTCCGATTTATTTAATTTTTCTATTGTTGCTTGTACATTTTACTACTCATAGTTGCAGGATCCATTCACAGAAACTAATTTCCTGTACTGTCAGAATTTCCTATACTGTCAGCATCCTATGATTAATATAGTTGTAAGTACTGTGTGTACATATAGTAGTTTTTTTTCAACTTAGCATTTTTATGTATAAATTTCCTTCTATTTATATTGCCCATGTTTCATTTTTAAGAGTTGTGTCATGTTTTGTGGTTGTACCATAGTTTACATAGTCATCATTTTTTGCTTGTTTTTCAACTTCATGATTTAAATAATGCTGATAGGTAACTATCTCCATCAACTTAAAAGTTATATTTTTTTCTTTCCTTAGGTCAGATTGATTTAAAACAGCTGATAGCAAAGAAGATACAGTTGACAGCAGAGGCAGAGGTAAGTAACTCCCTCTTCCAGAAACAAAAATGTAGAGTTTTAGGGTAAAGAGTTTTATTCAGTACAATTTTTAATGCTAAACTGTTTAAAGAGTTATTTACCTTTCTTATCAGTCGACATGAAACAGGAAAATAAGGTCTGCCATCTCGTCATCCTACATAAGAACCAGATTGTTTTTTGTTTTTTTTCTGTACTATCATCCATCACTCTCATTTTCTGGCTTTTACCAGTAAAACTCAATTTTAGCAAACATGATACAGTTGAATGCTTGTGTAAGTGCTTGTGTAGGTGCTTTATGAAAGTATCTGTCATGTTTCATAGTAAATAATAGGCCTTCAACAAACATTGAATCTGAATTTAGAAGTAGATTCCCTGTTATGGATGTAGAAGAAATAGAAATATCAACTCACAAACAACATCAAGACATTTCAGGGAATTCCTGGCGGTCCAGCAGTTAGGACTCATGCTTTCACTGCGGTGGCCCGAGTCCAATCCCTGGTCGGGAAAGTAAGATTCTGCAAGCTGTGCGGCGCAGCCAAAAAATAAATAAATAACAGACATTTCAAGCAGGGCAAACAGTTCTACAAGTTAGAATTCAGCAGTGCCCTCAGGAAATTCTGGAGGACAAAGAACACTTAAAAAAAAAAACAAAAGAAACAACTGGGACTTCCCTGGTGGCACAGTGGTTAGGAGTCCTCCTGCCAATGCAGGGGACACAGGTTCACGCCCTCATCTGGAAAATCCCTCATGCCGCGGAGCAACTAAGCCCGTGCACCACAGCTACTGAGCCTGCACTCTACAGCCCGCGAGCCACAACTACTGAGCCTGCATGCCTAGAGCCCGTGCTCTGCAGTGGGAGAGGCCACCACAGTGAGAGGCCCGCACACTGCAGTGAGGAGTGACCCCCACTTGCCGCAACTAGAGAGAGCCCGCATGCAGCGACGAAGACCCAATGCAGCCAAAAATAAAGAAAATAAATAATTTTATATTAAAAAGAATCTAATACTCTGTGTGCCAAATATAAGTTGACTTCAAATCCAAGGCAGCCTCTTGTTTTCCCAATAGGAAGATCACTTCCAAATTTTCTAAGGTTTCTAAGAGTCCTTTGAAATACAACATGTCTGTTATTCTTTTTAAAAATTTATTTCAGTAAATGGTTTCCTCCAAGCATATGAATAACTTGTACTAACATATTCTTAGTGGAAATGCTTGGGTTTTGGAGTCAGACAGACCCACCTCTATAACCTACCTTGTGAACTTAGGCAATTTGCTTATCAGTTTATTCATTCACTGACACTGTTTTGGACACCTTCTACATGTCAGGCTCTGTTATTAGCACTGGGATACATAACTAATCAAAATAAAGGGCCCTTTCTTCAGGAAGCTCACATTCTAACACAGGAGATTAGTCAGTAAATAATAAACCTGAAAAGCAAATGACTTAAATGGTACAAAAATACATAAGTGCTCAGCAAAAGAAAAAAAATTATTGGCCAACTTGAATATATAAACATCCAATGATGTGGATGAAATAGCCGTTTTTATTAATTTAGTTACGTATGCATGCATGCATATATGCATTTATATAGAATACTGTAAATATAGATATTTTTATCCTGTTTCATAAAACAGTATATGCAAGATTGTTTGCATTCACTTTGATCTTAGTGTCTTTGTAATTGTGAGAGCTAGTTTTTCAGTCATTTCCAGTCCTGGAGTATTTTCACCGTCATCTCATTTCTTGGAGATCCAGCACTTTTTGAGTCCAGGGATGGTGCTCTCACTAGACATTTTACTACAAGTACCTATTTGCTTAACATTGCGATATCTCCCCCCACCCCGTCCCCTGCCCCCCCACCCAATTCTGGAGGTATATATGTGTTTTCTACAATATAAGCACTTAACATTGCTTTATAAAGTGGTATTCAAAAGATATATTGACTATACTTGAAACTGAGAGTCTAGACTCCTAGTTAATAGTGTGTTACATTTTATTTTTCCTGATTCCATTAGGTTACCTGTGTAAGCCTTTAAAACTACAATGATCAAGGCCATTTCTAGTGAATGTCTTTTCCAGTTAAAAATTTGTTGTCTCATTATAAGAGATTGAAGACTTGATTATTTGGTAACTTGCACTTCTCTGAGGGATAATTTATAATTTTGGCTAACAAAAGAAAACTATTTAGTATGTAGGCGTATGTGCTATTTTTGAGGGCCCATTCTTGCAAATTTAGTCACTACAATAAAGAAATTTTGTTTTTATGGCTTACCAGAGTGTTCCTGACCTTTATTCCTCTAGATGGGCTGGACACCTTCCATTCCTTTTCAGATTCCCCTTCTGTTCCTCTTTTGCTCCTTGTCCCCTTCCCAGAAAGAACACAAAGCCCTTACTGTGCTCTGCTTGTGAGGGAAAGTTTCACATTCGTGAAAGCACAGTCCATCCCTGCTGTCATTGCTATTTATTTTAAAAATCTGAGGTGGGAGGGGAATTTTAAAAAAATATAGCATCAGTAACCCAAAGAGGAAAGGGAATGTGGAGTGAGAAGTAAAAGGGGAGGGGAGAGGGGGAATGGAGGGAACGTTTCAAGGATTTAAGTTGAAACTTTGTTTTTAAAGAAAATATTCTACTTCTCTACTTTATATATTAATCAGTGAATAATATTATTATATTCTTTAGTTTGGTCAGTTGGAAACATTTGAAGGAGAGAGAAAGAAATGGATGAAGTAAGGGAATAGAAGCTGAGGGAAAGGTAGAGGTTGGTTTAGCTAGTAGTATTTATTACTCTGTGTTGTGCAAGACTTTTTCCCGGTTATTGAAGGAGGGCATGGCTTGAACAGAGGTATGGAGGAAAGAAACTTAATCTGTGTCTTGGAAATTACACTTGATTAGCATCTGTGCCCCTGGTGGAGCATGGCAGAAAGAAAAATAAAGTTTGGGCTAGATTGTAAGGCATTTTTTTCCTATCTTCATGCCCTTGTTCATGAAGCTCTTTCTACTTGAAATTTCCTTTAACTTCCTACCTTCACCAATCAAAATACTGTATATCCTTCAAATTCTCACTCAAATGCTACTGCTTCTAAAGCTTTCTAGGGCTTCCCTGGTGGTGCAGTGGTTGAGAATCTGCCTGCCAATGCAGGGGACACGGGTTCGAGCCCTGGTCTAGGAAGATCCCACATGCCGCGGAGCGGCTGGGCCCATGAGCCATGGCCACTGAGCCTGTGCTCCGCAACGGGAGAGGCCACAACAGTGAGAGGCCCGCATACCGCAAAAAAAAAAAAAAAAAAAAAAACAGTATGCCTAGTTAAATTTGAATTTCAGACAAACCGCAGATAGTTTGTTGGTCATCATGCAATATTCGGGACATACCTAGACTAAAAAAGTTGTTTATCAAATTCAAATTTAACCAACTGTCCTAAATATATATATTGGGGGGGTCTCCTATATTTTTATTTGCTAAATATGGCAACTTACAAAGAATTCAGTGAAAATTTATATATACAGATAGAGGAGCTCCTGTTAAGGAAAGGTGTGAAGAAGGTTGTCAGGTACTGAGCAAGCTCTTTAGTCCTAAGGGAAGAGAAATGAGAGAGGTGATGACATTAGTGGGTTGAACTGATTGAAATTTTTAAGGTCACTTCTGGGTCTAAATGCTGTCATAAAAAAACTTTGAAGTACTTAATCAAAAAAAAATATGGTGCTAGTGGGGTCATACAGCACTGTGTAACTCTGGATCATGACCTTTTGAAATCCTTAGAATTGTGTTGTAACAAACCTTTAAAGATCTTGGAACAGTCCAAGGGAGATTAAAATGATTAGGTTCCAACCAGCTACATCAGAGCTACATTCTCTACATTAGTAAAGAAATTAGCTTTAACATTGTTTTATATTTTTTCTATTGGTTGCAGATAACAGAAACCTACTTTGCCTTATTTAAGCATAAAAGGAAGTGTATTTGAAAGATTAATGTATCTCATAGAATCCTAGGAGAAGTTGAACATACTCAGGCTTTGGAAAGGATATTTATTTATTTATTTATTTATTTATTTATTTTATTTTTTTTGTGGTACGCGGGCCTCTCACTGTTGTGGCCTCTCCCCGTTGCGGAGCACAGGCTCCAGACGCGCAGGCTCAGCGGCCATGGCTCACGGGCCCAGCCGCTCCGCGGCATGTGGGATCTTCCCGGACCGGGGCACGAACCCGTGTCCCCTGCATCGGCAGGCGGACTCTCAACCACTGTGCCACCAGGGAAGCCGGATATTTATTTTAATAGCAAGAGTTCAGCTATTTCTGAATTTTTCAGTTAATAAGGTTTCCAGTCATGCTTTCTAAGCTCAGAGTCTCAGGTCTATGAGAGAGAGAATTGAATTTTGTTCAGAAGGGCAGGGCCATATAGTACAGCCCTAACCTGGACACGGGGTGCCTGTCCTCACCTTTGAGGACAGTTTCCAGAGGAAAGTGAGTATGTTGAGAAGAGAAAAGAGGATATCTTTACTATCGATGTTTGTAGAACTTTTATTAATGTACACAATTTTATAGAGCAAATGTTAGGTCTAGTGTGAAAATTGAAGGGATGAAAAATTACTTTCTATTTCTGCTTCTTAAAAATACATATTTATATTTCGCTTGCTTCTTATGTAGCTTTTCTAGTGTTGTTTTTCATATCAGTATCTAGTGCAGTTGCCTGACCATTAAATGAGCAATCTGTAATGAGTACGACTCAAGATGGCATGTCTGCAAACGAGGCCTCCTCTTCATGGCTTATCACTTGTTCGAGTAAACTAAAGAAGTTTTTGGATAGTGCCAACTTATTTGATTTGTTGGCAGACTGCTGGAAAGACAAGTCTAAGTGTTTTCTGCCCAGAAATTCTTTGATCATTTGTATAAGTTGAGATTAGCTTGTGCCGTAATAGCAACACAAGATGAACACAAATAATTGTGGCTTAAAGAAGATAGAAGTGCATTTTCCTCTTGTATAAATGATCCAGAGGTGAGAGGTCCACAGCTGGTCTGGTGACTCTGGTCCTCAGCGACTCCTCCTGCTACCTCCCTGCCTCACCATTTGTAGGCTGTGATTTGTCTTCTCATTGTCCAAGTGGCTTCAGCCTTTTCATCTGAGTTTCAAAGAGCAGAATTGATGTAGGGGAAGAAAGGGGGCAAGGAGCAGGTACCAGCTGTCTTTTAAGGAAGTTTTTCTGGCGGTTTTGTCAAACCGATTCTGCCTGTATCTCATTGGCAAGAACTTAGTCACCTGGCCACACCTAGGTGCAAAGGGAGACTGGGAAATTTATTTATTCTGGGCATTTAGGTGCCCAGGTAAAAATTAGGGGTTCTGGTACTAAGGAAGGGGGTGGAAAACGATAGGTTGACAATTAACAGTCACTATAATAACTGTAGTTTACTACCCCTGATCTTCTGGTCAAATCTTACCTTCTTTTGGCTGTGTAAATGTGACTACATTCTTCTATTTCCCTTTCTGCCTTTTCTCATTTTACTTAAATACATAAATAAATGTATTAGTCTCTAGTCTGCTTTGATGAACCTTGGGAAAGTCAGTTCATTGTTCTTTATGATTTTATCACTTATTTACAAAATGAAGGAATGAACCTGCCCCATTGCCCCTTAGGAATGTTCAGTAGGAATGTTCACTAATTTAGTTCCATGAACAACACTTACTTGGTTCCTTTGTCTGTCAGGCACTACATTAGGTGCTGAGATTTTGAAGACGTCGTTTCTGTTCTCATGCTAGCCGAGAATACTATGTATAAAATGGATAAGCAAGGGCTTCCCTGGTGGCGCAGTGGTTGAGAGTCCGCCTGCCAATGCAGGGGACGTGGGTTCGTGCCCCGGTCTGGGAGGATCCCACATGCCGCAGAGCGGCTAGGCCTGTGCGCCATGGCCGCTGAGCCTGTACGTCGGGAGCCCGTGGGGGAAAAAAAAATGGATAAGCAAGAGGAACAGCAATTGAGTTAGATACCTTTAAAAGGTTCATTGAAAGCTATAAGGTGATGTCACTGTAAGTTGGTATTCTTGGTAAGAAATTACATGATTTTAGAGCTCTGTTGAAGATCTTACAGGTGATGGTTACTCTCTGTTTTGTAATGTCTCTGGAAACAAGAAAACACTGCGCTGTGCTGTGTAGTGTAGTTCACTTGGCAGCTTTTTTTTTCCATAGTGTCAAACAAAGATCAGTTGCATCTTAGATGAGATAAGGTACTTTCTTTTAGAAAAAAAGTGCAAGGTTTAAAAGATTTTATTTTAATGTTGTGATACCATATCACAACAGGAGGATTGTTTCAAGAACAGGAGGAATATATTTTCTTAATTAATGTAGGTTTTTTTTTTTTCTGATTATAGAAGTAATATAGGCTCATTGCAGAAAATTTATGAGACAAAGTATAAAGAGGAAACACTCACCACCCATATGCCCACCACTTGGAGATAATATTTTGGTTTATTTTCTCCAGTAATTTGTTTTCCTTCTTATATCGTATGCACAGATACAAGTAGACACATGCAGGCATGTGTGTCAGATACATTAGCAAAATCAGCATCCATTTATATATTCAGTTGTATATTTTTCTTAACATCATTTTGTGGCTTTTTTTGTGTTAAAATATTCTTTGGAAATGTGATTTTTAAAAATTTATTTCATGATAGTCATTTGTACGGATGCATCATTTGGTAACTACTGGGAATGTGATATTTTTACTCCTTTCTGGTTTTCTAGCATTTAATAATGGCTAATGAAGTGAAGGAGGTAGGCAGTGATGATGAGAAACTGTAATATATACCATTTGGATAGTTAAGATGCAGGAGCTACCTAAGTAGATTAAGGTAAATAAATGTGTTTCAGCTCAGTTTAGACTGATAACAATATGATATCAGGAATATTGTAGTCTAACTTAAATTGGGAAATAGCCCAGGATGAATTTTATTTTAAATAAAAAGGGATTAAAATTCAGAGCTCTAATTTGATTAGTTCCTGGTTTATCTTGAACCTTTGGCTTCCTGTATTAAGGATTATGTAACAGTTATACTCAAGACTTTTTGACTATGTAGGAGGAATTTAGTACAGTGCACCGTTTAGGACTTTAAACTTCTTCTACATTGATGCCTGCAAATGAAATGTTTGTAATAGAACTAAGCCAAACAACACCTTTTTACTAGATTACCTACCATTTTCAGGCTACATGTATGTACATCATTGACATTTTAGGTTTTACTTTTTTGGCTTATGGTGCTAATCATATAGAAACTATTTTATATGAAGTACAGTGGAAAGCAATATAATGTAATGCGAACTCTGAGGTCAGATAGACTGGAGTTCTGATCCTAGTTCTATAGCCTACAAGTGGTGACCTTGGGTAAGTCACATCACTTGACTTGTTCACGCTTAGATCTCTCATATGTAAAATAGGAATTCTATTGCCTACTTCAAAGACTGTTTTAAGACTAGAAATAATGTTTAAAAGGCCCTAAGAGAGTATCTAGCATAAAGCAGTCATTCAGTTATTAACAGCCATTACCAACAATAACAACAGTAGTGATTTTTAGTCCCTTTCCCTTTATAGTTTCCACAGAGAAATCAGGGCTATGTAGTTATGTTTTGTTTTAGATATCTACTTTCTGCTTTATAATAGATATTGAATAAAGCAAGCAGTGGTGTAAGTAGGGGTTTCGGGGGCAGGAGTTTATATCAAAAGCTCTTTGGAAATATATTTAACACAGTCTTGGCAGTTGTTTTGCTGAGAGGTGACTGTAGAGTGGTTAACAAATAGACATGGTTTTAAAGTCAGGTGGGGGAGGTAGACATTAAGACACCAAAAGATAGAAATGTAAAGCATTTTAGATTGTATTAAGTGCAATGATGGAAAAGAATAAGATGTAGTATACGTTAGAGTGAATTGTTAGGGGCTTCCTCTCTTGGGGATTCAATTTAAACACTGTATTACCTGTTCTGTTGTGTTACTTGCTTTGCCCAAAAAGGTCAGGTTTCTGGTTCCATGCCGCTGTGAGGTTAAAAGATTCTCTGTGCAAAGCCAGGTGGTGAATCAGAGAAACAAGTAATTCATGAACTAGTGATATGACCTTGTGGAGTCAGAGTATAATATATATATATTTTTTTAATTTATTTAATTTATTTATTTTTGGCTGCGTTGGGTCTTCGTTGCTGCACGTGGGCTTTCTCAAGTTGCGGCGAGCGGGGGCTACTCTTCGTTGCGGTGCTCGGGCTTCTCATTGCGGTGGCTTCTCTTGTGGAGCACGGGCTCTAGGCACACGAGCTTAAGTAGTTGTGGCTCAAGGGCTCAGTAGTTGTGGCTCACGGGCTTAGTTGCTCTGCGGCATGTGGGATCTTCCCGGACCAGGGCTCAAACCCGTGTCCCCCTGCATTGGCAGGCGGATTCTTTTTTTTTTTTTTTTGCGGTACGCGGACCTCTCACTGTTGTGGCCTCTCCCGTTGCGGAGCACAGGCTCCGGACGCGCAGGCTCAGCGGCCATGGCTCACAGGCCTAGCCGCTCCGCAGCATGTGGGATCTTCCTGGACCGGGGCACAAACCCGTGTCCCCTGCATCGGCAGGTGGACTCTCAACCACTGCGCCACTAGGGGAGCCCCGGCAGTCGGATTCTTAACCACTGTGCCACAAGGGAAGCCCAGAGTATAATATTTTATTTTTAATTTTTTTTTACTTAACTAGATCACCAGTTTATTATAAAAGGATATAATAGCTCAGGAACAGCCAGGTGGAAGAGATGCACAGGGCAAGTATGGGGAAAGGGTGTGGAGCTTCCATGCTCTCTGAGTGAGCCATTCTCCCTGCGTCACCATGGGTTCACCAACCCGGAAGTTCCAGAGTATAATATTTTATACTCTCTACTCAGAGTATACATGTTTATTTTGTGTTTCTTTCTCTCAGCCTACTTTTTAATTTTTTCATGCCTCTGTAAGGGTTACTTTATCCATAAACGACCCTGCTCTTTTCACATTTTAAGACAGTCCAAAGCAACCTCTGTTTGGAAGGCTTTTTAGAAGTGTTCTCTTTCTGAAGTGCAAATCTGAATATGTTTATAAACCTTGTGCTTAAAACATCATTGGTTTTCAGTTGCCCTGAGGATAAAATGAAAAATTCTTAAAATGGGGGAATTCCCTGGCGGTCCAGTGGTTAGGACTCCTCCTTGCTTTCACTGCCAAGGGCCCAGGTTCAGTCCCTGGTTGGGGGAACTTCCCTGGTGGTCAGGTGGGTAAGACTCCATGCTCCCAATGCAGGGGTCCCGGGTTCAATCCCTGTTCGGGGAACTAGATCCCACATGCATGCCATAGCTAAGGAGTCCACATGCTGCAACTGAAGATCCCGTGTGCCGCAACTAAGGCACGGCGTGGCCTAAATCAATCAATTAATCAATCCCTGGTTAGGGAACTAAGATCCCGCAAGCCAAGTGACATGGAAAAAAAAAACAAAAAAAAAACCTTAAAAGACCTGTCATGAACTGTAGACCCTGTTTGCTTCTCCAGCCTCGTCTCTGATCACTCGTGGTGCCTTCACTGCATTCCAACCGTAGAATTTTTGCTTCTTGGTGGTTGTTCCCCATTCCTAGAATCTTAGAGGTTGTCTCCTTTAGCTGCTTGTTTTAAAAGTGAGGTTCTTTGATAGATTATCTAAGCACCTTGCTTTTCTAGTTTCTAGTTAACTGCCTGCCTCCTTCCTTCTGTTGTCCTTCTGTCCATCTGTTGTGCTGGGAGAATCATATAGTCCATGGGCTGGATAAAATTAATGTTAATAGAGATGAGATTGAGAAGATAAGTAAATTAGAAAGCCTATAAGCTTGTCTCCTTTTCAGGTTACTGATAGACATTTTTAGACAGATTTATTGTGGTCACGTTTTGAAGTTCTAATTAACACGAGTTTCATGCAATAGAAGAACTCAGAAGAAGGCAGAGGTGGAGCACTTCTTGTACTGTTTCCTTTCCCTCTTACAAAGGGAATGACAGTAATAAGCAGTCGCTCTTTATTTCAATCAGTACTTGGATACATGAAAGGAGGAGGCTAAGGAAACTTAATAGTGTCCACAATAGAGTTCTTCCTTGTGTCCCAGTGGCAGCAGCTTCAATCAATTTTAATTCCTCAGAGAAAGAGGACAAAGGCATCGTTGATGAAAAAAATTAGTAAGTCCTTCTAAGAAAGAAGTGGAAAATTTTATTCACGCCAAATTGAGTATTATAACCTGGGAACAGCCTCTCAGAAAGCTCCAAGAACTGTCTGTCTGTGAGAGGTCATAGACAGTTATATTAAGTTTTTGAGATAGAGGGCTGTACATTAAATGACAGATTATTGACAGTTTACACAATCCAGATCTAGAGGTACAAAGCAGGTAGTAGGTCATGGTCTTTGGGGCCCCTTACAAGATTAAGAAGGAAGGTTATCTCCTAAGGAGTTGTTACCCTTGATGAGATTAAGAAGGAATGTTATCTCCTAAGGAGGTCTGGTTAATGCATATGCACAATACACACTAAAGGGGAGGGAGGAGGTCCAAACAGGCAAAGAAAAACATTATGTTTAAATCTTTCTCGTCTTGCCATAAAATGTGAATTTTATATCATCAGCATTAAGAAATGCCTTCATGCTATTGTCGTCAAACCCAAGTTTGTGTGCCTGGTGCAGTGTGAAACCAAACAACCAAAACATCAGAGTTTGGAGCAGAGAAAAGTTTATTGCAAGGACCAAGCAAGTGTTACCCGAAAAACTGGGTTCACTACTTGGTGGGTGTCAAGCCAAAAGACACAACCAAGGCAAAGAGCGGGAGAAGGATTTATTACTTGGAGAACACTGGGGATCTTTCCCAAAGCAGTGTCTCCCCAACAGCAAAATTGGGGAAGTTTTAAGCTAAGGGTACATGCATATTCATGAAGGGGCTTGAGCTGAGAAGCATAGAATTGGGCCAAAGGTCCACAGAGTCTAAGCTTTAGTTGAAGTCATGAGGGTCAACATCATTATTCCATCCTCCACCGGAGTGAGGGCCTTAGTTTTTGCTGACCTCAAAGATATTATGTATATCCCTTGAGGAGGAGCTAGGACTATTGTTTCTTGACTCCTTTTCCTTTGTTCTGCATTCCCTTACTTCCCTTAAGATCATTAATTATGAGATCTGTTCAAGGGCAAGCATTGTGACCAGGCTTAGATCACAATATTACTTAGGCCACAAATGGCTTCTCATATGTCAAGAAAGCCATGCCTAGTTTTCTTTCTCCCGGGACCCCCTACCCTATCTGCTTACACAAGGAGAATGGGTGGCTCATGCTCAGAAGACATGAACTCCGAGGTGGTTTTCAGGGAAGAGTTTTTAAAGGCAACATTTGGGGTGGCGGCTGTAGGGTGTATGACTTTCTTTGGATTGGTTGGTGGTGAGGTAACAGGGTGCTGTTCCAGGAATCTCAAATCAACCTTCTGGTTGAGACCAGTCTGGGGTCTGAGCCTGCAGTTACCATCTTCCACCTGGAATTGTTCTTGTAGAACAATTCGAAGATATGTATCAGATTGTTATGTATATCCCTTGAGGAGGATCTAGGACTCTGTTTTATTGTTGAACTATCTTTCTTGACTGCTTTTCCTTTGTTTCTGCATTCCCTAATTAGTGACTCTATGAATCTGCCCTTTAGAACTCTGGGAAGGTCTAGGAGGCTCAAGCTTTTTTCTTACAAACAAGAAACAGGAAACACAAAGGCTTTTATCCCTGGAAGGGCCCCAGCAGGCTCCTGCTCAGTTTCACTGTCCACTGAAAGAACAACTCAAAAGGGAAAAGTTGTGAGTTAAGTTTTATTCAGGGACCTCATAGCCCAAGAAATAGCCTCTTAGTGGCTCTGAGGAGACTGTTCCAAAGAGGCAGGAGAGGAGCCAGGATACATATGAGATTTTTGCCTGGGGAAAACATGTAGTCAAGCATAGAAGGATTACTGCTAATCACAGAGAACAGACATCTCAAATTAATGATTTTAGTGCTTTTCTATGTATAGGAAGATGCAAGAATCTGGGGCCATTTGAAAATTTTCCTAAGATGTGCAGTTTACTGTCTAGGGGTCAGTATATCCAAAGCACAGAATGCTTCCTTGTTTTCTCCATCCTGAATTCCCCTCAAGGGTGGGTGACTGCAGTGGCAGTGGCTTGATCCTTGTAGAACTGGATGGTGGGCAGCATTCTTTGTTTACAGTAGGAGTTTTGGAACATGGGGAGAAAAAGAAGGGGAAAAGAGAGTGGTTCGATTGATGAGGAGGGTGAGGATAAGGAGGTTGCCGTAGGCTTTGGAAATTGCAAGTTTTGGGGCATGTATGGCAATGGCTCACCTGTGGGCGAGTAGTGAGTAACGCACAAGAGCTTGGGGCGTGAGAAGTTGAGTATTTTTAATTTGAGTTGGGTAGATAAATATCAGCTTTTACTGATATTTTTATAACATTCATTATGGCTTGTTTTTTCCCCGTGCTTCTGGTCTACTTGACCCGATACTTAATTGGGAAGGGTGCTAGTTCCAGAGTATGAGGAATCCTAGTTCAAAGATTCCAGGCTTCTTTTTTAGTGTTAAATAAAATTTCAGTGGACTAATGTGAATAGGGGGTAAAGTGTTAAGACCTTACATGATTTAGCCCCTCTCCTGCCACCCTCCCTGTTCTTTTCTGACCTCAACTCTGATCACTCTTTTGCTTCAACTATAATGTCCTATTTCCTTGCTATTACTCAAACATGTCAAGGGTGTTCCTGCCTCGGGGCTTTTTTTTTTTTTTTTTTTTTTTTTTCCATTACGTGGGCTTCTCACTGCTGTGGCCTCTCCCGTTGCGGAGCACAGGCTGTGGACATGCAGGCCCAGCGGCCATGGCTCACGGGCCTAGCCGCTCCGCGGCATGTGGGATCTTCCCAGACCGGGGCACGAACCCGTGTCCCCTGCATCGGCAGGCGGACTCTCAACCACTGCGCCACCAGGGAAGCCCCTGCCTCAGGGCTTTTTACCCTTACGCTTCTTCTGGTACTTTTCCCACAGGTATCGACTAACTTGCCCTCTTACTTTCTTCAGATCTTATCAAACGTCATCTTATTTTTGAGGCTTTCTCTGACCTCTCTATGAAAAATAGCACCCTTTTTCCCCCAGACCCTTCTCTTTATTTCTTTCCCTAACACCATCTGGCATACTGTATGTCCTGTTTACCCCTACTGGAATTTTAAGTTCCCTGAGGACAGGCACTAGGTTTTGTTCGTTGTTGTATCTCCAGTGCCTGCAGCAGTGCCCAGAACTACACCTAGCACTTAGTGGAATGAACGACTTCTTGCCCTTCTTCTCTTTTAGTATATTTCTACGTGAGACAGCATTTTTGTACCTGAAAATAACCTTGATTTATTAAGCAGTCCAGTGCTAGAGCTTAATGAGAAAATCACCACCACCACCACCCCCACCCCACCCCGCTCCTTTTTTTCTGAGTGTCACTTTTTTGGGTGTTTGCTTTGTTTTTGGTTAGGGAAGCATTGTAACAGGGAAGAGCCAATTTTGACTCCACATTGGATGTTTCTTTTACTTTAACCTTTGCTTTTCGTTGCTTTTGTTATTATACATAATGGCCTAACTCAGGGAACCCTGCCCCTCTGCCTGAATGTTAAACTAAAGTTCCTCTGTTCAGCTCATAGGGAGACAATCTGACCCTGGCCACCTGAGAATGGCTACAGAAAAGAAGAAATTAACACATCCCCTCATATTTTGCAAGATGAATGGCCTTTTTACTTTACTTCCTCACCTCCTCCCCCTCTCTGTTCTATAAAAGAAACTGGCATCCAGACCCCGATAAGATGGTTTTTTGGAGACACTAGTCCTCCATCTTCTCGGTCTGCCGTCCGTCCGAATAAAGTCGTATCCTTTGCCTCAGCACCTCATCTCCCAATTTATTGGCCTGTTGTGCGGCGAGCAGAGCGAGCTTGGACTCGGTAACAGCATCATACCTGCTGAAAAATTTCAGAATGAAGATGGGCATATAATTGAAATGAAACAAGCAAAAGGAACTAAAATAAAATACTATTTGATAACCTTAATATGAACAAATAATTTTATGAAACACTTTATTTCTTCCAGGGAACATAGGTTCTATATGTTTTTGTCCTTAAAACCAGGCAGCATCATTCACATTTTCTGTTTGGCTAATACTTTCCTGTCTTGGGTTTTCATCGTATTGTATCCTCCTCCCACTTTTCAGTTAACCTTAAGTCCTACTTACTGGGATCCTTAAAGGTTTCAGCTTGACATCCAGCTCAAAAAAGGCATTTCCAGTCATCTCTGGGTTGCTTTCTTTGCTAAACTTTTTTATGTTCTTTGAGTCTTTTCATTAATGGTTCTATTTCTCAGGTGACATTTAGGTAGTCTACTGTGTATTGTTCATATGTGTATATCTTGTATTTTTCATCTCCATCAGCTATTGTTACTGAACAAGGTTTGTGTGCCTGACGCACAGTGAGGCCAAATAAACTGAAACATCGGAGTTTGTATTACCGAGTCCAGGCTCACTCTGCTCGCCGCACAACAGGAACAGGCCGATAAATCCAGGAGACGAGGTGTTGAGGCAAGGAATAGCGACTTTATTCGGAAAGCCAGCAGACTGAGAAGATGGCGGACTAGGGTCCCCCCAAAACCATCTTATTCAGGGTCTGGATGCCAGTTTCTTTTATGGAAGAGATGGGGAGGAGGTGAGGAAGTAAAGTAAAAAGGTCATTTATCTTGCAAAATAGGATTGGATGTGTTAATTTTGTCTTTTCTGCAGCCATTCACAGGTGGGCAGGGTCAGAATGTCTCTGTGAGCTGAACGAAGGCCTTTTAGTTTAACAAACAGAGGGACAGGGTTCCCTGTGGCAGGCCATTATGTATCCTTACAGGTATAGACAGTGATTATAATATCAAAAGCAACGAAACGCAAAGGTTAAAGTAAAAGAAACAGATCCAACTTGGAGTCAGAATTGGCTCTTCCTTGTTACAGTTTGGGGGTAGAAGTTTTTATAAGCAAAATTTGGGGTGAGGGCTGTAGTGTGTATGGCTTCCTTCTGATTGGTTGGTGGTGAGGTAACAGGGCAGTGCTCCAGGAATCTTGCCATCCTCCATCTGGGTGGGTGCCTTTGTTCTGCAGAAGAGCTCAAAGATGTAGTATATTCCTTGAGGAGGAGCCAGGACCCTGTCCCAAGGCTTGCACTATTGTTTCTTGACTGTTCCGCCCTTGTTTCTGCATGCCCTCCCTTCCCTGATAAGCAGCTGTTTGAACCTTCCCTTTGGAACTCAGGGAAGGTCAAGGTGGCTGAATGAAGCCTATTTCCTACAAACAAGAAATGGGGAACACAGAAAGGCTTTTGTGCCCAGTTCTCACTGCCCGGGACCCCCAAAACATTTGGGAACTCTGGAAGGAAGTAGTTTGAAAAACCTTCATATAGTTCCATTAGATACATTAATATTTTCAGGCTTTACTTTTAAAAGACTTGGCCAAGCTCTTGTTAAAACAGAGTCCAGAAAAACAAAAACAGAATCCAGAAAAAAGGCTACTTCAGATATTTTAGGTTCAACCTAAATAATATAGTTAGAGGAGAGAGCATTTTTTTTTTCTTGAAAAATTAGTAAGTAACACTTTGTTTTCCTTTGTGTAGATGAGTCCTGCCAATTTAAAAATACCACAATTTACAATTTGAGCATCCACAGTAGGTGGCCTATTATAATTTGAAGAAAAAAAATTTTTTTGCCTCATACTTTTCAAAACCTGTAAGTTTTAAAGTGTTAAAATGTATAATAATTCTGTGTTATAAAAGTGTGTTATAGTTAGATAAATATATAGCTGTGGAGGTAGGAATATACATTATTGTATAAATGTTGGTATCACAGAGAAATGACATGACTTAAAATATTCAATATAAACACTGGACACTTGGCTCTGAAGGGGTTGCTTGAGAAGAAAGGGGACTTAAAATTTTATAATGGTGACATAATATTGATTTTTGTTTTCCATATAAAAATTTGAAGAGAAAAAAATACTGTCATTTTTAGCATTTCTGTTATTTTGTTTTTGTATATCATTCGTAGGAGTTCATTTAGTAGGTGATTACTTTGATTTATGCCTAAAAGGGTATACATGCTTTTTAAAATTTTTTATTTTATTTATTTTAATTTTTGTGGCTGCGTTGGGTCTTCGTTGCTGTGCGCGGGCTTTCCCTAGTTGGGGCAAGCGGGGGCTACTCTTCGTTGTGGTGTGTGGGCTTCTCATTGCAGTGGCTTCTCTTGTTGCGGAGCATGGGCTCCAGGTGCATGGGCTTCAGTAGTTGTGGCTTTTGGGCTCTAGAGTGCAGGCTCAGCAGCTGTGGCACACGGGCTTAGTTGCTCCATGGCATGTGGGATCTTCCCTGACCAGGGCTCGAACCCGTGTCCCCTGTATTGGCAGGTGGATTCTTAACCACTGTGCCACCAGGGAAGTCCAAAGGGTATACATTCTTAAAAAGACAAATCATCATGTTGCTTTTTCAGTAGCAGTTTCTGAAACTACAGGTCAGCTATAGAAATCACTTTTCTGTTTTTATTCCTGTGAATTCACTTATCATG
Organism: Mesoplodon densirostris; assembly: GCF_025265405.1. Classification (NCBI taxonomy): domain Eukaryota; kingdom Metazoa; phylum Chordata; class Mammalia; order Artiodactyla; family Ziphiidae; genus Mesoplodon; species Mesoplodon densirostris. Next base: position 155,736,189 of record NC_082662.1, on the reverse strand, counting down.
GATTCCTTTTGATCCAGCTCTATTTAGGAGAACCCTTTAAAAAATGTCAACAACTCATAAGCTAGTTAGCTCGTAATGCTTTCCTTTATTTGTCTTAAAATTCTAGGAATTGAAGCCCTTTTTTATGAAGGAAGTTGGCAGTCGCTTTGATGGTTTTGTGACCGGTCTTACTGAAAAATCCGCATCATTAGACAGTGGTGGTTGTGCTGTCACGTCCTTTTCTGTTCTTGAAGGAGAGAACAGCCACAGAGCTAAGTAAGTACGAGTAATAGTTTCTCTTAATGCACAAGTCTACTCTAGCACAGCTCAGTGGTCTCAATGTGGATTGCACTAAAAAAGCCTGGATTCACACCGCACTACCTTTTATTAGCCATGTATTGCTATTTTAAACACTTGAAGGGTGGGTTTCTTCATCTTAATACATGGATTATAACAAACATGCATACCTCATTTAAGACCATGCTGACTTATAAAATAACATAGATAACGCTTGTTGAATGCTCTACATTTAAACCAAACAATGACCCTGTGAGACACATAATATAACTGCATGTTACAGGTTAGGAAACAAGCACGAAGCAGTTAAATGTTGTCCAAGATTACACAGTGGGGATTTGAACCCAGTGTCCGTGCTCTTCACTATGTCTCATACTGCCTGCCTCTCCATTGTACTCTATACAGTACTTGTAATAAAGTACAGTGCAATTAGTATACGTTATTTTAATTGGTCAGTCATCCAGAGCAGTAGAGGGAAGGCTATCAAAGGCCAGTGTGTGCTAATTTGCCATTTTGTGCTTTCCTTGGTTTTATGCCTCTTTGGTCTCTGTCAGTCTCCTGTTCTGGAGAACTGTTTTGACCAGAATAGCTAAGTATAGCAGAAGTGCTAATGGTACTGCAAGAAGCCCTAAAGAAGGTGATAACGTTAGATGTTAAAACGTGAGGTTTTAGTAACTGGAGGTAACCTTTTAGATCAGGAGGCTGTTGGGGATTGTTGGAAGACCTTAGGGGAGGGTATCAGAAACATCAGTGCAGTTTTGGAGGACAGACAAAAAATAGTATGTGAACTGAGTAAAGTATGGCTGGAGGCTTGTCCTTAGGGGTGTTGAGGAGAAGGAAGAGTGGTTGTCAGCGTGTGATGCCAGGAATGCATCTCCATAAGGGCTGGGCTGTGAGGTCTTTTTGAGTGCTGCTCTAGTTAGGTTTGTCTGACATCTCTTCCTTCCTAATCAGATATGTCTGCACCTACCTCACAGCAGCGTTCAGAAGGAGCAAATGACAAAACATGCATAAAACCCTAACACAGTACCTGGATCATAGTGAGAAGGCAGTTAATATTATAAGCTGTAGTTGGTAATATTGCTTTTCTAATCCATAGGTTTAAATTTCTTGTAATACTTGAAGTACTCATATTTTAATTTTTTGCTCTTCCCAGAGATCTGAGAGCACCTCCAGAACATGGAAAGATTTTTGTTATAAGGCGATCTCTCTTAGAGTGAGTATTTTTAGTTGCTTTTGTTAATTATTTGAATTTTTAAAAATCAAACTATTCTGATGGTTAGAATCACTGAGTACTCTATGAATGTTTAATAAGTGTGTTCTGTATTCATGTAATACATTGGTTTTTGGGTTTTTTTGTTTTATTTTTGTGATACGCCGGCCTTTCGCTGTTGTGGCCTCTCCCGTTGTGGAGCACAGGCTCCGGACGCGCAGACTCAGAGGCCATGGCTCACGGGCCCAGCCGCTCCGTGGCATGCGGGATCTTCCCGGACCGGGGCACGAACCCATGTCCCCTGCATCGGCAGGCGGACTCTCAACCACTGCGCCACCAGGGAAGCCCAATACGTTGTTTTTGATACTTCTTTTTGTACATTTGCCGTCTCTTGCTCCTCCTTTCTGAACTTTTGGTTCTGTATCTAGTTTCAAAGGAGGAGTTGGAGGTAAGAATGGTTATTGGTCCTCTGATAAATTCCTTGAAGTTGTGCTGCTAGAACAGAAATTTTCTAATTAGGTAAACCACTTCAAGAGAGTTTCGGTGGTGCTGTCTTCTTGATACATAAATTTTTTTCATCTCTTCTTTGACTAGCCAACTTTGAGACTTGATAGTTTTCTCAGATTTACTTATTTTAGCACCCCGATTGTGTAGATTTTATGGGAAAAACAATAGGCAATGTAAATTAATTGTGGCAACTTCATTTGTGAACTGAAAATTAAAGGTGCATTTTGAGTAGGTAATGAATATTTCTTTTGAAATGCTGAGTTGATTATTTATCATTGATTTCTTCATTAGAATACAGATATTCATGAGTAATGTTCGGTGATTACTGTTTGAGATGTTTTTGGAGTATGGATTAAGCATCTTCTGAACTGCTTTGAAGTAAAGTCTTTAATATATGGTGTTTTAAAATTAAATATCGATGAATTTTATATGAACTACATTTACAGTGAGCTGTTTGAGGTGGACCACATCAGAACGATATATCACATGTTCATTGCCCTCCTCATTCTCTTCATTCTCAGCACACTTGTAGTAGATTACATTGATGAAGGAAGGTAAGACAGTATACCTGTTTGCTTAGTTGATGCATGGGGTGTTGGGAGTTTTCACTATATTTAAATTTTGAAAAAAGATGATTTGGTTAAATTGCTTCAGAAAATCCCAAAGCAGCTGATTTGAGGGTGAGAGTTCTCTCTCCTGAAAAGTACAACTAAAAAGAATATTAGAAGTTTTATGACTTTTATTTTTAAAATGGTCTATTTTAATAGACCATCTTAGTAGTTTCTAGGTAGTTTTCCTAAATGAGAGAATATCGTATATATGACTTACCAATTTTTCTGCTATGGTATGCATTTTAGGTTGTTTCTAAAAATAAGTAGTTATTGGAATTTAACGTTTGAAAAACATTTTTAATATAAAAATCAAATTATAACCAAAAATGACAGTGTGATAATCATACATTGAATTATGTGCTTTATTAGTAAATTAAAATTTGATATAATCATAATAGTATATTAGATTTTCAAATTGTACTATTTCATTCTGTAAAATCATCTTTTGTACATAAATGATTGCTATTTAAATATTTTAAGTATTTACTTTGCCATAGCATATTTTAGAGTTTAAAATGTATGAATGTGAGAATCTAATCTTTGAGAAATTCAGAGTCTTGTTATCTTAGGTTAGTAGTTTAGGTATCTTATGTTCAAAGACCATATTATCCTAGAGCTTTTAGAAAATAGATAAATAAGTTGTGAAGCTGAGGCTTAGGAGCACAAGTGTTAGATCCATGACTTATGTGTATTAGTGTTGTTGTGTCTCCTAAAGTTGAAAGTTTTGGGTCTGAAAGTTTTTAATTTTATAAATCAGTGCTTATTAAAAATCCACTTCTGTGTTCTTTCTCTGTGCTTTTTTTCCCCCAGGCTAGTGCTTGAGTTCAATCTCATGTCTTACGCTTTTGGCAAACTTACTGTTGCTATGTGGACGTGGTGCACCATGTTCTTATGTACACTTACAGTTCCCTATTTCCTGTTTCAACACTGGGCCAGAGGCTATCACAGGAGTTCTCATCCAGTAGTCCATTCTCTCTTGCATTGCTTCCTTTTTGTGGTCTTCCAGATTGGAGTTTTAGGTTTGGGACCACTTTATGTTGTATTAGTGTATACACTACCACCAGCTTCCCGATTCATTGTCATACTCGAACAGGTAAGGTTTTGAGTGTTGCTCAATACAATGCTATGCTTAGTTAGTAATAATAATAATAACAATAATTGTTATTTTTTGTTGTATTAGTTGGATAAATTTTCATATCTGGTTCTTTATGCTATTATCTATAAAATTAAAGTGTTAAACTACATCATCTTGTCTTTTAAAATTCGTTCTAGCTTCAGTGTTCTCTGATTCTTGATAATTGAAATAAATTACATTGAACTGTTCTGGATGAATTCAAATTTTGTTCTTGAACACTTTTTGTAGACGCCATCTAAAATATAAAATATTTTTGTAATTAAAAACTCTACTTTTGAAGTGTCAGATTCATTGTTTTGTCATATAGCCATCTAAAAGATTTATTTTGTTTGTACGCCCTTCAGAATTTTCTGACTTTTATTGGCTGTCTGTAATGCTCTGTTTGACTGATGGAAAGGACCGTTTCAGGAGACCTTCTTTGAACAGGCTTTTAATTTCTTAATTTATAATAGACCTGTAACAGATGGTGCTGTTAGTTGCAAAATAATTTGAGAAATAACATGTATCTCTTTAGAGTTTGTTTTTCATTTGTTTTAGTCCATAAAAGTGAGTTTGAGTTGGTAGGTACAAAGTTAAATTCTTTGTGTGTCTATAACCTAGTGCTGTTCTGCGGTTGCTTATAAGAGACAAGACAATGAAAGAAAATTCATCTTTTTCCCCCCTCCTTTGTAGATTCGTTTGATAATGAAGGCCCACTCATTTGTCAGAGAGAATGTGCCTCGGGTACTCAGTTCAGCCAAGGAGAAATCAAGTATGTAATTCCATAAGTCAAAGGATTATTCATAGGGTATTTCAACCTTTGGTGTTTACTGGGATGGCTAATTACATTCTGTAGACATTTATGTTTGATTTTAAATACAAGGATCCAAAAAAAAAGAAACCTGTTGGGAGGGGAGGGAAAAAAATGTATGTATGATCTGGAACACCTTCTCACTGTTTCCTGATTGTTCCTGTTTTACCTTTGGTCCCCAAAATTTAAAACATTGATCATTAGACTATTGCAACTGTTGCATTATTTGTGTAGAATGTTAATAGAGTCGTTACACCCCATGTGCTTACTTTTCTTGAATTGCTGCTTCAAACTCTAGAAGTTATGTCTAAGTCACAGGAGTAACTTAGTTTAGAGGGATTGGTAATATTCAATTAATTTAGGAATAAAAAGTCATCATTTGGGGAGAGCAGGAAGAAACAACATGAGCTAAGGAGAGGTAGCTTTTTGTCTTCCCTATTCTGTGCTTATTTTCCTCTTTCAGTTTTGCTGAAAGAAATTGAAGAGCCTCCAGTCTAAGCATAGTTTTCCTTTTCCAGGCACTGTTCCAGTACCCACAGTCAACCAGTACTTGTACTTCTTATTTGCTCCTACCCTCATCTACCGTGACAACTATCCCAGGTAATGGCATTATGAAGCAGAAATGGGGTAGCACCAGGAGTGTGCCAGGAAGGAGGTGGGGTAGGTAGACCAGTTCATGTAGGGCTACAGAGCAGTTAGAATGGGTTTTACTTTTCTTGCTGGCATGGGAAAACCCATATCGTGATTCTAGCAATCTGATTTGATTTCAGTCATTCTTGACAGAATTGTACAAGTATTTCCTATGTCAAAAATGATGTCCTGCGTGGGAAGATACTGTGAGGACCTTTTTTAAAGTTCATTTATTTACTTTATTTAGAAAGTAATTTTGTTTCTTCTGTTTTAGGACTCCCACTGTAAGATGGGGTTATGTGGCTATGCAGTTTGCACAGGTAAATTTTTAAGTGCCTAAGGTTTGTTGGCTGGTGGGAGATGGGGATTTGAATATAATAGTAATTTAATATATTTAAAGTGTTGTTTAATTCATGTCTCCTGGGAGCTCTAGAACTCTTTTATTTATTTATTTATTTATTATTTATTTTTGGCTGTGTTGGGTCTTCGTTTCTGTGCGAGGGCTTTCTCTAGTTGCGGCGAGTGGGGGCCACTCTTCATCGCGATGTACGGGCCTCTCACTGTCACGGCCTCTCTTGTTGCGGAGCACAGGCTGCAGACGCGCAGGCTCAGTAGTTGTGGCTCACGGGCCTAGTTGCTCCGCGGCATGTGGGATCTTCCCAGACCAGGGCTCGAACCCGTGTCCCCTGCATCGGCAGGCAGATTCTCAACCACTGAGCCACCAGGGAAGCCCTAGAACTCTTACTGAAGTCTTTAAACTATTCCCAGTTCAGTAAATGGTGTTTGCTTTGCCAATACATCAAAACTAATTTTCTACAATAAAAAAAAAATTTTTTTTAAGTAAAATAATTCTGTTTGGTTACTTCAGTATGCATCTACATTAAATTCCCCCTCCCTTTCTGTTTTTTATTTTATTTTTGGATGTATATCTGTGTGGATGTGGTCTGACACTCCCTCAACCCCTTATCAGAATCATAAATCCCAGAAGATCCCATTTTAAAATCTTGTGTCAATCAAATACCCATTTATGAAATAGGTTCTTTTGTTATGAGTTTCATGTAGCAGGAAAAAGAGATTCCAGAGTCTGATCTTTTAAAAATGCCATTTGGTAAAGGGTTGGGAATAGGTATGGTAGAAATTAGGCTTGAGTACTATCTCTGAAGGATTACAGTTTGGCAATCTTATATACTAGTGTTAAATGGAATATATATGTAAACATTAGTTTACAGGTCACATATATATGTTCTTTTGAAGGAAAAAAAATCACTTTTCATCTTTCCTGATCAAGCTCTCTTTATTATAATTTTCTTTTTTATGTTCCAGGTTTTTGGTTGCTTTTTTTATGTGTACTACATCTTTGAAAGGCTCTGCACCCCCTTGTTTCGGAATATCAAACAGGAGCCCTTCAGCGCTCGTGTTCTGGTCTTATGTATATTTAACTCCATCTTGCCAGGTAACATGGGTACTGGTTAATTTGGCTATTCATAAAGTTGCAAGGAAAATAGAAAGCCATTGCATGTGAGCACCTTTGATTTACCTGCTTTTCGCTATAAACTCATCTACGCATCTATACCCATCTTTAACCTCTTCCCATCTATCTGACAGATGAAGCATCCTTCCAGTCCCTGGCCAATCTTTCCATTTGTCTTCTTTCACTCAAGTTTTGCTTTCTCTGACTGTGGATAGTCTGTATTCATGCTTTATCTTCCCATTCACTATTTAGTCACTGTAATCTTGCTCCTAATGTGACCAGGCCATTGAAATGGCCTTTATTAAAATCTCTAATCTCCTCCAGTAGTTGATTTAGCCCTTATTCTGTTTGATCTCCATGAAGCATTGGGTGCTGTTGACCACATTTTGAAGTCTGTCTTGCCACTCTCTTATTCTTCTGTCTTTCTGGCCATACCATACATAGCAGTGAACCAGACATACATACTCTTTATTCTCTGGAAGCTTGCCGTTTCATTATATTTACAGTTTCCTTTACTTACTCTTTCTCTTTTCTCTACCCATTAAATGTTGGTATTGTTTTCTGCCCTCATGTTCTTTCTTCTTCTCCCTCTCTCCCAGACATCTGCTAGTAATCCTCCCTGATTGCCCCTCAAGATTTACTCCAATAAATTCTTTTATCTGTCCCTCTGACAGGATATGTTACATATGTGTGTCTTCCTCACTAAGCTGCAAATTCCATAAGCTCAAGGATTGTGTCTTATAGCCAGTCATAGTCTCTCCTACATTGTCTTATACATAGTAGACTAATATTTTTTGAAAAAACAAGTGAATAAAAAGGATGGGCATGTAAATGGGTATTTTAAAATATAGTGTAATATATAATATACTAAGGTGCTGTTGAACTTTGTCTCATAGTGGAGATGACATTTAACATTGGGTATTGAAAAATAAATAGGCGTTTGCCGGGCAGAGAGGTGGTGGAAAGTTGCTTCCAGGTAGTGGGATGGATTCAAAGGCATGGAGTATTTTGGAATGGCAGAAGTCCAGTTGCGGATGGTGTTTGCTACATTGGGAGTAGAGGCAGAGATAAGTTAACCTTGTCACTATTGACATTTTGGGCTGGATATTTCTTTGTTTGGGGGGCTGTCACATGCATTGTAGGATATTAGCCACATCCTGCCCTCTAACAACTAGATATCATAGCAGAAGGCCCACTTCTTGAATTGTGATAACCAAAAATGTCTCCAGAATTGCCAACCATCTCCTGGGGGCAAAAGCTCTCCCAGTTTTAAACAGCTGGTTTAGAGGAATACACAGCCAGATTTTAAAGGGCTTTTACTACCAAGTTAAGCCATACATCTAGGCATTTCCATTAAAAACAGACTGGGTCATTTTTGTGTATAAAACTCACTTGGAAGAAAGTTATTTCTTTATTAGGTTAAAATAATTAACTTTCAAAATACACTGTATCATTTCTGGAATGGGTAAGCTGGAATAATAGCTTTTATTTTACAAAATAATTCCAGCTAAGCAAATGACGACATATAATTAACTGATTGATATGTGAGCTATTTGGAAAGAGTTTTAATATTGTTCATCTTATTTTTAGCTGTGCTGATACTGTTCCTTAGTTTTTTTGCCTTTTTGCACTGCTGGCTCAATGCCTTTGCTGAGATGTTACGCTTTGGTGACAGGATGTTTTATAAGGTAATGTGTACTTGGACTCATCTTCCTTTTCACATTTTATTTGTGTACTCATTGTTAAGTATTTGAGCGTTGTTGCCTACTAGCTTTTTAACATAAATGTTGTGTAATCGTTTTCTTCCACAGGTTTTACCAATATTAAGTCTGAAATTCTATTACTGATTTAAGTGGCATAGTCTTGTCTTGTCTTCTACCTCTAAATCTGCTCCCTTAGTACCGCATTTGGTTCCTGCTGGATCCTGTATTGGTGATTACAGTGGGAAAGCAGGTGTCCAGAGGGCATTCTGAGACTTTGCTGACTTTTTATTCATTTGAAATCGGCTGTCTGGTGCTGTAGGAGTGATCTCAGCAAATTATTCTATTTAAGACTGTTGAACAGTTCATGAAGGAAATAACTTTTCCCTGCTTTATTTTGAAAGGCATTAATTCTGCTTCAAATAGTATTCTTACACTTCCAAAGTTGGAATTAAGTTGTAGAGTAGAGGCAGGGTGGTTCACAGTGTTCTGTAATCCTGCCTAAAGCCCTCTAGAATTTTGTCTGTCTGTTCATGTTTTGGCAACACTCCAAGCCTACCCCTCCTTTCTCAAAGAAGCAGCGAGTGTGGGTTGCAAATTTTATATGTCTTATTCCTTTGGTCTGATCTTAGAGTAAGAAACAGGATATATATATAAAGGAGCACCAGGACTTGGAGGTAGCCACCATCTCACTCGTGGTACAACTTAAATTTTGCTGTCTATGACACCAGCAAACTGCTCTTGAGGGTTATCACACTATCTAAGTCTGTGTGACCTTAGAATTCTCTCATTGTGTTTTAGCAAGGTAAGGGGGATTTACTGATTGTTATTTAGATGAACATTAGATTTAATTATTATGTTGTATATCTTCCATCATAACTTGTGTAATAAAGAGAGAGTGAACCTGGGAACTTAATCATCCACAGAACTAGGATTAATGTCACATTGAACACTAATAACCAAAATGCCTTTGAAGATTTTTCTGACATCAGTGTATGGACTAACAATTTATCATAACACACTCTAGGTGTTATATTATGTGTGTATATTCTCTGGGAGTAGGTTTTGCTTTGGTTCTGTGTATATGTATACCTTTGCTTTTTTCCTTAGGATTGGTGGAACTCCACATCATACTCTAACTATTACAGGACCTGGAATGTGGTGGTCCATGACTGGCTATATTACTACGCTTACAAGGACTTTCTCTGGGTAAGCAGCAAGATTTAGTTAATGTTGTTTAAGAAATGGAGATTCTTTTCCAGAAAGTATTACTATTGTGCAGCTGGAGGAAGTTATACTTAGTTGTCTTCAATTCTCTTGTGAGCCATTAATGTCTTAAGAAACCTTCTGCTTTGAATAGCACTGTTTAGAGACCAGTATCTACAGTTACTAGGACTAAGACCATGTTTCTGCTCTGGATTTTTATTTTACATGACTACAAAGTAAGAATGCGTGCAGGCGTTTGAAGAAGTTGAAATGATCCACCAGTAATGGATCATTTTGTTGGAGTCTCATTGCCAGCAAATAATCTCCCCTAGCTTTTTCCATTTTTTTTTTTTTGTTCTTCTTCCTTTGTTAGAAGTGGAGAAACCACCTATGTTCGGATTTACAACTCTCCGATATAGATTATTAATATATGTCTTTGAGACATTCTTTAGAGCATAACTTATTTAGACTGAAGAAACCTAGTCTTGAGTCTCATGGTTGATTAACGTTGGTATCTCTGGATTGCAGGTTTGAATTGTTAAATAAGGGCACTATTTGGCTAAATGACAGTGTGTTGTGGTGCAAATAGCACAGTATTCGAATGTTCTTTCATTTACAAATGTAATTTGACTTATGGATGAGGCAAGTCCCTTGTTTTTAAATCTTAGTTTTGTTACGTGTAAAAATGGTACCTGCCCAATCTACCGTACAATGCTACTCTAGATTTGATGTGTCCGTTTATAAATGACATCTATGTTTTGTCAACCATAGTGAGTTACAAATATAAGTTATTAATGTTTTCGAAAATATGCTCGATCTTTCAACATTAATGGTTTTGAAAATGCGTCATTTAGTAAAGTAAGGATTTTTAAGCATAGATGTTTTTGTCATTATTTTAGTACATTGGATTACTCCAAGTAGACTTAGAAAATCAAATATAAATATAATTAAATAGGTGCCTTTAGTGTGTGTTAATTATAAGTCTTATGTAGTTCATGTTTAATTACTTACTTTCTGAAAATTGCCTCTAATATTTTCCTTTTACCCTAGTTTTTCACAAAGAAGTTCAGGTCAGCTGCCATGTTAGCTGTCTTTGCTGTGTCTGCTGTAGTGCACGAATATGCCTTGGCTGTTTGCTTGAACTTTTTCTATCCAGTGCTTTTCGTGCTTTTCATGTTCTTTGGAAGTAAGTATCTTGGCATCTCGTGAGTACTGAGTATTATGCTAAAAGAGAAATTTAGAAAATAAAATATAAAATCAATGTAGAAAACTAGATAGTAAATAGTAATACCATTTCAAGGCAGTGTTTGTTTATCAGATGGTAAGAACATTAATTTTGAGTAATTATGTACAACTCTGTTGCAGGATGCTTACACTTTGATGTAGAGAAATGAACTAAATACGCTCTTGAAGACTATTGATAGCACTGACTTGGTAGCTCATAAAAACTATAAACAACCTCGCCATTCTTTTTGTTGTTGTTGTTGTTGTTTTTGCGGTACGCGGGCCTCTCACTGTTGTGGCCTCTCCTGTTGCGGAGGGAGCACAGGCTCCCGATGCGCAGGCCCAGCGGCCATGGCTCACGGGCCCACCTGCTCCGCGGCATGTGGGATCTTCCTGGACCGGGGCAAGAACCCGTGTCCCCTGCATCGGCAGGCGGACTCTCAACCACTGCGCCACCAGGGAAGCCCAACCTCGCCATTCTTAAACTCTGTTCAGTGTTCACCCTCTGAAGAAAACTAACCCTTCTTTGGGTGGGGTGGAGAGGGACAAGTTAGAATATGAATGCGTCCATGAAATATGTTTTCACCTGTTCTGAATACTGACTGATTTCCAAATAATCACTGATTAATAAATTTCAACAGTGAAGTTTCATTTGTACTTATGGGACCAATGGCCAGCATAGAACGTGTATATACACAGTTGATGCTGTTTATGATAACTAAATGATTGTAGCAGATATCTGAGACCCCTCATCTCCTGGTAGATTTTGTTTTGATGACTATGTATATTTTTTGTTGTTTTCCTAACTTCAGTGGCTTTCAACTTCATTGCCAATGATAGTCGGAAAAGGCCAATTTGGAATGTTCTGATGTGGACTTCCCTTTTCGCGGGCAATGGAGTCCTCCTGTGCTTTTATTCTCAAGAGTGGTATGCACGTCAACACTGCCCCTTGAAAAATGTGAGTCATCAGTCAGGCTGGAGTGGTGAGGTAACCTATTTGTCCCCTGATTGTGAGGGTTGGTGGGCAGTGTTAAGGGGAAGGGAGTAGTGGAGATGGTGATAAATTAATGTTAATGGGAGGGAAATGTGGAGTAAAAGCAGTAACTTATCTTACTACACTGTCCTTGAACTTTTTCTTTTCTTTGGTTTTCTTCCCATTGAACTCCCCTAGTTCTTGGATCTCTCTCTCTCTTTTTTTTCTCTTTATCTGATTTTTCTTTAGCTCCTTCTAATATTCTTCCTGTGCCCTGAAAATGTAGGTCTTCTCCAAGGTTTTCCCAGTGGCATGTGTATCCACCCCCAACCCCAAATATGCATCTTTTACCTCTTCCTTCCCGAAGTAATAAACTCTATAAAAATGTCCAGCTAGACTCATATGCCTAGGAGCCCATTTCCCTTTTTTTGTTGTTGTTTTCTTGTTTGTAATTTTGTAAGAGTCTCATTCTTAGAGCTTTAGTTTTCGGCTGCTTATAGAAAACTCCCAAATATTTGGGGTGGGGGGGCTTCTTGATACATCTGCTTGGGTATTTCTCACGGATACGTGTAACTGAAGATGTTCAAAATCAAATTAATCAGTTTCCCTCCCAAAGCTTCTACTGTCCACCCTGATTTTGCTATGCTGCCCTCACATCCCCTCCTTATTTCCTACGAGTCCCCTTTGTGCATTTGAACTAACTGCTCTGGACTCTGGACTCTGTCTCTGGTCACTCTGCTCTTTGCACTCAGATTTCACCTGTCAGATTTTATCAAGATCTGATTTGGTTGCAGTGTCGTCCATGAAGCTTATTTATTTATTTATTTATTTGGTTGGTTGGTTGGTTGCGCTGGGTCTTAGTTGCGGCTCGCCGGCTCCTTAGTTGTGGCACATGGGCTCCTTGCTTGTGGCATGCGAACTCTTAGTTTCGGCATGCATGTGGGATCTAGTTCCCTGACCAGGGATCGAACCCAGGCCCCCTGCGTGGAGTCTTAACCACTGCACCACCAGGGAAGTCCCCACGAAGCTTTTCAAAATTCCTGCTCTAGTCTCTTTTCTATTTCTGAACTTTCATAGTATTTCATCTGTTCCTCATTTAGATAATTCAGTAATTTAAGCTTTGTATTATAGTAATTTGTGTATATTATCATCCTTAACCTACCACCATTTAGATTTTGGGCTACTAAAAATAGGACTGTGCTAAAACAAAATGCAAGATACAGAAAAAAGGTAGTGCCTCTTTAGAATTTGGTCAGGAGTCCATGCAGTTGTGTAGAGTTTACTGGACTTAGCTTCATGTAAAGCTTCTAAATCAAGTAAATCTGTGCTATAGATAAAAATGATGAACATCTTTTGAATTAGTGAGCTGCTTATAGCTTGAAGGTTACTGAAATGCTGGGAGGCATTTTAGAGATGTGCCATGTGTAACATCAACACCCCCTATCTACCTCATATCTCATACATACAATGCACACAAATAAGCTACTCTTCCATTCTTTTTTTTCCCCTCCAAGCCCACATTTCTGGATTATATCCGGCCACGTTCCTGGACTTGTCGTTACGTGTTTTAGAAGCTTGGACTTTGTTTCCTTCCTTGACTGAAGATTGGGTATTCTACCTGATTTGGGGCCAGCATCTATTTCCAGCCGTTACTGAAGTTATCTGTGTTATTTGGACCATTCCAGGCTTTACAGATGGCTCACTCCATTACTAGGTCACCTGAAGCTGAGCTGTTAGAAGTTTCCTGGAAGCTTGTACACTTTTAAGCAGTTCTGAATTTTTTCCTTTTTGGGAGAAGGGAGACTTGTAGCTGATATAATGACAGATTTTTGCTGGGTCATATCAGCTTAAACCTCAGAAATTCTGTTTTGTTTCTTGATTGCATCTAATTAGAGACTAAACATCATGTTTTCTTGGCCACTGAATTAGCCAAAACATTGATGAAGAAATCATTTAAGTACCCCTGGCTTAGAAATTTTTTCATGTGCATTGTTGGAATGTGTGCTAATTAACCATGCAATTGGGAAAGAAAATAATGTGGAATGTTTTGCTGTTTCTAGTAGAGAGAAAATATCTATTTTTCCAAAGATAATCTTGTTATATATCCTAATTTGTATTTTTTTTAAAGTTCAGTTCTATTTTTATCTTGTTTTTGCTATACAGTGTAGGTCATGATATCTGTGAAGCAAAATTATCCCTTTCACCTTGAATTCTTGAGTTTGCATCCATAATATTATATATTGGGGGACAGAAGTAGGAAGGGAAAAAGAAGTGGCACAGGACAAAGAAAAATATTTCCTCTTTTAACTTCTAAAGTAATTTTTAAAAAGAACTTGCAGAGTCAGTCCTGTGTTTAAATTATTTTATTGTGGAACTTATGTGGAAGGTAACTTTTGTTGTTTAAACTTTCAGGTAATAACTTCTTTGAAGTTATTTAGAAGTAACCTTTGGTACAGTTATTTTATCTAATAAATACTGACGTGAATTATTTTTCAGACTAGTAAGTCTGTAACATAAGTATTAATCACCACCATTAATATTAAAGGGAATATTAAAGATCCAGAAGCTGGCTTCTGCATTTGCTCAATTATTATACTTTTAATGGTAGTGTGCTTTAGTTGCAATAAATTAATAGGTGATCATTTTCAAGAAAATATACTTTATTGTGTGATGTTCCATGTTATCAGATGCCTATAGCTAATACAGTGTGGCGTGTAGGAATTATTTTGGTTGTTTGAATGACATATGATGATGTTGGTAAAGACTGAGCTTTGGAAGGGTTTTTGAAGACCATGTAGGTTCAACCCAAAAAAGGGAGACTTATGAATTACCCAAAATTTGAGAAGCAGCCAACTTGGGAAACTATCTTGATATTCTAGCAGCCCTACTGCTATCCAGAAAGTTTTGAGAAATCGTTTTCAAATTGTTTTCAAAAAGTTAGTTTGAATCTCCAAGAAGGTAAGTAGAATTTCTTAATAGTCACAATTTAATTTGTACCGCAAGTTCTCAGCTAAGTTTCCCATACCTTTGGTCCAGTTGAGTTTAGGCAAATCCAACCTCAACAGACAAAAGTGTACCTCAAAGAAGGTTATTTTTAAAAGGGTATTCCAGGACTTCCCTCGTGGCACAGTGGTTAAGACTCCGCCTGCCAATGCAGGGGACAAGGGTTCGAGCCCTGGTCCAGGAAGATCCCACATGCCATGGAGCAACTAAGCCCGTGCGCCACAACTACTGAGCCTGTGCTCTAGAGCCCAGAGCCACAACTACTGAGTCCGCGTGCCACAACCACTGAAGCCCGCGTGCCACAACTACTGAAACCCGCACGCCTAGAGCCTGTGCTCCACAACAAGAGAAGCCACCACAGTGAGAAGCCCGCGTGCCACAACTACTGAAACCCGCACGCCTAGAGCCTGTGCTCCACAACAAGAGAAGCCACCACAGTGAGAAGCCCGCGCACCACAACCAAGAGTAGCCCCCGCTTGCTGCAACTAGAGAAAGCTCACGCACAGCAACAAAGACCCAATGCAGCCAAAAATAAAATAATAAATAAATAAATAAATATTTTTTAAAAAAGAAAAGTAATGAGTTTAAAATTTCTTTCCTATAAAGTATTAATGATAGTAATCATTAGTTTGGGTGTGTTATCTAAGAGAACAACTAAGATCTCTAACTTTGTCATAAATTTGTTAGAAGCTCTTATTCTCAATTCTGGGTAGTGAGGAAAAATGGAGGGGTTTTTTGTTTGTTTTTGGTGGATTAATTACTGCAATTGCCTAGGTAAAGTTGCTTCCTCATATTAGAGCTTAATTAGAAAATTGAGGCTGCTTTTACCCCTCTCGGTAACCACAACATTTGGAAGCAAAAGGAGTAGTGGAAATGTTTTTTCCGTTTTCAATAGTTACAGGGTGAAAGTAGATGATATTTGCAGGTTAAGAAAGTACAGTGTGTAAAGTAAGTGTTCTATATTTGCATACACAGATTATGTTGTAGAAGTAATTCATTTAGTATAGGCAATTTTTATCATAGTTTAAAAATTATACTTACCTGAAAAATTGAATCCTGAAGTCTTTATAGGAAACCTAACAACATTTTATGTTTTAGAAGTTGGTCATGTGGGCTACATAGCATGAATTGTTGAAGTCTTTTATGCAAAAATATTTTTGTTTTGTGCGGTCATAAGTAATTTTGAGTAAAGTTCATTGTTTTCTTTGGAGGAAAATAACGAAGATGAACTAACATAGCTGTAGTAAGCAGGTGGCCTGGTGTAGTATAGTAATTTACACATGTTAGTTTTGAAACCTTTAAAAAAAATTGTTAGGCTTAAGCCCAGCATATAAAACAGATAAAATATAGCTGCTTCTGGTTGAGACAGGGATGCAGGGCTGGAGCCCTTGTTTGGTTATATCTATTTCCTCGTATCCCCAAATACCCAGTTTGAAAACCACTGGTGTGGTGAAAAAAGTCCATGCACAGCCTTGTGATTAAGATAGCCCCGTACTTACTAGCAGTGGCACCCAAAGTTGCTTAATTTATCAGAGCCATAGTTTTCCTCATCAGTAAAATCGGGATTAATAACTACCTCATTCGGTTGCTGCAAACCACTAGCCCAGGCAGAAATAGGGCCTCGTTATTTTCTTACTCTCCATAAATTCCAAACCTAAATCCTTACTATTATTTCATTGGAATTCTTTAAAAAAAGACCTGGGATGGGGGGGGGGTGTTTCAAATGCTGCACACTCCTAAGAATATATACTTTTAAATAGACTCTCAGGCTGATGGTGAATTGGCTTTGCACCTTGATAGATACAGGCCCTCACATAATAGAATTGGTAAGAATTTAACAGGATTGCTAAAAGCATTCTTGTTTCCAGCTCTCCAAAATTATTGATACTTTCAGATTTATCTGTTTAGCATTAGGGTAGGGTGGCAAGCTTCTGAAAAGAAATGCATTTCTGCTTTTACCTAAGTATTAAATCAAGTGTTTAGAATTAGTGTGTATACTTTATACTTAAGTTTTAGAAATTATGGAGAGGAAGGAAACTAATGAGGCCTTACTTCTGCCAGTGTAAGGATGCTTCTAGTCTTGGAAGGCGGAATGAATTTCTTAATGGAAGATAGTTCAATGACTTGCTTGCTGATGCAAATTTTCATGTAACTTATGTAGTTTATATAATAGTTATATATGTGTATATGTATATATTTACTATTCAAAGAAAGACCTGCCATGGACATTCTTTCACATATCTTATCTCTAGGCTTTATGATTATGGCTCAGAAATGGAGGGAACTGGGACGTAAATGTTTTGAGGAATAAAATGAATATTGTTAGTGAAGCTTATGTAAGTATTTGATTAGTTTCTAACATCACTAAAGTCTCTATCAGGTCACAGAGTGTTGGAAGCCAGTTTATAAAGCAGGTAGAATACAGCTACTCTGGTTGCAGTGGAGAGGAGTCCTTACTTGGTCCACCTGTGCTTTTCCCCACCCTGAATTTAATGTCCAGTGTGAAAATCGGTAGATACTGGTAAAATTCATAAGCTTTAGGTTAGTAGGAAAGCTGTACAACCTGTAAAATCCTTAATAAAGTTTCCTTTTTTTCTTGTGAAGTATAAAGACTTTTAAATAGCTAATTTGGGTTTGAGAAAAATAAAGGCTTAATTTCAGAAGTTATGCAGTTTTTAAAAAAAATCTAAAACTGTCTCTGTACTCTTTTTCTAAATGCTTTCTTCTAGCCTTTATGCTAGCAGATACTTCACCATGCTTTGTGGTGTTCTAGTTTGTCTTAATGAGATGGTAGGTGTAATTTCTCTTCTCTTAGGGATACAATTTGAATTCCCATGTGCAAACATGCCACTTGGGTGAGAAGAGAGCTGAAGCCCTAGCCAAGGCTCTGCCATTGGGGGCAGTAAGGCAGCTTCCTTCCTGTGTTAGTACCTTTCCAGCATGTGCATTAAACCCATAGTGTTTTAAGATGCTGCAGGCATCTGAAGTTGTTATAAGGGTTATTCTGTAATTAACGATGTTTTTTCTAATTCATTCTTGTTTGCTCTTTTCCTGAATTACTATTCTTCCTCCCCCACCCCTTATATCTTTGTCTAATCACTGGTATCATCACTTTCAGCACACATTGTATTAGCATTAAGATTTTTTTAAACTTTAAAAAGAATACATACAAAAGGGCAAAATCATTGCATATGTGAAGAATGTGGTAAATAAATTTGGAAAAACACCATGTCTCGTTTTAAAAGTAACTCAAGGGCCTCCCTGGTGGCGCAGTGGTTGAGAGTCCGCCTGCCGATGCAGGGGATACGGGTTCGTGCCCCGGTCTGGGAGGATCCCATATGCCGCGGAGCGGCTGGGCCCGTGAGCCATGGCCGCTGGGCCTGCGCGTCCGGAGCCTGTGCTCCGCAACGGGGGAGGCCACAACAGTGAGAGGCCCGCATACCGCAAAAAAAAAAAAAAAAAAAAAAAAGTAACTCAAGTTTGATATTAACCCTATATTAACTATGTATTTCATGTTCATAAATGGTTTTCACCTTAATATCACACAGCTTTATATGCTGAATATAGCCAATAATTTTTATTGGAGTATAGTTGATTTACAATGTTGTTAGAATTTTCTTTTTCAGGATAATGGAGGGAGCCATGTTACAGATTACAAAGAAATAATGGGGCCCAGTTGTGATTTTGTATTTGCATCAAGAAAAGCAGTGGGCCTCCCTGGTGGCGCAAGTGGTTGAGAGTCCGCCTGCCGATGCAGGGGATGCGGGTTCGTGCCCCGGTCTGGGAGGATCCCATATGCCGCGGAGCGGCTGGGCCCGTGGGCCATGGCCGCTGAGCCTGCGCGTCCGGAGCCTGTGCTCCGCAACGGGGGAGGCCACAACAGTGAGAGGCCCACATACCGCAAAAAAAAAAAAAAAAAAAAAAAAGAAAGAAAAGCAGTGACCCTGGTTCTTGAGCCTCCTCTCTTTCTGTGGTCATTATTTGTTGCTTGACTTCTTTTCCTGTCGGCCTTTTAAAACTTGTGAATGGGTATTTCTAAAAGTGTACTGCCCACCCCGCTCCCCAGTGGGTAGACATGGATGTAGGTTTCTAATGAAAAGAGAAAATCCGTTGACTGGGAAGTGTGCCTTTTCAAACAAGACTTGGGAAAGCTAATTTTGAAGCAAGATAGGTTGCTTCCCTTCCCTCCAAAGAATCTCCTTATAATAGGAAACTACTATGAGTAGGATTTGACATCACAACATTCTATACCTAGAAGCATATATCATAGTAACAGCCAAGAAGTACCGAGTTAGCCTCCATGGTCTGGCGCTACCCACCTGCCTCTGCAGTGCCAGAGGAGTGGGAAGGGGGAAGTCCCTTTAGAAATTAGATGTGCCCCTGATTCTTGGGCCAAGTGACTATTCTTTGCCACTGGGGGTGAAGCTACAGTGTGGCAATTTTCCTTGATGAATTTACTAAAGTTTAGGATCTTGTCCTTCTAGGCTCAGCTTGTGTTTGGACCCAAGTTAACTGCATTCATCAATCTGACTTATAGAACTGGAACACCAGTTTGTAAATGTAGCATGAGAAATTGCACATGGGGTGGCATACTCAGGTTGGCCATGGTCACTGAATTTACTCTCTTGCAGAAGCCCAGCTTACTGTACAATGAGAAAGATGAATTTTTTTTTGCCTAGATGGCATCAACACCATGTGATGCGCACTGAAGATAGGCTGTGAACCAGACAAAAAGCCTATTTCTTCCTCAAGGCATAGCCATGTTGTTACCGAAATGCAACTGTGTGCCCGACGCACAGTGAGGCCAAACACCACCAAAACGCTGGACTTTGGGACAGAGAAAGGTTTATTGCAGGGCCATGCAGGGAGATGGGCGGCTCATGCCTTAAACCCCCCAAACTCCCTGAAATCTTTCAGCAAAGCCCTTTTATAGGAAAGGTGAGGGAGGGGCATGGTTAGTTGTTGCAAACTTCTTGGTGTCAGATCCTTTGTTCTTGAGGGCCAGTCATGGTCAAGTCACGATGTTCCTGTAACATCGTGGGACATAACAGGGACAGGTTTACAGGGACATAACAAATAAACGTTATCCTTTGTTCTGACAGGAAAGGGCAAGGTTCCAAGGCTCAACTTTCGCCCTCCGAGGTCCAGGCCTGGCTAAGAGAAGGGGGTCCCTGCGAGGTGGGGCGCGGGGAGGGTGGGTGGTTACCGTGCCCCGGAGCGTTCGTCCAGCACCCAGTCTGGGTCCTCCCGCCAGTGCCCAGGCCTGGCTGAAGAGGCAGATCTCAGTTGGTGGCTCCCTCAGGGCCAGGTCTCCAGACACTGCCCAGCTGTCATCGCTGAGGGAGCCAGGCGCCCAGGACCCAGCTAGCCCTCAGGCTCCTCAGGCTGCCCAAACGGTGGGGGCCAGATGCCCCAGGCTGTGCCCCATGCAGACGGCCGCTGCCATTAGGTTGCAGAGGCAAGGATGGGGGAGAGGTTCACCGCTGCCTCAGGGCCTGGGCCCGGCCTGTGGGCGGTCCTGGTGAGGCCTCTGTGGAGCCTGAGGCTGGGTGAGCTGGAGGGCCCCAGGGAGAAGGCTGGGATCTGCCTCTTACTCTCCACCTGACCACCACCACTCTGCCAGCCCCTCTAAGGGTCGCCCATTGACGCTGGCTCGCTTGGGGGAGGGGCCCACTGCGGCACCGACCAATGGCCGAAGGGGGCTCCCTGTGGCACCGACCAATGGCTGAGCAGGAACCTCTATCTTTGGTCTAACCGTCCCGCATTAATGGTCTCTCTATTATAAGGTGAAATCCGAAGGAGGGTACTTGGGTGAATTGCATGACATAAAAACTAAGACAGACTGAAGCATCATTTCAGTTTTACAGATGCCATTGTTTTATGGAAGCAATACTCTTCCATACTACTGTTCCCCTGGGAAGTGTTTGCTGAGCAGTGTCCAGGTTTCTTTCTCAGTGTCTCCTTTTAAACATTTGTGATTGGTACCTTCATTTTTCTGTTATGTTAAATACAGATACTGGCCTACTTCCCACTCAGACTCCAGGGAGCTTTGCGTGCTGTATTTAAGCACCCACGGATGTGTGTATCACCCTTGTTCACACTTAGGAAATGAGTTGGTAAAAAGATTGGTGCATAAGCACATGCTGTGTTTGTTTGGTCCTAGTTCAGGGTATGTTTGGTGATTTCACTGACTGGCTCTCTTCTGAGATACTGTTTTGTCCACCTGAAGCCCTGGAAGACCCTACTGCTGAGTGGGTATAAAGCTGCCACAGAAGTCAGCCAACATCAAGAAGCACAGTTAGCCCTGTTTATAACTGTCACTTACTATGTCTTGAAATTTTCTGTTTAGGAAAATTATTATCTGCTTGCATTTTGCTATGGTATTTTCCATCAAAGACCTCAGTAATACTTTATCTTAACATTTTAGCGTTCATCATTGTGTATAATTCACAATGATGAGAGGAGTTTCCCAAGAGTAGCAATTGTATTCTTCAATAGTTATGGTCTTATTGTAATGTTCTTATGTTATCTTTTCTTGTACTTGTATTTCATATACTTCTACAACTTTAACCCAGACCTTTGGTCAGGAATTGGTATGTGTAATCACCACACCATTGCACAGGATAGAAAATGAGAAGTAACATTTGATGTCTTTTTCTTCACACCATAGATCCAATCACTTCCCAAATCCTATAGATTTTACTTTCTATGTATCTCTTGACTCTGTTCACTTATCCCCATCTTATCAATGCCCTACTTCAGATTTTTTTAAACTTAAGAATGTGAAAGATGAATTACTTTGTTCTTCTAATACCTAAAAGCTTGATAAACCATGTATAAACTGATGCTGGAGTTTTGGGACCTCTGAAGTTCAGTATCCTGGTTATGGTTCCAAACTGTAATGTAGAGTCAGGACACCAGTGAGGAGGGAGGAAGACAAACTTTGGAGGAAAATTACCTTCCACCTGCTTGTGCATTGCTTCTGCCCCTCACCTGTTTTGGTGGTCGCCAGTCCTTAAGGTGAAATATGTGTGTGCTATGTGTATTTTAATTCTTGGAAAATCTAGAAAAAACCTAGGATGATGGGAGATAGGGCTAAAGGCTAAAATGTTTAGATACCCAAGGTGTTTAGAAGAATTAAAAGGGGCATAGAGATTGTACTGTTTTTGTTTTCAACACTTTGCTCATATTTCTATGAGCTATTATGAGTCTCCCAAAACCCAGAGACTTAAGCATATAAACACAGAAGCATTAGAACTGTCCAGCTGATTTTCAAACATCATGTATTGAAGGTGTTTGTGCCAGGCACTATGCTTGGTACTAAGGAATATGATGACTGAACAAGAGAAGTTTTCTTCCCTCCTGAAATTTATTTTTCAGACTAGAGGCATCTAGATGCTGGGAATCCACCAGCATTACTTGGCATTAAGGTTTCATCCTAATACAAAATGATCCTGAAACCAAGCAGCAGGACCCTGTGAAGCCTTCCCGGGGAAAGACACTGCCCCACACCCCCATCCCCTGCCTCTTGTTTGCAGAAAAACTTCAGCCTCCTAGGCCTTCCCCAAGTTCCAAAGAGCAAATTCAGAGAAGTGAGAAAATGCAGAAAGAAAGGAAAACAGTCAAGTAAAATAATAGTTTAGCTATAAAGCAAAAATCAAGGACCCTTAGTTCCTACCCAAGGGCTATAGATAATATTCTGAGCCATATCCTTGAGTTTTTTTACATATACTAACTCCCCCACCAGATGGAAGAAGTTGACTGCATGCTAACAAAAGCACATAGACCCCAGACCGTTTGGAACCATAAGGCTGATTATGTTGCCTCCCGAAATACCACCTGGTTATCTCCCCACCGACCAGAAATCAATCAGAAAAATGTCCACAAGCTGATCAGGCACCTGCGACTCTCTCCTTTAAAAAACCCTTTTAAAAACCCTTTAAAACCCCTGCCTTTAAAAACCCTTCCCTGTAATAAACTCTATTTTCCTTCATCACAACCAGGCTATGCTTTGGGCGAGCAGACCCAAGTTTGGTTGGCTAAACCTGGTGGTGGTAAGAGGCGGGCTCTCAGCTCCTCCGTTCTAATGTGTTTATCCCATTACTTCCTGAGAACAGGTTTTTAAGCAGTAAGACCCAACGATTTGACTTGGGTTGGCTCTGACTGAAGTGCAGTTTCCTTACCTGCCTCCAGCCAAAAAAAGTCTGGACCTAGGAATGCCTTCCCCCTGCACGGAAAGGGAAGAGTAGGATAGGGAGGGGGCGCGGGCGGTGCTTAATGATCCAAGGAAGACTCGATGGAAATGCCAAGGACAGGAGCAGCTTCTGCAATAATGCCTCAACTGATGGGAACACAGGGTTTTTGTTTACCCAATTTCCCCCCGAATGTGGCTTTTAGAAAAACAGAGGAAACAACAAAAAAGCGGGATAGAGTGATGCGAGAAACTTGCTCAAATCCTACCCCGCCTTTGGTCACAAGCTTAAGAAGTCTTCCCGGGGCAGGGGGAGAGCGACCGCCTGCCGCTGAAGCGCCTGGTTCCAGACAATTTCTGACTCCGTGAGAACGGCCTGATTAAGCTTTTTTTTTTTTTTGCATTACGCGGGCCTCTCACTGTTGTGGCCTCTCCCACTGCGGAGCACAGGCTCTGGACGCGCAAGCCCAGCGGCCATGGCTCACGGGCCCAGCCGCTCCGCGGCATGTGGGATCCTCCCGGACAGGGGCACGAACCCGCGTCCCCTGCATCGGCAGGCGGACTCTCAACCACTGCGCCACCAGGGAAGCCCCCTGATTAAACATTTTTATTCTTCATTGCTGTTGAATCTATGTTGAGATTTAAAACACATCGGATCCCCGAGAGACTGTTTCTTAGCTGTCTCAGTCCTCCGCCGGCACCGCCGAGGGCAGCCGCCATTGAGGGTTGCTAAGGCCCGGGGTCCTGGGTTTCTATGACGACACGCAGGCGTTTGGGAAAAGGTGCGGCTACCAGACGTCTGGCGGGAAGCACAGTTTACCGGTACGGGCTGCAAGTGTCCGTTTCCCCTCACTTCTGATGCAGAAACGGTAAGAACTCTGCCCGACCGCGAGTCGGTGGGGCTGTGTGCGCCAGGCACTGCCTGTGGGGAGGCCGGGACCTCGAGCGAGGGGCGCCTTCAGGTGGTGCCGGTGGTCGGAGGGGTGGGCCGAGCGTGTACTTCTCGACCTGGGCCCAGACTCTGATCCACCCACAGGCTTCTTAGTCGCTTCAGAGGACTTCAGAGCCCGGAAGTCTCCCCAAAGAAAACCCATGCTAGATAAATTGTAAACTCCAATTTTAATATAAACAAGTTAACGGGTCTCTCTCTCTTTCTCTCTGTCTTTCTTTCTCTCTCTCTCTTTCCTGCAGGTCAATGTGGCAGCCCTGCCAAATC
Organism: Mesoplodon densirostris; assembly: GCF_025265405.1. NCBI lineage: Eukaryota > Metazoa > Chordata > Mammalia > Artiodactyla > Ziphiidae > Mesoplodon > Mesoplodon densirostris. The sequence goes on along the minus strand of NC_082662.1, from coordinate 155,712,043 downwards.
CCAGTAATGCCGCTGATTTGTTTCTAGGTTAGCTTTCTGGAGGGGTATTTCAAATTACCAGAGAGTGATAGGAGGCATTGCTTACTATGTCGCTCCCGAAAACGCCCTCAACGTCAACACCTGAGGGCAAAAATTTGAAAATCTCTGCATCCAAGCAAGAGACAGGTAAAGTTCTTCAAGGCATAAATAATCATGGCCATAGTCAGAAATCACAATACGTTCACTATTTTCCTTAATCTGAGATTTCAGGATACTTTAATTAGTTTCGTTTTTCCAATACACTTGTTTCAATAAAATCAAAACATTCCTTTTGTAGTATTTTTCACTACTCTGCGTAAGGACTGTGTTTGTAATTTTTTTCAAATGCTAATGAGTTTTATATTGTTCTAAATTCAATCTATTTTAAATACCAATGGTTGTATGAAACTACTTTTGGGGGGTATTTGTTAAGGAACCAGTTTGTATCAGGTTTTAGTAATTATTCTGAATGAAAGTAATTATTTGTATAAGATTTTCATTCATATATAGCTAAATGCAGATCTGTACTGGAATAAGAATCTGCTAGTGACTTCCCTGGCAGTCCAGTGGTTAAGACTCCGCGCTTCCATTTCAGGGGGCTCGGGTTCGATCCCTGGTCTGGGAACTAAGATCCTGGATGACAAAAAAAAAAAAAAAATCTGGTAGACTCATTCCTACCCCTCATTATGTTAAAGCTTCCTCCAGCTCACCTACTTGTTTTTAGGGGAGATTCTGCTAAAGTCCCACCTAACTTTTTTTTTTCTTCCTTATTTCTTCTGATATTCTGACTCCATCCCAAACTTTCAAGAGAGAGACTTTTGTTAGTATGAACTTCAGAGGTTTTGATGGTGATCAAAGCATGATACATCCTTACAGAAATTAACATAAACCATTCTATGTGAGGGGCATAGATCAGTTGAGAGTTCTTTAAGAAGACTGACAACCTAACCCTCCTTGCTGACTGCATAGCAGACCTTTTCCTATATTAGGCCTACTCCCCGACCTTTATAACTCCTCTGCCCTAGTCAAGCTGAGTAGAACACTCTTTATACTGAGTCTTACTCCACGAATTTGCTCAGATTATTCCACTCTCTTCACTTCTAAGGATCCCAATTCTACATTTAAATCCAACTCAGATACCTTTCACTCTATAAACATTCCAATTTAATTTTCACCTTTGAACTTATATAGAAAAAATTACTAAATAATTTGGCAGTTTTGAGGAGAGGAGATTTCTTTTGTCATTTTCACATCAAAGGGAAAACAGACATTCCCATCATCTTCATGCTGTCTCGGTTAGTTGATCAAGTGAAGTGAGTTTAATTTTCAACTTTGAATTTGGAATAATGGAGGTTCATCTTTGTACCTGAGTTTTTGAACTCATGTCTGATGTAAGTGTGAGTAGGGCAGACAATATGAGTTCTTTTTCTTGACTAGTTGATTTTCAGTGTTTTAAATATTGCTGCTATTCTTGGCAACCAGAAGCAATGTTTCTCTCTGTTAGCAACATATATATATGGGATTGATGAGGTAGCCTGGGAATCTCTAATTAACTCTCAAAAAAACTACAGTAAGCTTTTCTTTCCCATTATTTTCTTAGGACTTCCTAAACTAAGGGAGAAAAAAAGTCTGGTGGATTCGTCAAAACCCCTTCCTACTTCCCTTCAGAATGAGTTCATCCCTCAGGAAGTTCTACTTTCTCTGACCTATACAGCCAATGCTGGTCCTTGTCCTGAAAACTTACTGCCTCCTAAGAAAATTAAAACCCCAAAGGTGTGTATATACATATATAAAGTACTTGGGAACATTTATCTTTTGGTATCCAGTTCACTAAGTATTTATTTAGCATATGTTATGTATTCCAGATTGTTTTAAGAATATTTTAAAATTAATTCCTAAATTGAAAACTAAACTCTTTTGCATATTTTCAAAGAAATACTTGAGTATTTCCATTACCTGTTTTTATGTGATTTACCTAAATGATCATTATACTCTTAGTCTTGATATTTTTCTTTCACTATTGAATTGTCCTAGTTTCTGTCTTTCTCCTTGGTATTAAATAAGAATTCTGCTCTCTCTTTTTCCATAGAATATTCAAATGCCTTTAATGTAAATACTCAAAAATGATTAACAATAGATTTCACTTGACTAGAGCACCCTCTGCTGTGTATTCATGTTTTTCTTTTTCCCAGGGTACTCTTCCACGCCCTGTTGACCACGTCTGGCATAACCCTATTCGAAGAAATAAGTTCAAATATCTGATTGACCATCCCGTTTCCCTAACGGGAGCTGGAAGGTAAAGAAGGAAGATAGTTGGGTAGATGCAGATGAATAGAATCATTATCTCATTTTGTATGATTTCCGTGGGAGGAGCAGAATTGGAAAAATTGTAAAATCATAGAATCATCGATTTTAAATCAGAGAATAAAATCTTAGAATCAAGATTTCAAAGCTTGAAGTATCTTTTTAAAAAAAATACATTTATTTATTTATTTTTGGCTGCACTGGGTCTCCGTTGCTGTGCGCGGGCTTTCTCTAGCTGTGGCGAGCGGGGGCTACTCTTCGTTGCGGTGCGCGGGCTTCACATTGCAGTGGCTTCTCTTGTTGTGGAGCACGGGCTCTAGGCGTGTGGACTTCAGTAGTTGTAGCACGTGGTCTTCAGTAGTTGTGGCTCGCAGGCTCTAGAGTGCAGGCTCAGTAGTTGTGGCACACAGGCTTAGTTGCTCCGCGGCATGTGGGATCTTCCCAGACCAGGGCTTGAACTGGTGTCTTCTGCTTTGGCAAGCAGATTCTTAACCACTGTGCCACCAGGGAAGCCCACTTGAAGTATCTTTAATGAACCAGAATACAATCTGAAGAGGACATGGGTCTACCTTTTTGTGTATGATTATTATCAAGAGGATGGCAATAGGTGCTGGCTCTGTTGACTTTTCACTTGTTTTAAATTTGCTTTTACATGCCTTCATGTACTTGACCCCTTACTCTCCTATTCTTTGTTGTACCCTAGTAGAAGGGAAAATATCAGGCAGAATGCCTTTAGGGCCTCTTTTATTTGCACATCTGAGAAGAGCTAGGTAACATAGCTTCATGACCTGCAAAACCTTAAAAAACAAGTGCTTAATCCCTGCTTTTCCTCAAAGCGAACCCTTAACCTTTACACTGTTTTAGATCAAATCAGCAAATTATATTTGTTGTTTTTATATCATTCCTAAAAATATCCAAAATGTCAGCATTTTCCCTGTGAAGTTGTAATCTGCTAATTTTCTGTGTATGGTTAATTTATCAATTTACTCCCTCCATGCTCCTTACTGAAATATCACTTAATAGTAAGTTTACAATTACTAATACTTGGATAGGTTATTTAGTCTTTCTGAGTTCCACTTTCTCACTTGTAAAAAGGGAATATAGACTTGCTCCATTTTGTGTACCTTCCAGGGATATAGAAAGCACAAATGAGATAATGAGTGCTAGAGCACTTGTAAAACTATACACTGCTATGTAAATATAATGTGTTATTAACTCAGCTATGTCTCAGTGCTAGAAAAAGTGGCAGAAGTTTAGGCTATTCACTTCTGTGTCCTGGGGCTTTGGTGTCATAAGTATTGGTACTTTATTTTATGCCATCAGACCATGGCTATAATTATTACTATATAATCATTAGTAGTTATGAGATGTTTGAAGTACTTTGAAAAAATGATTAGCTATATCTGAATGCAGCAATAAACTGACATTAAAGTTTTAATGTCAAATGACATCTGAGTTGGAATTTTTTAAAATGTGAAGATCTGTAGTGTGATAGACAGGATAATGACCTCCCTGAAATGTCCTCACTGCAGTCCTTGGAACCTGTGGATACATACCTTACATGGCAAAAGTTACCTTGATTTGGCATTGGCAAGAGACAAGAGAGGAGGGTGACTGTAAAATTAATACGTGTTAGTGATAGCTATTGAGGACAAAGGATGGGACGGAATCAATTATGGATGCTGAGATTTTTGATGAGTAGAGTGGTGGTGCTAACTGACAGAATTAGTGAATATAGAAGGGTGAAAAGTGAGAATGAAGGAGAATTATTCAGTCATATCTAGAGGTAACAAATATGATAAGGTGAGATTTGATAGCATTGCCAAGGGAGAAAGTATAGGGAGAGCACAGAGGGATGAGGACAGGACGTTGTGGAGCATTTCCATTTGGTAGGCAGGAGGTCACGGAGATGTTCAAGAAGGGGTAGGTAGGATGAAAGAAACAGGAGAGTCCAGTCATACAGAGGATAGAGGAGAGGAGAGTGTTTTTAAGAAGAGAGGTGATCAACCCTGGAAAATATTCCAGGAAAATAGTGGAAGATGAGAACTGATGTAGAAAGTCATCCTCAGCTTTCTGGAGAATGATTTCCTTACTGCAGGGAGATTTTAAGAAGTCTGATGTTTAGCAGAAAGTGAGAGATAGATAAATCAAGGTAACTTGACAACAATGTATGGTCAAGGGAAGATTTTTAGAAGGGGAGAAGACTTGAGTTATAGACCAGGGGGAATGTTCCAAGAGAGAAGGAAATACACAGAAATTAGGATTGATGGAATGAGGTCTCCAAGGATGTGGGCAAAGATGAAATGAAGGACTTAAGTGGAAGAAATAATCCTGGGGAAGAGAATACATGTTAACATGAGGCTGAAGGAAAGACGAATGAGAAATTTGAGATGGAGAAGAGGAAGAGTGCGGGGGAAAACCCTAATGCCTCAGCCTTCTTAGTAAAGTATGAGGTAAGGAGACCAGTTTTGTGTCCCTTTGTATCCACTAGAAGGATGTGTGTGGACTTTACCCACTCTTATCCAGTAGCCAGACAAAATTTATTTTGTAAATATATTTTTCTTATCTTTTAGGGATATTTCTTTTCTGTACGATGTTAAATATGTTAAAGGAGAGACTAGGGAGAGCTCAGTTTGTCCCCCACAAATGGACCGTTCATTACAGTCACGTGATGGTGTCCTTGTGCCTCCTAAGGTAAATAAAGTATTTGACAAATAATTTCCTTTCCCTCTCTCTACTTAAAAAAAAAATTTCCCCCAAATATAAAGCCATGTCATACTATAACAACCTGCATTGTTTATGTTTTCATAGCACTTTCTAATTACTTTTAGAAAAGGGCATTTAGTGGGAGATGATCAAACATATCTTATTTTAAGCCATTTTCCAAACTACAGTTATTTACTTTAATCTATATAATACAGTATAGGAGACTAGATTTTTTTAAAAAAGAAACCAACACTTTAAAGTTGTAGAATTGAAAGTAACACAACATTGTAAATCAAATGTACTTCAATTTTAAAAAAGGCAGAAAAAAAAATTGCAGAATTCTTATTTTTGGCTTGTTGCTAAGGTAAATTTTACATTCCTATTGAATTTTAAAGTCGATAGATTTTTGTGTAATTAATACTAAAACCAAGATTGTTCTTTAATTCATGGCTAATTTTTAATTAATTAATTAATTAATTAATTTCTAACATTTATTTATTTATTTTTGGCTGCATTGGGTCTTCATTGCTGTGCGTGGGCTTTCTCTAGTTGCGGTGAGCGGGGGCCACTCTTTGTTGCCATGCATGGGCTTCTTATTGCGGTAGCTTCTCTTGTTGCAGAGCACGAACTCTAGGTGCACAGGCTTCAGTAGTCATGGCACATGGGCTCAGTATTTGTGGCTTGTGGGCTCTAGAGCTCAGGCTCAGTAGTTGTGGCACACGGGCTTAGTTGCTTGGTGCCATGTGGGATCTTCCTGGACCAGGGGTCGAACCCATGTCCCCTGCATTGGCAGGCGGATTCTTTTTTTTTTTTTTTCTTTTTGCGGTATGTGGGCCTCTCACTGTTGTGGCCTCTCCCGTTGCGGAGCACAGGCTCCGGATGCGCAGGCCCAGCGGCCATGGCTCACGGGCCCAGCCGCTCCGCGGCATATGGGATCCTCCCAGACCGGGGCACGAACCCGTATCCCCTGCATCGGCAGGCGGACTCTTAACCACTTGCGCCACCAGGGAGGCCCTGGCAGGCGGATTCTTAACCACTGAGCCACAAGGGAAACCCCTTGGCTAATTTTTTAATTTGTGCTCTGCTAAAAGTTTATTACTCCTTGCCATGACCCATATTACTAATATTGTTATTTCTCTGATCAAAATCTCTTAATAAATAGTATCCCTTTGGTATAGGAATTAGGATTTGTGAAACTCAATTTTTTTCATCTGCTTGTTTTTATTCTTGTTCTTTCTTTTTAAGCCAAAGAAACTAATAGATACTTTGATTCCTGAAGAATTTCATATTGTGTCAAATACAGGAGTTTCAGGCTTGGAGTGTTATGATGAGTGAGTACTGTGGTATATACTGAATATCTGACAAGTTGAACTGTTTCCTACTTCCCAGACATAGAGGAACCTGAGTAGTTCACTCATGTTCCCAAGCAGTATCTACACTGAAGTGAGTAAATATCTGGCTTACCATCCTAATACAATTTAAGAAAGGTATCAAAAACTAATGAAAAAAGTCTTACTTAAAAGAGTTTGAAGCAACAAGAATTTACTGTATAGCACAGGGAACTGTGCTATTACAAGATACTGAATATCTTGTAATAACCTATAATGGAAAAAAATCTGAAAAATATATATAACTGAATCATTTTGCTGTATACCTAAAACTAACATAATATTGTAGATCAATTATATTTCAATTTAAAAAAAAGTTTGAGATTTTAGTTTAGATTAAATCGTTCTCTGTCTTTTCCTACTGTTTAATTTTGAATTAAAAAAAATAGATCTTTGTTCTGAATGCTTGCTATGCCTCTTTGGGAATGGTTTTGAGCAATGACAAAGGAAAGTAGCCCTCTAAGTTGGAATCTCATAATGCACATTCTAGGGCTTAGCTCCAGATTTCAGACTAGTCATTTCAAGTTTTCTTTGATTTCTGCTAATGGGATTGAAAATGGGATCTTGCTTTTATTTTCTGAAACAACACTTGAATGTTTCATAGTTTAAAAAACTAGAACTTTGGATTAGGTTTTATAGTAAAATATCCAGAAGCTGTCACTCTTTTTACCTTATCCAATACATATGTTAAATGGCATTTCCTTATGATGGTGGGTTTCAGAACAATATTTTGCCAAAGGGAGCTAAACGGAACTCATTTTTTTGGTAACTTTTAATTCTTATATAATTTCAAAATTTTTAAAAAGTTACAAAAATGGGACAGGGAACTCCTGTATACCCTCTATCCTGACTCACTGAGTGTTAACATTTTGCCTCATTTGCTTTAATACACACACACACACTTAAACTATCCAAGAGTAAGTAGGAGGCCCTCATGACCCTTTGCCACCAAATACTTTAGTGTGTATTTCCTTGTAACCCACTACGTATAGATCTTTTTGATGACTTTTTTAGCTCCATCATTCTGTATAAGTTGCCATTTTACAATATAGACTCATAGATTTCTGTTTTTTTCAGTGAGTTATAATTCTTTGCTATTGTTGATGTTCAAATTTTTCCTGATTTTGCTAATGCCAGATCCTTGAGCTGGCTCTTGTGTTCTTTAGGCATGTCCCCATCATTCTCTGAATGTTCTCTTATTTTCTGGCTCAATAAGATTTTCAGGTTCATCTTGTATTTCCCAACTCCAGCTTTGGAGTGAGCTATGAGTCACTTCTCCACAGAGTACTGTTTTCCTTTTAGTGGAGAAGGGTTCTTAGAAACCAAGATCTGGGTGCTAGGTGTACTCATTGCTCCTGGGGTATCATTGCTTCTAGTCCCTCTCACACACTCATTTTTGAAACTTTTGAGTCTTTATATTCCCTGGATATTTTTCATTAATCTAAATTCTGAAAGTGGACCTTATTAACCAACTGTGTTCCAGTAGGGGGCAGAACCAAAGGAAGTGTTTTTTAACTAGGGGAAGAAAAAAGATATATAAATAATAATGAATTTGAAGAATTACCATGAGATTCTCATTGTGATACCCATTTAGGTATAAGCAAGTACTTCCAGAGGACAGAAATATATGCTGGGCATCAGGAAGATTGGCTTCTAGTTTCAGCTCTGCTTATTAATTTTATAACCTGTTTAGTCACTTAACTTTGTTGACTTCAGTGTTCTTAAAACATTCTTCCACCTTTGAAATGTCATTTTTCTTAATGAATCAAAGAAATTTTTGTATTGTGATACATTTAGGAATGTGATTAAAGCTCTTTTACTTAAAAAATTTTAAAATATTGTAAGTATCATTATATCTGTGTCTGTAGATGTCTAAGGTTATTTAAGTATCCTCTTGTGTGTAAAACAATGGACCTTTCTGATTGTCTCCAAGCTTCTCAATTCTGTGAGGTCTTAAGTTTTTCATGTCTTGTTATGTGATAAATAGGCCAGACAGTTTTCTTACAATAATATTTACCTGTCTTATTTATTGCAGCAAATATACTACTCTCCTCACAGATAGTGAAAATAGACTATTGCTCTTCCCATCCATGTAAGTACAGTTTATTTTTGAGAGTGTTTCTAAGAAGGAATGACTATATACACATATTTTCCTTTTTATTGGTACTTTATTACACAAAAATATTAAAATTACTGCAGAAAGCCAAGACAATAATTGCCTACAATTCTATCATTTAATCAGTGTTTTCATTTGTCCAACTGCATATTGATTTTTTTTTTTTTTTTGCGGTACACCGGCCTCTCACTGTTGTGGCCTCTCCCATGGCGGAGAACAGTCTCTGGATGCACAGGCCCAGCGGCCATGGCTCACGGGCCCAGATGCTCCACGGCATGTGGGATCCTCCTGGGCACAAACCTGCGTCCCCTGCATCAGCAGGCGGACTCTCAACCACTGCGCCACCAGGGAAGCCCTGCATATTGATTTTTTACATATTTATAATAATATCAAAGTGCTAAAAACACTTTTTTTTTTACCATTTTAAATGGGTTTTTTTGGTTTGTTTTTAAATTTTATTTTATTGTGGTAAGAATACTTAACATGAGATCTACCCTCTTAATAAAATTTTAAGTGTGCAATACAATATTGTAATTATAGGCACAGTGTTGTACAGCAGAACTGTAGAACCTTGCATAACTGAAATATTATGCTCATTGATGAGCAACTTTCCATTTCCTTCTCCCCTCAGCCCCTGCAAACCACCATTCCACTTTCTGATTCTATGAGTTTGACTATTTTACATACCCCATGAAGGTGGAATCACACAGTATTTGTTTTTCTGTGACTGGCTTATTTCACTTAGCATAATGTCCTCTAGGGACATTCATGTTGTTGCATATTGCAGAATTTCCTTCTTTTTTTAAGGCTGAACAATATTCCAGTATGTGTGTATGTATGTATGTGTGTGTGTATACATATATATATATGTATACACACACACACCACATTTTCTTTATCCATTCATCGATGGACATTTAGGTGGTTTCCACATCTTGGCTATTGTGAATAGTGCTTCAATGAACATGAGAGTGTTAATGTCTCTTTAAGATCCTTTTTTTTTTTTTTTTTTTTCTTTTGGCCACACCATGCGGCATGCAGTATCATAGTCCCCTGCAGGGATCAAATCCGTGCCCTCTGCAGTGGAAGCATGGATTCTTAACCCCTGGACTGCCGGGGAAGTCCCTTTCTTCGAGATCCTGATTTCAAGTGGGATTGCTGGATCATATATAAAATACTTTTATATTCTAGATTTAACCATTAGGGTTTCTCCATTTTGCTATAGGCTTTTTTTCTTATCTATCCCTTGTCCCTTTTCTTTTATATTGTGAAGTAGTGGATCTTAGCAGCTTGGTGTTTATTACTCCACATTTTTCTGTGTTCTTACAATCTTACACAATAGGGGTATAGAGTTTTTTGGGGAGGTGAAACATTTTCTTTTATGAAAAAGAGGAGCATACTATTTGCATTTTTGTTGGTTTTTGTATTTTGTTTTACTGTATTATTGATATCCCACTAGATTAGTATTGTACATATAGGTATAATGCTTTAAAATACCATTAATATTCCATAGTATGTACATTTTCTTTATACATATTATGTTCCTTTTGCCATCTGAGCATGACCTATTGTAACACTAATTATATATGTCTGCCATCTTAATCTTTTAGGAAACCTAATAAAAGAGTAGAAGTGGTCCAGCTGAATGATGTGATGGACACTATGCTAGAGAGGGCTGGTGTGGAAAATCAGGCATATACAGGGCCAACCAAGGTAATTACAAAGATCAATGTAAACCAGTGGTTAAGAGCATGCACTCTGGAGGTAGAATGCTTGCATTGGACTCCTGACCCTGCCGTTTATTAGCTGATGACCTTGGGCAGGTCATTTAATGTATTTGTGCCTTGATTTCCTCATCTGTAAATTATAGATAATAATACTATTTACCTATAGGGTTGTTGTAGAGATTAAATGACATAATGAATGTAGATTGCTTAGGACAGTGCTTGGCATGTGGTAAACATTGTATAACTAATTTTTAGTCATTATTATTGTATTTAATTGAATATAAGGCACCACTGATTATAAGACCCTTATTATTTTATGTACCACTAAAAACACTGCCAATTAAACCATGCTTTCTTATCACTTATAATTTTTATTTTGCACCTAATGAAAGAGCTCTTTCAGTCTTACATAGATACAGATGTTTTTCTTTATGGGGCTATTTCTCTTTTGTTTTGTAAATTTTTATTTTTATAGAATTTGAAACTTATAGACAAGTTCAATATAAGGCACTCCTATGTAACCTTTACCCAGGTTTGGTACTTGTTTACACTGTGCCCTATTGGCTTTGTCATTCTCTTTCCCTCTCTATGTATCTCTATGTGTATGTTTTTTTTCTGAACCATTTTAGAGTAAGCTGGCAACCTCATGCCTCTTTATCACCAAACATTTTAGGGTATATTTCCTATAAATAAGGACAATCTCTTATATATCCATAATATAGTTATCAAAATCAGGAAATTTAACATTGATATGATAGTATTATCTAATATAGTTCATATTCAAGTTTCAAATTTTATTAATTGTCCCTGTAATGGCTTTTATAGCTATTTTCCCCTCCATTTAGGGATCCTAGGATCACACAGTGCTTTTAGCTGTCATGTTCCTTTAGACAGCTATAACCTGAAGCTGTTCTTTGTTTTTCTTGACCTCAATATCTATAGAATGTTCCTTAATTTTGGTTTGTCTGATGTGTACTTATTCAGTTCAGCTTTTGTATTTTTGGCAGGTATAACATAGTGGTGATATTGTGACTTTCTCAGTGCATCATATAAAGAGGTGCATGATTAGACATAGATTTTTAAAAAATATATCATTTTTTATATATGTTTATAAAGGAAAATGTAAGTGAACAAATTAATCAAGGTGTTTCTAAAACTTATTCACATTGAGTGCTTACCTCCTAAGATGTTTTTTACTGGCAAGACTGTAATAAATACTGATTATCTTACTTATCTTTTGCCAGATGCACAAACTACTTCATATATTGAAGAAGGAACAGACCATTTATAATACAGTATTTCATGAACTTATTCGACAAGTCAGTGTGGACTGTGCAGATAGAGGAGAGCTACTATCCAAAATCAGGTTAGAGCTATTATTGGAGTACCCCAGTTTCCTCCTGAATTTTATATTAGAATTATATTTATATCTGCTTTTAAGAAAATCACAAAAGTAACTTCTCTACTCTATTGATAATAAGGGACCTAAGTGCATTTCTATTATATTTTCTATAGTAAAAATATATTAGTTGAGAACTTCCTAAGGTGATTTCTGTTGGGATGTTTGACACCATATTCTTTTATGATTGGGAGTGAAGTCCTACGTGAAAAAGTAGAGAAAGTATAGATTCTGGAGACAGACCAGTCTGATTTTAAATCATCATCTAGGTGTGTGACCTTGGTAAAAGTCTACCCCTCAGTTTGCTTATTTGTAAATGAAGACAATAACTATGTGAAAATTTTTCTTTTTAAAAATTAATTAATTAATTAATTTTTGGCTGCATTGGGTCTTCATTGCCATGTGCAGGCTTTTTCTCTAGTTGTGGTGAGTGGGGCCTACTCTTCATTGTGGTGCATGGGCTTCTCACTGCGGTGGCTTCTCTTGTGGAGCATGGGCTCTAGGCACATGGGCTTCAGTAGTTGTGGCACGTGGGCTCAGTAGTTGTGGCTCGTGGGCTCTAGAGCACAGGCTCAGTAGTTGTGGCGCACAGGCTTAGCTGCTTGGTGGCATGTGGGATCTTCCCGGACCAGGGGTCGAACCCATGTCCCCTGCATTAACAGGAAGATTCTTAACCACTGCACCACCAGGGAAGTCCCACTATGTGAAAATTTTTCATTCATAAATGACATTTACTGAGCTTCTACTCTGTGTCAGGCATTAAGATGCTTCATAGAATAATGCAAGCACAGAAGTAGGTGCTCAATACAATGATTACTGTAGATGATGATGATAACTATTATTATTATAATTCTTCCCCTTATGACTGTGGCACTTTCCAAAAGCAGAAAGGAATAGTAGAATTAGAATACTGGGTTCAAATTACACATCTGCAGCTTACTTGCCATGAAACCATAGGCAAATTATTAGATTTCTCTGAATATCTGTTTCTCCTGAATGGGAATTAATAATATAAACTTGCCCTATTTGCCACTATCTGATTTGTGGAAACAGAGTCTGCCTATCTGACGGTGCTGAGAAACTAGGAGCAAAGCCATTAATAGGAGACTGGTCAAGAATAGATACTAAGGAGTAAGTTGTTGGAACACCATCAAGAGCTGCAGAATGCCCAATTAGAATGAGGATAGGGACAACTAAATGCTCAGTTGTCACACTAAGAACAAAGCCAGGAGAGATAGATGAGGAATCATTGCAGAGGAAGTAGATAACTAACTGTGTATCCAAACCTTCCTTTAATTAGGAATTGGTGTGAGTGGGACTCTTCCAGCTGATTTCAGGAGTTAGCTTCTAGGGGCCAAAATAGGGTGGGGCCCTATTCCAGGAAGTCTAGACAGAAAGAGATAGGCAGGCAAGTCAAAGCCAAATTTCTTTAAGAAAAATTGAGCCAGACACTAGGGAGACAAAAATACTAACTCCAAAGTGCCAGAGTTAGGATCAGAATAGGGTTTCAAAGAAAAGGTTTTAGAATGGGGTAGAGTTGGAGTTTAAGAATAGAGAGTACGTGGGGAGAAGCAATGAGGTTTCAGGGTGGTTGCTGCAAACATTCATGATGTGTTTGTGAAATGGTGAAACATTCAGTAGGTCCAGAATGATCTAGTGTCCGGCATTTTATTGTGTTAGGAGCTCTTTGAAGGTCTAGGGCCTACCTTCAATGAGGAAGACTTCTGTTGTCCTGAGCCTGGTATCTTATAAAGTCCTCCCTGTTTCACAAGATTGTTGTGAGGATCCAGTAGATGTCCCCAGTAAATAGTAACACCACGCATGCCCTGGAAATACTCTATATCAGCCCCATTTGCTTGTCACTATAGTTTTCTGCTCTGTCTTTTTTTTTCTTTTTTTTCTGGTTGCGTTGGGCCTTTGTTGCTGTGCCCGGGCTTTCTCTAGTTGCGGAGAGCAGGGGCTACTCTTGGTTGTGGTGCACAGGCTTCTCATTGCGGTGGCTTCTCTTGTTGCAGAGCACGGGCTCTAGGCACACAGGCTTTAGTAGTTGTGACTGTCACGCTCTAGAGCGCAGGCTCAGTAGTTGTGGCATATGGGCTTAGTTGCTCCATGGCATGTGGGATCTTCCTGGACCAGGGATTGAACACATGTCCCCTGCATTGGCAGGCAAATTCTTATCCACTGCACCACTGCTTTGTGTCTTTCTGAGCAGGTTGTGTGTGTCTCTGCTTTTCATGCAAATGTCTCTTAGGCCTGTTACTGTAGAAGGAGGGTTTCATATGAAACAGAGGTTCATAATAACCATTCTTTATAGAGGGAAGAATGACAGATTGGTTATAAGCTGAATAAGACTCAGATTACACAGAAATAGGGCTACTGCAGTAATTATTTTTGGTTGACACTATAAATGTCTTTGGATGTAGGCATCTGACATTTTTCAGTTATTGTTATTTTTATTTTTTCCAATATTTTATTAAGGGAATTTCCAAGTACCCACATAAAAATTGAAAGAATTTTACTGTAAGCACACATATATCTAGATTCTGCCATTAACATTATACTGTTCTCGCTTTATTGCTTGTCTATCCATCTAGCCATGCTTCTATTTATCCACCAACTTCGTGTACTTCAAAGTAAAATGCAGACATCAGTGTATTTCCCTCAAATACTTCCAGTGTGTCTGTCATTAATCAGAGTTCATTATTTATTTGCCTTTTTTTCCTTTTAAGTAAAATTTACATATAATAAAATGAACAAATCTTGTCTGCGTTTGTTGACTTTTGACAGATACATACACTTAAATAACCCAAACCTTTATCAAGATATAGGGTATTATGGTCACCTCACAAAGTTCCTTAATGCTCTTTCCCTGGAAATGCCCACCCCTCCTTCTTCAGAAGTTCTGACTTCTTTGAATCTTAGATTAGTTTTGCCTATTTAGGAGCTTCATACAAATGGGATCATACAGTATATACTCTTTTATGTAAGGCTTCTTTCACATAGCATGTTTTTGAAATTCATCCACATTGTGCATATATGGGTAGTTTGTTCTTTTTTATTGCTGAGTGGTATTCCATTGTATGAATGGAACAAAAAACAGTTTATCTGTTTTCCTATTGATGGACACTGTTTCCAGTTTCGGGCTATTATGAATAAAGCTACTGTGAACATTCTTGTAAGAATCTTTCTGTGAACATGTGCTTTCATTTCTTGGGTAAATATGTAGGAATGGGATTGCTAGTTCATAAGTTTGGTTTTATAAATTATTTTCAAAAATTGTTTATTTTTACACAAAATTTAAAGATTACTTTCCATTTATACTTATTAAAAAATATTGGCTATAATCCCCATGTTGTACAAAACATCATAAAGTAAGTTTAAGTTTATCTATTTATTTATTTATTGGCCATGCCTCACGGCATGCAGTATCTTAATTCCCCATCCAGGGATCGGACCTATGCCCCCTGCAGTGGAAGCACAGAGTCTTTACCACTGTACCGCCAGGGAAGTCCCAGTTTAAGTTTATTCTTATAAGAAATTATCAAGGGGTGAAGTCAGGATGGCGGTGTGGGAAGATGTGGAGTTAGCATCTCCCCACAACTAGGGTGCCAGCTGGTGGGGGGACTCTGATGCCTAAGGAGACGGAAGAACCCCAAAGTGAACTGGTAGGACATAGGGGGACTGAGGGGGGAGGAGAAGTGGAGGCCAGACAGGATCGGTGACGCTGAGGCAGGGGAGATCAGGAGAGGCAGGCGGGAGGGGCCCTCCAGGAGGAGCGAGAGAGGAGTGGAGGGCATTTGCCCTGCCCACTCAGGCCTGGGGAACCTGCTGAGCTCACAGGCGGGTCCCCTGCCCTCCAAGGCTCCCCCCTCCGCCCCCACTAGCTGCATTGGTCCTGGAGGTGTAGGAAGGAGGCAGAGGAGATCAGGAGAGGCAGGCAGGAGGGGCCCTCCCAGGCTGGAGGAGCAAGAGAGGAGAGGAGGGCGTTTGCCCCATCCACTCAAGCCCAGGAAGCCTGCTGGGCTCCCAGGTGAGGTCCCCTGCCCTCTGAGACCAGGGGTGGGGGGCATGCCTGGGCCCCTTCTGTTCCTTGAGCCTAAGCCCCACCCCCCACACCCCCAGGGCCTTTTACAGCCCTGTGGGTCTGGAGCATTGGCCCCACCCACCACCCAAACCTCACCCTTGCTTAGGCCCCGCCCTCCACAGCCAAGGCCTTCCCCACCCTTTTTTTTCCTTTTCCCTCCTCCCCTTTTTTCCTATTGTGGTACTGATGTACCTTCTGGTTGTTGATTCACCTATATTTTAATTGTTATATTCTTTCTAGCATATCTGTTAGTTTCCTAGTCCAATTTCATTTTTTACTTTGTTATTGGTTTTTTGTGCTGCCCCATGCGGCTTGCGGGATCTTGGTTCATGAGCCAGAAGTTGGGCTGAAGCTCCTGTGGTGGGAGCTCCAAGTCCAAACCACTGGACTAACAGAGAAACTTAGACCCCAGGGAATATTCATCGGAGTGAGGTCTCATGGAGTTCCTCATCTCAGCACCAAGACACAGCTCTACCCAATAGCCTACAAACTCCAGTGTTGGAAGCCTTGGGCCAAACAACCAGTAAGACAAGAACACAATCCGCCCCCCCCCCACACACACAAAATGAGATGGCAAAAAAATATGTCACAGATGAAGGAGCAAGGTAAAAACCTAGAAGACCAAATAAATGAAGAGGAAATAGGCAATCTACCTGAAAAAGAATTCAGAGTAATGATAGTAAAGATGATCCAGAATCTCGGAAATAGAATGGAGGCATGGATTGAGAAAATACAAGAGATGTTTAACAAAGAACTAGAAGAACTAAAGAACAAACAAAGAAAGATGAACAACACAATAACTGAAATGAAAAATACACTAGAAGGAATCAATAGCAGAATAACTGAGGCAGAAGAACGAGTAAGTGAGCTGGAAGACAAAATGGTGGAAATAACTACCGAGGAGCAGAATAAAGAAAAAAGAATGAAAAGAATTGAAGACAATCTGAGAGAACTCTGGGACAACACTAAACGCACCAACATTCAAATTATAGGGGTCCCAGAAGAAGAGAAAAAGAAAGTATCTGAGAAAATATTTGAAGAGATTATAGTCGAAAACTTCCATAACGTGGGAAAGGAAATAGTCACCCAGGTCCAGGAAGCACAGAGAGTCCCATACAGGATAAACCCTAGGAAAAACACACCAAGACACATATTAATCAAACTAACAAAAATTAAATTCAAAGAAAAAATATTAAAAGCAGCAAGGGAAAAACAAAAAATAACATACAAAGGAATCCCCACAAGGTTATCAGCTGATTTTTCAGTGGAAACTCTGCAGGCCAGAAGGGAGTGGCAGGATATACTTAAAGTGATGAAAGAAAAACCTACAACCAAGATTACTGTACCCAGCAAGGATCTCTCAGATTTGATGGAGAAGTCAAAAGCTTTTCAGACAAGCAAAAGCTAAGAGAATTCAGTACCACCAAGCCAGCTTTAAAACAAATGCTAAAGAAACTTCTCTAGGCAGGAAACACAAGAGAAGAAAAAGACACACACACAAAAAAAACCCAAACAATTAAGAAAATGGTAATGGGAACATACATATCAATAATAACCTTGAATGTAAATGGATTAAATGCCCCAACCAAAAGACACAGACTGGCTGAATAGATACAAAAACAAGAGCCATATATATGCTGTCTACAAGAGACCCACTTCAGACCTAGGGACACATACAGACTGAAAGTGAAGAGATGGAAAAAGATATTGCATGCAAATGGAAATCAAAAGAAAGCAATACTCATATCAGGTAAAATAGACTTTAAAATAAAGACTGTTACAAGAGACAAGGAGGGACACTACATAATGATCAAAGGATAAATCCAAGAAGAAGATATAACAATTATCAATTGTTTATGCACCCAACATAGGAGCACCTCAATACATAAGGCAAATGCTAACAACCATGAAAGGAGAAATGGACAGTAACACAATAATAGTAGGGGACTTTAACACCCGACTTACACCAATGGACAGATCATCCAAGCAGAAAGTAAATAAGGAAACACAAGCTTTAAATGACACAATAGACCAGATAGATTTAATTGATATTTATAGAACATTCCACCCAAAAGTGGCAGAGTACACTTTCTTCTCAAGTGCACATGGAACATTCTCCAGGATAGATCACATCTTGGGACACAAATCACACCTTAGAAAATTTAAGAAAATTGATGTCGTATCAAGCATCTTTTCTGACTACAACACTATGAGATTGGAAATCAGTTACAGGAAAGAAACTGTAAAAAACACAAATACATGGAGGCTAAAGAGTGTGCTACTAAATAACCAAGAGATCACTGAAGAAATCAAAGAAGAAATTTAAAAATACATAGAAAAAAATGACAATGAAAACACAACAACCGAAAACCTATGGGATGCAGCGGAAGCAGTTCTAAGAGGGAAGAATCAATCTCACCTCAAGAAACAAGAAAAATCTGAAGTAAACAATCTAACCCTACCCTTAAAACAACTAGAGAAAGAACAAAGAAAACCCAAAGTCAGTAGAAGGAAAGGAATCATAAAGATCAGAGCAGAAATAAATGAAATAGAAATGAAGAAAACAATAACAAAGAGCAATAAAACTAAAAGCTGGTTCTTTGAGAATATAAACCAAATTGATAATCCCTTAGCCAGACTCATCAAGAAAAAAAGGGGGAGGGTGCAAATCAATAATATTTGAAATGAAAAAGGAGAAATCACAACTGACACTGCAGAAATAAAGGATTATAAGAGACTACTCCAAACAACTGTGTGCCAATAAAATGGACAGCCATGAAGAAATGGACAAAGTCTTGGAAAGGTACAATTTTCCAAGACTGAACCAGGAAGAATTAGAAAATAAAAACAGACCTATCACAAGTAATGAAATTGAAACCATAATTTAAAATCTTCCAACAAACGGTGTGACCGCCTGGAGGGGTGGGATAGGGAGGGTGGGAGGGAGACGCAAAAGGGAGGGGATATGGGAACATATGTATATGTATAACTGATTAAATTTGTAAAATAAAAAAAAATTAAAAAAAAATAAATAAATAAAAAAAATAAAATCTTCCAACAAACGGAAGCGCAGGACCAGTTGGCTTCACAGGTGAATTCTATCAAACATTTAGAGAAAAGCTAACACTGATCCTTCTCAAACTGTTCCAAAAAAATTGCAGAAGGAGAAACACTCCCAAATTCATTCTACGAAGCCACCATCACCCTGATACCAAAACCAGACAAAGATACCACAAAAAAAGAAAATTATAGACCAATACCACTGATGAACATAGATGCAAAAATTCTGAACAAAATACTAGCAAACGGAATCCAACAGCACATTAAAAGGATCATACACATGATCAAGTAGGATTTACCCCAGGGATGCAAGGATTCTTCAATATATGCAAATCAATCAATGTGATACACCACATTAACAAATTAAGGAATAAAAAAACCATATGAGGGGCTTCCCTGGTGGCGCAGTGGTTGAGAGTCTGCCTGCCGATGCAGGGGACATGGGTTCGTTCCCCGGTCTGGGAAGATCCCACATGCCGCGGAGCGACTGGGCCCGTGAGCCATGGCCGCTGAGCCTGCGCGTCCGGAGCCTGTGCTCCGCAACGGAAGAGGCCACAACAGTGAGAGGCCCGCATACCGCAAAAAAAAAAAAAAAAAAAAAAAAACCATATGATCCTCTCACTAGATGCAGAAAAGGCTTCTGACAAAATTCAACACCCATTTATGATAAAAATTTACCAGAAAATGGGCAGAGAGGGAACCTACCTCAACATAATAAAGGCCATATATGAGAAACCCACAGCAAGCATCATACGCAATGGTGAAAAACTGAAAGCATCTCCACTAAGATCAGGAACAAGACAAGGGTGACCACTCTCGCCGCTCTTATTCAACATAGTTTTGGAAGTCCTAGCCACAGCAATCAGAGCGGAAAAAGAAGTAAAAGGAATACTAATGGGAAAAGAAGAAGTAAAACTCACTCTTTGCCGATGACGTGATACTATACATAGACAATCCTAAAGATGCCACCAGAAAACGACTAGAACTTATCAATGAATTTGGTAAAGTTGCAGGATACAAAATTAATGCACGGAAATCTGGCTTTCCTCTACACCAACAACAAAAAATAAGAAAGAGAAATTAAGGAAACACTCCCATTTACCACTGCAATGAAAAGAATAAAGTACCTAGGAATAAACCTGCCTAAGGTGGAGAAACACTTGTACTCAGAAAACTATAAAACTCCAACGAAAGCAATCAAAGATGACATAAACGGATGGAGAAATATACCATGTTCTTGGATTGGAAGAATCAATATTGTGAAAATGACTGTACTACCCAAAGCAATCTACAGATTTAGTGCAGTCCCTATCAAACTACCAATGGCATTCTTCACAGAATTAGAACAAAAATATCTTACAATTTGTATAGAAACACAAAAGACCCTGAATAGCCAAGGCAATCTTGGGAAAGAAAAACGGAGTTGGAGGAATCAAGCTCCCCTATTTCAAACTATACCACAAAGCTACAGTAATTAAGATAGTGTGGTACTGGCACAAAAACAGAAATATAGATCAATGGTACAGGATAGAGTGCCCAGAGATAAACCCACACATATATGGGCACCTAGTTTATGGCAAAGGAGGCAAGAGCTTACAACGGAGAAAAGACAGCTCTTCAATAAGTGGTGCTGGGGAAACTGGACAGCTACATGTAAAATAATGAAATTAGAACACCACCTAATAGCATACACAAAAATAAAATCCAAATGGATTAAAGACTTAAATGTAAGACCAGACAGTGTAGAACTCTTAGAGGAAAACATAGGAAAAACACCCTTTGACATAAACCACAGCAAGATCTTTTTTGACCCACCTCCTAGAGTAATGGAAATAAAAATAAAAATAAATAAATGGCACTTAATTAAACTTAAAAGCTTTTGCACAGCAAAGGAAACCATAAACAAGACAAAAAGACGACCCTTAGAATGGGAGAAAATATTTGCAAATGAAACAACAGACAAAGAATTAATCTCTAAAATATACAAACAGCTCATGGAGCTCAATATCAAAAAAACAGACAATTCAGTTAAAAAATGGACAGAAGTTCTAAATAGAAATTTCACCAAGGAAGACATACAGATGGCCAAGAGGCACATGAAAAGATGCTCAGCATCACTAATTATTAGGAAATGCAAATCAAAACTACAATGAGGTATCACCTTGCACTGGTCAGAATGACCATTATCAAAAAATCTAGAAACAATAAATGCCGGAAAGGGTGTGGTGAAAAGGGAACCCTCCTGCACTGTTGGTGGGAATGTGAATTGATACAACCACTATGGAAAACAGTATGGAAGTTCCTTAAAACACTAAAGATAGAACTACCATATGACCCAGCAATCCCACTAGTGGGCATATACCCTGAGAAAACCATAATTCAAAAAGAATGTACCACAATGTTCATTGCATCACTATTTACAATAGCCAGGACATGGAACCAATTGAAATGTCTATCGACAGATGAATGGATAAAGATGTGGCACATATATACAATGCATATTACTCAGCCATAAAAAGAAATGAAATTGAATTGTTTGTATTCAGGTGGATGGACCTAGAGTCTCTTGCACAGAGTGAAGTAAGTCAGAAAGTGAAAAACAAATACCGTACACTAACGCATATATATGGAATCTAAAAAAAAAAAAAAAAAAAGTACTGATGAACCTAGTTGCAGGGCAGGAATAAAGAGGTAGACATAGAGAATGGACTTGAGGACATGGGGTGGGAGGGTGAAGCTCAGACGAAGTGAGGGTAGCATTGATATATATACACTACCAAATGTAAAATAGTTGACTGGTGGGAAGCAGCAGCACAGCACAGGGAGATCAGCTCAGTGCTTCATGATGACCTAGAGGGGTGGGATAGGGAGGATGGGAGGGAGGCTCAAGAGGGAGGGGATATGGGGACATGTGTATGCATATGGCTGATTCAGTTTGTTGTGCAACAGAAACTAACACAGTATTATGAAGCAATTATACTCCTAATAAAGATCTATTAGAAATATATATATATGAAAAAAAGGGGGGATAATCATACTTTTCCCTAAAGTGTTTGTACCATTATATACTCCTGCTAACAGTGTGTGAGAGTTCTGGTTGCTCCATATTTTTGCCAACATTTAGTTATGTAGTTCTTTTTAACTTTGGATATTATGGTGGATGTATAATAGTATGTTATTATGCTTTTAACCTACATTTCCCTGCCAACTCTTTTTTTTTCTTTTAAGATTTATTTATTTTTGTCTGTGTCAGGTCTTAGTTGCAGCATGTGGGATCTTTTCGTTGAGGCATGTGGATCTTTTGTTGCAGCACGTGGGCTCTTCGTTGTGATGCGCAGGCTTCTCTCTAGTTGTGACATACGGGGTTTTTTTTTTTCCTCTTCTTGTGGTGTGCAGGCTCCAGGGCGGGTGGGCTCTGTAGTTGTGGCACGGGTTCCAGAACGCATGGGCTCTGTAATTTGTGGCATGCCGGCTCTCTAGTTGAGGCACGCAAGCTCAATAGTTGTGGCACACAGGCTTAGTTGCCCCGTGGTATATGGCATCTTAGTTCCCTGACCAGGGATCGAACCCACGTCCCCTGCATTGCAAGGTGGATTCTTTACCACTAGGACCATCAGGGAAGTCCCTCCCTGCCAACTCTTGATGTTGAACACTTTTTCTTGAGCTTCTTGACCATATATTCTTTTAGTGAAATGTCTGTTCAAATCTTTTGCCTAGTTTTAAATCAGGTTGTTTGTCTTTTTATTATTGAGCTTTAGGGGTTCTTTATACATCTCAGAAACTAGTCTTTTGTTATATATATAATTTTATTTTATATTTACATATATTTTAATGTATTTTAAAACATACATACAGTTGACCCTTGAACAACGTGAGTTTAAACTGCATGGGCCTACTTAAGCATGGATTTTTTTTTCCTAATAAATACAGTACTACATGATCCATCGTTGGTTAAATCTGTGGATTTGAAACCTTAGATACAGAGGGCTGACTATGGGACTTGAGCATCGTTGGATTTTGGTGTCAACAGTGGGTCCTGGCACCAGTTCCCCACAGATACCAAGGGATGACTGTCCACAGATTTTCAACTGCAGTGGAGTGGGCGCCCCAACCCCTGCAGTGTTCAAGGATTGACTATACTTAATATTTTCTCCCAGCTTGTTACTTACCTATTCATTTTTTTTAAAATGTGCTCACCTTACTTTCTTTTAAAAAATAAAAAGTTTAAAAAAAAAGTTTTAGGACTTCCCTGGTGGTGCAGTGGTTAAGAATCCGCCTGCCAATGCAGGGGACACGGGTTTGAGCCCTGGTCCGGGAAGATCCCACATGCCATGGAGCAGCTAAGCCCATGGGCCACAACTACTGAGGCCTGTGCACCTAGAGCCTGTGCTCCTCAACAAGAGACGCCACCATGATGAGGAGCCCACGCACCACAACCAAGAGTAGCCCCCGCTCGCTGCAACTAGAGAAAGCCTGCATGCAGCAGCGAAGACCCAACACAGCCAAAAATAAATAAATAAAATAAATAAATTTATAAAAAACGTAGTTTTAGATCTACAGAAGAATTGAACAGATAATACAGAGGGTGTCCATATACCCCTCCGTCCTCTGTATACAGTTTCTCTCATTATTAACGTCTTGTGTTAATGTAGTATATTTGTTATAATTAATGAACCAATATTATTGACTAAAGTTGATAGTTTACATTAAGGTTTATTCTTTTGTTATACAGTTCTATGGGTTTTGACAAATGCATATTTTTCAACCATAGAAAGGAGTGAAGTACTGATACATGATTTACCATGGATGAACCTTGAAAACATTATGCTAAGTGAAAGAAGCTAGTTGCAAAAGATCACATATTGAATGATTCTATTTATATGAAATGTCCAGAAGAGGCAAATTCTAGACAGAAAGTAGATTAGTAGTTGCCAGGAAATGAGAGAAAGAAGAATGGAGAGTGACTGCTAACGGGTACCGTTAAGAGGTGTTTGAGGATGATGAAATTACTCCAGAATTCGATAGGTTGAGGGTTTCACAACTTTGTGAATATACTAAACACATTATCATACACTTTTGAAGGGTGAATTTTATGGCATGTAAATTATATCTCAATAAAAATTACGAAGTGTTCCTCAGTAGTCATCTCATCATTATGATTCCTCATTTACATTGCCCATATTACTTTATGTATCAAATTTCACATAAGGGGCTTCCCTGGTGGCGCAGTGGTTGAGAGTCCGCCTGCCGATGCAGGGGACACGGGTTCGTGCCCCGGTCCGGGAAGATCCCACATGCCGCGGAGCAGCTGGGCCCGTGAGCCATGGCCGCTGAGCCTGTGCGTCCGGAACCTGTGCTCCGCAATGGGAGAGGCCACAACAGTGAGAGGCCCGCGTACCGCAAAAAAAAAAAAAAAAAAAAAAAAAATCACATAAGAAAAAATTTAAACACCTCCTTTATATAAGTGTAATCTACCTTCCTATAACTTCTACCTGCTAATCCTAATTTTGTACTCTGAAAATCCTCAAAAGAAGTCCATTCTTTCTTTCATCTTATAGCTCTTTAAATATTTGAAAGCAGTCATTTTGTCTTTCCTCTTATGTATTCTGTTACTTAGGCTAAACATCCCCAGTTCTTTCAAGTTTTCTTAGTGAAATATACTATACATGGAAAGCACACTAATTTGTCCATGTTGATTTCAAAATATGGTATCAGTCGGTATCACATTACAGTATCATACAGAATAGTTTCATGGTCCTAAAAACCCTTGTGCATCACCTATTTATCCCTCCTCCCTTCCCATCCCCCCTCACCCTGAACCCTCAGTAACCACTGATCTTTTTACTGTCTCTATCCTTTTTCTCTTTTCTAGAACATCATACAGTTGAGGTAGTATGTTATGTGGTCTTTCCAGACTGGTTTCTTTACTCTCACTTGAATTTTAATCTGATGAAAAATTTCCTGACCATTATTTTGTGGAATTCATTAAATTCTGGGCACCATATCATTGCTTTGGAACAATTTGACTATGATGTGTTTTGGTGTAGTTTTCTTCATGTTTCTTATGCTTGGTATTCATGGAGCTTTTTGGATCTGTGAATTTATATGTTTCATCAAATATGGAAAATTTTTGGCTCATTTTTCTTCAAGTATTTTTTCTGCCCTCCCTCTCTTCAGGGGAGTCTATCTACACATATATTAGACCACTAATAATGAAATTATCCCCCAGGTCACTGATGTTTTGAAATCTTTAAATTAGTTTTTTCTCTTTTACTGTTCATTTTGGATAGCTTCTATTGCTATATCTTCAAATTCACTAATGTTTTCTTCTGCAGTATCTAATCTGCTTTTAACCCCACCCAGTGATATTTTCATCTGAGACACTGTAGTTTTCATTTCTAGAAGCTCAATTAGGGTCTTTTAAAAAATACTATCCATGTCTCCTTAACTTTTTGAACATATGGAATATAGTTATGATAACTTTTAATGTCCTTATCTGTTAATTCTAACACTTATGCCATTTCTGGGTCAGTTTTGATTGATTGATTTTTCACCTCATGGTTGTGTTTTCCTGCTTCTTTGCATGCTTGGTAATTTTGATTGAATGGCAGACGTGAATTTTACCTATTGGATGCTATGTATTTTTGTACTCTTAAAAATACTCTTGAGCTTTATTCTGGGACACAACTGTTACTTGAAAACAGTTTGACCTTTTGAGACCTTTAGGCAGGACCAGAACCATGCTCAATTTAGGGCTAATTATTCCTGAATACTGAGACTAGACTTTTCTTTGTATTCTATCCACTGCCCCATGAATCATGAATTTTTCCAGTTTGGCTAGGTGGAACAGGCATGATTTTGAGCCATGTATGAGTGCCAGGCACTCTTACCTTTGATCCTTTCAGATGGTTCTTTCCCTGGTCTCAGATAGTTTCTTCACATTTATGCCCTGATCATTACTTAGCTGAATACTTGAGGGGGACCCTCTGTAGACCTCCAGGGGTCTCTGTGCAGCTCTTTTCTCCCTGGTAGCTTGTCCTCTGAACTCTAGCCACTTTCATCTCTCTAGACTCTTAGCTCTGTCTCCTTAAATTAGGGAGTCCAGTGGGGTCCTCATGGGTTCCATCTCCTTATTGGATGGCCTGAAAACTCTCTCAGGCCAGCAAGTTGGAGCAATCATAGTGCTTACCTTATTTATTTCTGGTGTCTCAGGAATCACTTTCTTTCATTGCTTGATACCCAGTGTCTCAAAAATTGTTTCACATACTGTGTCTTTTGTTGTTGTTGTCATTGTTATTTTAGGAAGGAGAGTGTATTTGGTTCCTCTGAATTTCTTTTTTTATTTCTTGCACCTATATCTGTACCACAATCCTATGTATAAATTAATGTCCTTCATAAGTTTTGGAGAAGTATCAGTGATGATCTCTTTGATGAATGTCTGTTCTCTATTCTTTCTGTTTTCTCCTTCTGGAACTCTGATTAGACTTATATTAGATCTTCTCATTCTGTGCTCTTTGTCTCTTTATCTCTATTTCATAATTTCCACCTCCTTGTCTCTGTGCTGCATTCTAGGTCTTTTTTCCAGGACATTAATACCCTCTTTAGCTACATCTATTCTGCTGTAACTCATCTATTGAGTTTTACAGTTTGATAATTACATTTTTCCCCTGAGAGTTCTCTTGGTTTGTGTCCATATCTGTCTCATCATATTTGATAAGTTTTTCGTTGCTTATTCATGTTTAAATTCCATCTTTTATTTCTCAGACATTTCATGCATAGTTTTGTATTCTAAATCTGATAATTCTAATATATGAAGACCATTGGTATCTAAATCTACTGTGTGTTGTTTCTTCTGCGTCTCATTCATGATGGTTTATTTACATGAGTATTTTCCAGTCTTTGCTTGTGTGACTAATATTTGGCTAATCTTAATCATGAAATCCTCAGGGTATAAATCATGGATGCTTCCTAAAGAGATGATTTGTATTTTTTCTTTTCTGGAATCCTGGCTTCATCCAGTAGTCCTACTCCCACGTTGCTCACTTTGAAGAAAGCCCAAGACTTGGTCTCTGGGACCCAATGTTGGTATTTTTACTGGGCCACCTCTGACCTTGGGTTTTCCTAGTGAATACTGGTTACCACCTCCCACTCCATTGTTAGCTTACCGTATTTAGTTTGTTGTTGTTTTTTCATCCCTAGAGACTTCTATTTCTTTCTGTGAGCCCAGTAATGCTTCAAGAAGTATGCTTTATCATGGATATAGTTGTGTTGTAATGGGAAGGCCCTTCAGAATATTTTGTCCCTATATTGCCATGAGGGAGAGTCCTAAAGAATGTGTTTTAAAAATTGATACGTCCCAGTGTATGAGCTGCACATTGAGCTGATAAACTCCCTGTCACTAAGTGTTTAAGCAAGGGCTGGATAATTCTTTTTGTCAGTGAGTGAGAGATCAAGCTAAATGATTATTTCAACTCAAAGATATTAAAATTCTAGGGTCTCAGGCTTAGAATACAATACGTAGATCACTTTTAAAATAAATGAAGACTGCTCAGTTATGGTGTTTATAATTTATCATCTGTGATCATTTCCAAATATTTTGTTTGGTTTTATTCAGAAGCAAGAGAAATTACTTCTTAGTACTTAAAGACTTCTTTGTTTATTTATTTATTTATTTATTTTTTTTTTTGCTGTACGCGGGCCTCTCACTGCTGTGGCCTCTCCCGCTGCGGAGCACAGGCTCCGGACACACAGGCTCCGCGGCCATGGCCCGCGGGCCCAGCCGCTCCGCGGCATGTGGGATCTTCCGGGATCGGGGCACGAACCCGTGTCCCCTGCATCGGCAGGCGGACTCTCAACCACTGCGCCACCAGGGAAGCCCTTCTTTGTTTATTTTTAAACAGTTGGTGTCTTTTTACATTTTGGTCAGTTTGAGAAAGTGGTTTTATTCATGAATTCAACTATTTACAAAAAAACTATTTAGAAAAATTCCACTATATTCAAGGCACTCTGTTAGATGTTGAAAATGTGTAAATATATAAGACATAGTTTTTATCCTGATAGAGTTTATAATTTAGAAGAAATAAAAAAGTCCTTATTTTGTTTTACATCTCAGACATTATATTCCAAATAATTATGACTCTGATTAAAATTCTCCACAGTTCATTCACTTGGAATGCACATTCATTCATGAGCATGGCAGGAATTCACAGCCTAGATCCTTTTCTTTTTCTGTCTTTTTCTCCCCACATATCTTTTGTGAGTATCTGTTCACTATTTCTTTCCCTAACATTACTTTCTCTCTCACATATTTTCTGGCTTGTTTTTCCTTTTCTTCTGCATGATGTCTTGTTTTCCTTCTTTCTCATACAGAGAGCGGTATGTACAAATGCTTGACCAAATTGCCTGGCATATGACTGACTTCTACAAAGACATGGTAACTCAGCGAGTGATGGACCAGCGCATTTTAGAAGAACTGTACAATTTTAAGAATGTTATTGAGGAACTGACCAGGTAAAAACTGTGCTTATCAAAGCCCTATCTCTGAAGAGAGTGAAAAATACTCAGGGAAAGTAGAATGATTAAAGGTGAGGACTCTCTGATTCTCTTTTTGTGTTTTGCAAGAGAACAGAAAGACCTGGATATAACTGTAGAGACATGGGTTACACAGGTTAACACAAAACTAAGGGTCTGTTGTATGTTTGATAGGGAAAAGACTCTTGCTCTTCCTTCCAAAATAGAGATGCTTATCTTGGTTTTGTTTACAGAGCAGCGCCGTGATTATGGATGTTAAGGTTCAAATCCCAAAGAGAATAAGCATTATATATAATAGCAATCACATTTAGTGATCAACCAACCTTGTGGCAAGATGATTAGTGGCGGGGGCTTCCCTGGTGGCGCAGTGGTTGAAAATCTGCCTGTCAATGCAGGGAACATGAGTTCGAGCCCTGGTCTGGGAAGATCCCACATGCCACGGAGCAACTAGCCCCGTGAGCCACAATTACTGAGCCTGCGCGTCTGGAGCCTGTGCTCCGCAACAAGAGAGGCCGCGATAGTGAGGCCTGTGCACTGCGATGAGGAGTGGCCCCCACTTGCCGCAACTAGAGAAAGCCCTCGCACAGAAACGAAGAGCCAACACAGCCATAAATAAATTAAAACAAAACAAAACAAAAAAAACTTAAAAATCGTATAAAGTTGACATGTTTAAAAAAAAAAAAGATTAGTGGCAAGAATGAAGAGGATAGGATAGGCATGTCAGAGGGTAGGATAGAGCAGCCTTAAGGCCTTGCCTGCCAGCATCTGCCTTCACTCCATTCTAGAGAATCCTCCCCATCTTCTTTCTGCCTTTTCTAGCCAGTCTGATTCCATTGCCAAACCTGGTAAGAGTCCACCTGAATGAACACTAGATTTCTTGATTTGGTTTATAAGGTAGAAAAACGAGGAAGAGATGTACACATGATAACTGAGAAGATTCCTGAGTATAAATCTGATTTCCTAGGTAGAAACGTTTTTTAAATCTTCAACTATGAATACAAAATTTGCTTGCTTTATTTCAGGGAGCTGTGTTTGGTTCAGGCACATGATATGAAATTAACAAAGGAAGCAGAGAAGGCCCACAGAGCTTTGGCACAAGCTCTTTTAGACGCTGAAAAGAATGCCAGGTGAGTTACTGAATGTTAGCCTTTATGTCATACTTGCTTCACACCTTATTTCAAGGAATAAAATTTTTTAGAAGCATTTGAAGCTTTTTGAATTACAACAGTGCTTGAAGGAGTTAATATATGTTAAAGTTAATTGTGTATATTAACTCTTCCACACACTGTTGTAATACACATCTTGTGTCTCCTTGTGTGAGAATTTTCCAGGGGGGTAAACCTAGAAGTGGAATTACTGGGTCATAGGATATGCATAGCCTTGTCTTGCTGCATGTTACCAGATACTCCACAAAGTGGTTGTACCAGTATATCCTCTAATCAGTGTATGAGATTTCCCTTTTGCTCATATCTTTTATTTCCCTTTTGCTCATATCTTTGATAGGTATGAAATGTATCTGGTTTTTGTTTGCGTTTTCCTAGTTAGTAGTGTGAGTCTAGTTCTTTTTTGGATTTTAGTGACTCTACTGTGGTCCTAATGTTTCTATTCTATTTCAGGGGTTAGCAGACTTTTTCTGTAAAGGGCCAGATGGTGAGATATGGTTTCTGATGCAACTACTCAATCAACTCTTCCTTTGTAATGTGTGCCACTGTAGTGCAAAAGCAGCCAAGGACAATACCAGAACATGATTTTGTTCCAATAAAACTTTATTTATTGTCACTGAAATCTGAATTTATAATATTTCCATGTGTTACAGAATATTATTCTCCTATTGTTTTTTAACCATTAAAAAATATAAAAAGTAAATCAAATATATAAAAAATAAAAAAAGTAAAATTCTTAGCTCATGTGCTATATAAAATATAAACAAGTGGTGGGCCAGGTTTGACCAACAGGCTGTAGTTTGCTAACCTCTATTCTATTTCATTTTCATATTCTATTTCATTTTCTGTTAGAGTTCTGATTACTAGGAAGCTCTTGGGTATGTATCAAAAGATATATTTGATTGCATTTTAATTTTTTATTTAGTTGATTTAAAATATTATTATATTATCATAGAAGCAGTACATATGCCTTATAAGAAAATTAGAAAACACAGACAAGCAAAAATAAATTTTAAAAAATCACAATTTCGGGACTTCCCTGGTGGTCCAGTGGTTAAGACTCCGCTCTCCCAATGCAGGGGACCTGAGTTCAATCCCTGGTGAGAGAACTAGATCCTGCATGCCGCAACTAAAGATCCCGCATGCCTCAATGAAGCTCCCACACGCGACACCCGTGTGCCACAACTGAGACCTGATGCAGCTAAAAATAAAATAAAATAAATAAATAAAAAATAAATAAATTTAAAAAAATAAATAAATTAGAATTTCTTTTGTGCTAATGTCGATTATCAGAACAAAACATCTTCTAAAATCAGAGAGATGGGGAAGAAAAGAGAGAAAAATATCTCATTTTCTTTAAACATTGATGATTCTGAAGTAAGGTGGTTCATTTTTTGTGTGTGTGATTAGATATTGTAGGTAATATTTTTTTCTTATAGTGACTAATTATTTTGTTGAAAATTTGGAAAATACAGAAACACAAATAAGAAAATTAAAAACATTCACAATTCTCTTACAGTTAACTACTATTAATATTTCAATATATTTTTCTTTTTTCTATATATTTTTTATAAAAATGATATAAACTGAATATGTACTATTATCATTTGGGTTTTCTTGTTTTATGTTGTACACAAAAATTTTTCCTATGTACCAGAGTATTAAGAACATGACCTTTATTGTTTTTAAAATTTAATTAATTAATTAATTTTGGCTGCGTTGGGTCTTCAATTGCTGCACACGAGCTTTCTCTAGTTGCGGTGAGCCGGGGCTACTCTTCGTTGAGATGCGCAGGCTTCTCACTGCGGTGGCTTTTCTTGTTGCGGAGCATGGGCTCTAGGAGTGCGGGCTTCAGTAGCTGTGGCATGTGGGCTCTAGAGCGTAGGCTCAGTAGTTGTGGCTCATGGGCTTAGTTGCTCTGCGGCATGTGGGATCTTCCCGGAGCAGGGCTCGAACCCATGTCCCCTGCACTGGCAGGCAGATTCTTAACCACTGCGCCACCAGGGAAGTTCTAAGAACATGATCTTTAATTAGCTACAGAGTATTTTCATCATAGAGCTGCATTATATATTTTATTTGGCCAGTCCCTTGTTGTTGGACATTAAAGTTGTTTCTGAATTTTTTCTTTGGCTGTTATAAATAAGAGTCATTCACATATACACTACCATATGTAAAATGGGTGGCTAGTGGGAAGCTGCTGCCTAGCACAGGGAGATCAGCTTGACGCTTTGTGACAACCTAGAGGGGTGGGATGGGGAGGGTGGGAGGGAGGCTCAAGAGGGAGGGGATATGAGGATATATGTATACATATAGCTGATTTACTCTGTTGTACAGCAGAAACTAACACAACATTGTAAAGCAATTATACTCCAATAAAGATATTAAAAAAATTAGAGTCATTAATTCCCTTTTTAAAATTGAGGTCTTTTAGATAGTAAAGTGCATAACTCTTAAGGTTATTGCTTGTTGAATTTTTATATGTATATTCATCTGTGTGCCACCTACAGTGATTAATTTTTTCTCAGTTTGAACAAATGGACGCCTCCAAATAGAAGGAGGCTTTAGGAACTGATGTTGGTGGTTAATGGCTTTCAACAAAATTAGAAGAACTTTGTGTCACTGACCTTTTATTCTTACAGAAAAGTTAATATTCCTTAGGAGGAAGTGTTTTAAAAGGTTTGTGAAAGGCTACCAATCACTTTACAACTTCTGTGTTTGTATTTAACCTCAGAGGGATTTTAATTCTAAAAGAAGCTTCAGTGTAAGTTAGAAGGAAAAGGTATGTTCTGGTAAACAAGAAGAAAAAAGATTTAAGAAAAATTTACTTAATTATACTTAAGCTTTTGGTTGATTGGTAGAGAATTTCTTTAAATCTTATACTAATTATATATAATTTTAAAATGTAGCTCACAATTATTGGGCTTTGTGCCTTTGTATC
Source organism: Mesoplodon densirostris (assembly GCF_025265405.1). Lineage (NCBI taxonomy): Eukaryota > Metazoa > Chordata > Mammalia > Artiodactyla > Ziphiidae > Mesoplodon > Mesoplodon densirostris. The sequence goes on along the minus strand of NC_082662.1, from coordinate 155,679,609 downwards.
TTCTTAATAAAGAATCCTAAATTCTGTGAGAAAAAAAATGAAAAACAGCTATATTACTACTACTTGTATTCAGAATTTTTCATTAGATATAGTGTTGTTATACCACTGGAGTACCATCGTGTGAAAATTCTAGTGAATAAAGAAGAATATGATGAAAAGTGTTTAGAGCAGGGAACAATATATTGAACGTTTTACTTTAGGACCTTTGTAAGATTTATTCATGAAATGTGAGTATTTTTTCTTCTATTTCACCGTATATTAGTGTTACTAATATATCCAGAAGTTATACCATAATTACCTTGTGATGCGTTTTAAAGGAACAAATTGCCTACTTTAGAACAAAGTTATTTTTTTAAATATGTATTTATATAGCTGTTTTTAAATTTTTCTTTTAGAATTGTAGAAGAATATCATGACTTATATACGTTACAAAGAGGAAGGATGGAGAGTGATATTAAACAGTTAATGGCAGAAAGAGATATCTGGAGCTCAGCCACATATGAATTGTCCATAAAGGTTGGTTCATCTGAAATCGTAACTTATTTTTTGGATGAATAAAGTTTCATTTTACAGTTTTCAATAATCTGGACAAAATTTTTATTTATTTATTTTTATTTTTATTTTTAAATTTTTTTTAACTTTTTTTTTGGCTGCATTGGGTCTTTGTTGCTGCATGTGGGCTTTCTCTAGTTGCGGTGAGCGGGGGCTGCTCTTTGTTGCAGTGTGCGGGCTTCTCATTGTGGTGGCTTCTCTTGTTGCAGATCATGGGCTCTAGGTGTGCGGGCTTCAGTAGTGGCAGCAAGTGGGCTCAGTAGTTGCGGCATGCGGGCCCTAGAATGCATGGGCTTCAGTAGTTGCAGTGCATGGGCTCTAGGGTGCACAGGCTTCAGTAGTTGTGGCCCGCGGGCTTTAGAGCGTAGGCTCAGTAGTTGTGGTGCATGGGCTTAATTGCTTCACGGTATGTGGGATCTTCCCGGACCAGGGCTGGAACCCATGTCTCCTCCATTGGCAGGCGGATTCTTGACCACTGCGCCACCAGGGAAGTCCCCAAAATTTTATTTTATTTTTAAATTTTTATTGAAGTACAGTTGATTTACAATGTTGTGTTGAATTTCTGCTGTACAGCAAAGTGACTCAGTTATACATTTATATACATTGTTTTTCATATTTTCCATTGTGGTTTATTAGAGGATATTGAATATAGTTCCCTGTGCTATACAGTAGGATCTTGTTGTTTATTTCTCCTATATATAATAGCTTGCATCTGCTAATCCCAAACTCCCAATCATTCCCTCCCCAACGCCCCTTACCCTTTGGCAACCACGAGTCTGTTCTCTATATCTGTGAGTCTGTTTTTGTTTTGTAGATATGTTCATTTGTGTCATATTTTAGATTCCACATGTAAGTGATATCATGTGGTATTTGTCTTTGTTTCTGACTTACTTCACTTACTATGATAATCTCTAGGTCCATCCACGTTGCTGCAAATGGCATTATTTCATTCTTTTTAATGGCTGAGTAATATTTCATTGTGTGTGTATATATATATCTTAAAAATTTTTTTTAATTTTTAATTTTTAAAATTAATTTTTTATTGGCATATAGTTGATTTACAATGTTGTATCAGTTTCTGCTGTACAGCAAGGTGAATCAGTTATACATATATATATATCCACTCTTTTTTAGATTCTGTTCCCATATAGGTCATTACAGAGTACTGAGTAGAGTTCCCTGTGCTATACAGTAGCTTCTTATTCATTATCTGTTTTATATATAGTAGTGTGTATATGTCAATCCCAATCCCCCAATTTATCCTTCCCACCCCTTCTTTCCCCCTTGGTAACCATGTTTGTTTTCTACATCTTTGACTCTATTTCTGTTTTGTAAATAGGTTCATTTGTACTTTTTTTTTAGATTCCACATGTAAGTGATGTCATATGATATTTGTCATTCTCTGTCTGACTTACTTCACATGGTCTCTAGGTCCATCAATGTTGCTGCAAATGACATTATTTTGTTCTTTTTAATGGCTGAGTAATATTCCATTGTGTGTGTGTGTGTGTGTGTGTGTGTGTGTGTACACTACATCTTCTTTATCCATTCATCTGCTGATGGACATTTAGGTTGTTTCCATGTAGACAAAATTTTTAAAAATGAAGATTTTTTTTTTTTTTTGTGGTACACGGGCCTCTCACTGTTGTGGCCTCTCCCATTGTGGAGCACAGGCTCTGGACGTGCAGGCTCAGCGGCCATGGCTCACGGGCCCAGCCGCTCCGCGGCATGTGGGATCTTCCCAGACCAGGGCATGAACCCGTGTCCCTTGCATCAGCAGGCAGACTCTCAACCACTGCGCCACCAGGGAAGCCCGAAGATGTATATTTAATTGATGAATAAGGCAGCTATTCTATTATGGGCCTTGAAAAGGAAAAGTTACATTGTTTTCTTTTGTTTATTCTCTATTGGATAGCTGGCTATTGTCCAATTAAGGGCTCTTTTTTCCACCAGAACCTATGAGTATGAGCCAGAATTCTATTTCTGTTGTTTGTGAACATGTTAAAACTTTCAACTTTAATTATACACTAATAAACTAGGGAAAGTGGTTCTTATTTTTTTTACGTAATGTAACTGTATTACGATCACTTGATAACTCGCTTTGGTTCTATTACCTTGGTACCCAAGATGACAACTGACTTGAAATATGGCAGCCTGTGGACAATTATAGTGATGCTTTAGGAAAGTAGTTATGTCCCACAATACAGTGTTCTATGTTTCTAAAATGTTTGCTGGTTGGTTGCCTAATTTCACATCTGGAAATTATAATATTAACAATAAATTATGACCCTCAACAGATTCAAATTTTTATACCATTTTCCTCTTTAATAGTCAGACCTCATCTACGACATGGGTGTTCCATTCTGATGCAGAACTTTAAAAGGGACATTGACATGTCCAGAGAAAACAATTGTGAAAGTAAATATATAACATAAGAAACAAACCTATAAAAGAAACAGACTCACAGATACAGAAAACAAACTAGTAGTTACCAGTGGGGAGAGGGAAAGGGGGAGGGGCAAGATAGGGTAGAGGACTGAGGTATGAACTACTATGTATAAAATAAATAAGCTACAAGGATACATTGTACAGCACAGAGAATATAGCCAATATTTTATAATAACTATAAATGTAATATAACCTTTAAAAATTGTCTGTCACTGGGGCTTCCCTGGTGGCGCAGTGGTTGAGAGTCCGCCTGTTGATGCAGGGGACATGGGTTCGTGCCCCGGTCCGGGAAGATCCCACATGCCGTGGAGCGGCTGGGCCCGTGAGCCATGGCCTCTGAGCCTGCGCGTCCGGAGCCTGTGCTCCACAACGGGAGAGGCCACAACAGTGAGAGCCCCGCGTACCGCAAAAAAAAAAAAAAAATTGTCTGTCACTGTGTTGTACACCTGAAACTTATATAATATTGTACATCAACTATACCTCAGTTTAAAAGAAAAAAGAAACAAATCTGGGAGCTAGCATGTTCAGTAGGAGAAAAAAAGATGACAAGTGAGTTCCCTCACTCTAGAAGTATTCAAACAGTAGAGAACTAACTGACCAGTGGTAAGAGATTTCTGTAGAAGAATACCTTGAATTAATGGGGCTTTGTGTTGGATCATCACTAATAGGAAATAACAGCTATAATGTCAACTCCCTGAAAACAAGGACTTTGTTCACCGAGATATGCACAATGTCTTGAACAGTCAGTCATTCACTGAATGATTATATAATTGATTCAGTATATCAGTGGTTCTCAAAGTATGGTCCATGGACCCCCTTGAAGGTCCATAAAACCCTTCATGAGGTGAAAACTAGTGTCATTGTAACACTGAGTTATCATCTGCCTTTTTCATTCTCGTTCTGATATGATTTTTCTTGAAGCTACATGGTATGGGATATTACAACAGATTGAATTCAAAAGCAAATGAAAATCCAGCTCTATTCTATTAAAGCAAACATTAAAGAGATTTGTAAAAATGTGAAACTGCGTGTTCTTCTCACTAATTTTTTTTGTTTTAGAAAATGTAGTTATTTTTCAGAAAAACTATGTTAAATATATAATGAGGTTATTAATGTTTAAGTGAATTAACAAATACATATTTTAAATAATTTCAGTTTTCCAATGCAATAAATAACAATAGATATAATCCATATAAAAAAAAGCTCTTTGGAGTTCTCAATTTTTAAGAGTATAAAGGGGTTTTGAGATAAAATTGAGAACCTCTGCTATATACTATGTTCAATTTGGTTCTGGTTCAGTAGTTTTAGAAAACATGAATTTATGATTCAAGTTAGTTCATGATTTAAATAAGAAACTGATTGAATTAATGATTCAGTGAAAAATTGGTGTGTGAAATTGGTTTGGGTTTAATAAATTACAATGGTTTGTTAATGTTTTAGGTTCCTAATTTTAGTGCTTTCTAAAAATAGGTAATTGAAAGAAATAAAGTCATGTTGGCTAAAAGACTTTACCTCAGTGAAAAAGGCTGGAATAAGTATACTAAGCATTTCATCATACTGCTGTCAACTAAGGTAAAGCTCAATTCACTTAAATCATGGGAAAAGAGACACCAACTGTTGAGGGTTGAAGCTACAAGAAGGCTTTGTTAATTTATAGATTTTTTAAAAATTTAATTAATTATTTATTTATTTTTGGCTGCGTTGGGTCTTCATTGCTGTGCACAGGCTTTCTCTAGCTGCGGCCAGCAGGGGCTACTCTTCTTTGCCGTGCGTGGGCTTCTCACTGCAGTGGCTTCTCTTGTTGTGGACCATGGGCTCTGGAGCACAGGCTCAGTAGTTGTGGTGCACGGGCTTAGTTGCCCTGCGGCATGTAGGATCTTCCCCCCCGAACCCATGTCCCTTGCATTGACAGGTGGATTCTTAACCACTGCGCCACCAGGAAGTCCCTAATTTATAGATTAAATTTTAAATATAGTTTTATATTTGTGCTTTATTGGAGGCAAAATGAAAAATCTAAGGAAAAGTGAATAAAGGCCCTTCTTTACATTTGTCTTCTATAATAATTAGAGAAATTTAAGCAATTTGTCTAAGTTAATAACATGCAGATGTTACTTATAGAGTTATAGTGCTTAAACAAAAATGTAACTGTGTTCATTGAAATAATTGCATTATTGATACATTCTGTGCAATATTATGGGACAATTCAGTGAGCACACTAGGTTGAAAAGGAAGGAAGTGGCATTTAGTATGTTTCTAGAGCCAAACCATTTACACTAATTTCATTTAATTCTTATAACAGTCCTGTGAGATATATATTAGGGTCTTTATTTTATAGATAAGAAAAATTAATCTCAAGTTAAGAGCCAAGATTATACAGCCAGTCAATGGCTAGGATTTATATTTTGTTCTGTCTGGCTTTGAAATTCCTGTTCTTTCCAATGTACTGCACTGCCTGCCAAATCCTATGAGGAAACTGGGCTCGTGTTGCAAAGGAAAAAATCTTGTTCCTGATGCTTTTTTTATTGTGGAAAAATTCTCCACCAAAGGGACTGTGTAATAGTGTCACTGATATTTTGAAAGAGGAATATCTTTTCAACTTTTGGATCCATTTTCTACCTATGACTCTAGTATTGCAATATTAATAATGGCCTGGTGTATGCTAATAAGTATTTGTTACATGAATAAATGAATAAGTGGTTTAATTCCATGCATTTTATCTAGGACACTGCAGACCTTGCACTGTTGCAGAAGTTGATGGAGAAATGGAGAAACTTAGTGAATAAATTTAGACAGGAAGTGGAACAAAATGAAGAGTCTACAAGAGAAAAATTGCAAAGTGTTAAGGATGGCCTTGTCAAATGGCAGCAGTTCTTCAGAAATAATACGTGGGTCTCCAAGAATCTTGTTTTTCTGATTATTTGATGTCATGTTTGATAACTCAGTCCAATTCTTCCTCTCTTTTTATCTTGTTTCTCTTTTACCTTGTAATTACTCTAACATTGATTTTGGCAAGGTAACCAGCTGCCCTTACATGGGCACAATCCTGCTAGGAACTTGAATGGTCTTGCAGTTTCTAGTGCTAATCATCTCTGATCATCTTGGTCCCTGTACCCAACTGCTGCTGCTTCCACTAAGTCCAACTCTTTTTCTTTTCTTCTCTTTACTCTCTTTTTAAAATCAAGTCAACTTATGTCATTACTCTGGGCAAACTTGAATATCTGGATCCATCTGCAAATTCTGTAGCATAGTGCATGTGCCGAGAAGTGGAATCAATGATTGGCAGTTATAAGGAGGTTGATTCTGATTGGATATCATATCTTGTAACAATTAGAGAAATTTGATAGTGGAAGAAGCTGCCTTCCTTTGTTAATTAACAAAGTAGTTAATTGGAGGCTGGATGACTGCATCACAGCCAAGGTTAGTGCGAATCCATACTTTGATTGCAGGCTGAACTCAGTGATTTCTAAAGTTTTTTTTTTTTTTAAACTTTAAGATGCTTCCTCTGTTGAGGAAACATATGTAGGTACCATTTCCATTTCAGATTGAGAAGAGCGGTTTCAGTTTTTCACATCCTCTAAGACAGCTGTCCGCAACCTTTTTGGCACCAGGAACCGGTTTCATGGAAGACAGTTTTTCCACGGACTGGTTGGGAGGGATGATTTCAGGATGATTCAAGAGCATTATATTTATTGTGCACTTTGTTTCTATTATCATTACATCCGCTCCAGCTGAGATCATCAGGCATTAGATCCTGGAGGCTGGGATCTAAACCCAACCTGCCTGGATCTAAACCTGCTCTAAGAGGTTCCCCAGTGAGTAGATTTGGAAGTTGTGGAAGCTGAAGCTGGTACATATCCAAGCTGGTTGCTGCTGCCATTGCCCGCTTCTACTGTGTATTGACACTTAGCTGGGAGAGGAGCACAGGTGGCAGTGGTTCCCTTCTCCCTTTCTCCTCAGGAGCTTCTTTATCAAGAGCTTTCTCCTTGTGAGGCTTCAAAAGATATTAAAGGAAACTCTTAACAGAAGTTGGGGCTCCTGACCTAAATGTTGAGTTTTAATTGTTCTTTAAGCTTCCTTTCTATTTATATATTGTTTTGGTTGCTGTGTTCAGCAGGAATCATTCTTATGATGACCTAATTTTGGGTGCTGAGGACCCAGAGACCACTCTTTTAATACTGTCATGGCCTCTGACCCTGTAATTTGCTTACTCAGGTCTGATTAGGGTCTGAATTTATATTTATATTTGTAAACTTAAAAATAAATGCCTATGAGGGAGAGGCTGAACCTGAAAGGCATTAGGGAAAATCATCAGGGAGAAAGATATTATTAATTGTTATAAATGTGTGGATTCATGATTTTCTTTGTTTATATCTTGTTATGAGACCATGCTCTTGTTCCTTTTCCTTCTTTCAGTGGAAAAGACATTTCATCCCCTAGTGAAGAAAATAGATTTGAATCAGTTGTTCCAGACTTCAAGCAGTGGCAAAAGGTAAGACTTTCTAGTAAACAGCTTGGTAATCAAAATGCTGTTTGTAAACTTGTCACTCTTCACCTACAACTAAGTCACAACTCATCCTTTAAAAATGCCATACTAGGTTTTATGAAAGATAAGGAAAGCATCAAGGCTACAGGGGCTTTTAAAAATACTCTTAAAGATTCTATTTTCAGTTCTATTTTAGATTTTCGAGTCAAAGTTAGGCTGCCAGAAATAAATTGGGAAAAGATACTTGGGTGGCAGTTAGGGTAGTTCTGATTCTCTCATCTAATTGTCGGACATAAGTAACATCCGTGCCTCTCATGTACCTGGCTTTTTTCTTTCTTTTTTTAAAATAAATTTATTTATTTATTTTATTTTTGGCTGCTTTGGGTCTTCGTTGCTGCATTCAGGCTTTCTCTAGTTGTGGCGAGCGAGGGTTACTCTTCGTTGCCGTGCATGGGCTTCTCATTGCGGTGGCTTCTCTTGTTGTGAAGCACGGGCTCTAGGCACAAGGGCTTCAGTGGTTGTGGCTCACGGGCTCTAGAGCACAGGCTCAGGAGTTGTGGCACATAGGCTTAGTTACTCCGTGGCATGTGGGATCTTCCCAGACCAGGGATCGAACCTGTGACCCATGCATTGGCAGGCAGATTCCCTGCCACCAGGGAAGTCCCTACCTGGCTTTTTTCTTAAGGACAAATTGGACTTTTAAAATTAATAACATCTTTTTTAAAAATTGTGGTAAAATATACATAACATAAAATTTATCATTTTAATCATTTTTAAGAGTACAGTTCAGTGGCATTAAGTACATTCACATTGTTCTGCAACCATCACCACCATTCATGTCCAGAACTTTTTTATCTTCCTGAACTGAAACTCTACCCATTAAACAAACAATAACTCCCCATTTCCTCCTCTTCCCAGGCCCTGGCAACCACGATTCTACTTTCTGTCTTTATTTTTCCTTTTTTTTTTTTTTTTTTTGTGGTACGCGAGCCTCTCACTGTCGTGGCCTCTCCCGTTGCGGAGCACAGGCTCCGGACGCGCAGGCTCAGCGGCCATGGCTCACGGGCCCAGCCGCTCCGCGGCATGTGGGATCTTCCCGGACCAGGGCACAAACCCATGTCCCCTGCATCGGCAGGCGGACTCAACCACTGCGCCACCAGGGAAGCCCTACTTTCTGTCTCTATAAATTTAACTAATCTAGGCACCTCATATGAATAAAATCATATAGAATTAGTCCTTTTGTGACTGATTTATTCCCTTCAGCATAATATCCATAAGATTCATCCATGTTGCAGCATATATCGGAATTTCCTTCTTCCTTAAGGTCGAATCATATTCCATTGTATGTATATATCACACTTTGTTTATTAATAACATCTTTTTAAAAGGGTCCAAACTTTGAAAATAGGTTTCATTAATCAAATTACTCTCATGTTATAGTAGTCTGACAAGGGGAAATATATGATATTGAAATCCTCCAATGTGAACATCACACTCATGACCTAATGAAATCTCATCCAGATCCCAGGGAACCATTTTCTTTTCTTTTGGAATGATTTGAGCTGAATATTCTAAGAATTGAAGATGTTTGTTGTCATATATACAACATAGCTAGTTTAGTGACTTTTTTTTTTTACTGTTTATCTGTTTGACATTGCATAGATAAAATTGAAAAAATCATGCTTCTTTTTTTAGTAGGAATAATAATAATTCTCATTCATTAACTTGTCAGGATGAAGGTGCTTTCCACATGTTGCTTTACTTATTCTTCATAGCATCCACATAATGCAGGTTTTATAATCCCCATCTCACAGATGTGGAAATTGAAGGTTAGAAATGTTAACTTGCCTTAGTTATCTGTAAATGGTAAATGGCTGAGTCAGAATTTGAGTCCATGTCTCTCCAATTCCAAAATTCTTACCCTTAATTGCTCTGCTACAGTGCTTCCCTATACTGATTACTGATAAGTGTGGGTGATTTGTTTCCATTATCTGAGTCACAAATAATGGCAAGCTTTATATATAGGTTGCACTTTATTTTTTCCACAAATATTTATTGATATGTCAGATATAGCACTTGGACTTGGGATTAAACAGATAAATGAAAACCTATACATTCTACAAACTTTCCCAGTTTAGTGGGGATCATGTAAACAGAAATATTACATCCTTACCAAAGCAAATAGTAATTACAAATGCTCAGCTAGGTGGGAATGTGAATTGGTACAGCCACTATGGAGAACAGTATGGAGGTTCCTTAAAAAACTACAAATAGAACTACCATATGACCCAGCAATCCCACTACTGGGCATATACCCTGAGAAAACCATAATTCAAAAAGAGTCATGTACCAAAGTGTTCATTGCAGCTCTATTTACAATAGCCCAGAGATGGAAACAACCTAAGTGTCCATCATCCGATGAATGGATAAAGAAGATGTGGCACATATATACAATGGAATATTACTCAGCCATAAAATGAAAGGAAATTTAGCTATTTGTAATGAGGTGGATGGACCTCGAGTCTGTCATACAGAGTGAAGTAAGTCAGAAAGAGAAAGACAAATACCGTATGCTAACACATATATATGGAATTTAAGAGAAAAAAAATATCATGAAGAACCTAGGGGTAAAACAGGAATAAAGACACAGACCTACTAGAGGATGGACTTGAGGATATGGGGAGGGGGAAGGGTAAGCTGTGACAAAGCGAGAGAGAGGCATGGACATATATACACTACCAAACGTAAGGTAGATAGCTAGTGGGAAGCAGCCACATAGCACAGGGAGATCAGCTCGGTGCTTTGTGACTGCCTAGAGGGTTGGGATAAGGAGGGTGGGAGGGAGGGAGACGCAAGAGGGAAGAGATGTGGGAACATATGTATATGTATAACTGATTCACTTTGTTATAAAGCAGAAACTAACACACCATTGTAAAGCAATTATACTCCAATAAAGATGTAAAAAAAAAATGCTCAGCTCTGTGAGACTTAATTGCCTATCACTAATTTTTTTACCTATATAGGATTTCATATAATTATTTTCATCCCTGGTAAACTATGGGTTATCTTACAGAGTATCAAAATTGATTAAAATTCACTTTAACTTTGAAATTAAAATATATGTCATATGAAGAAATGGTACGACAAATAATAATAAGATATGTAATTCCAAAATATTTAGGAGTCACCTGAGTAGACTTTGATGAAATCAGTGAATAATGTGCTAATTTCCTCATCCTCCTTTCACTCTCTAGATGTTGACTGAAGACAAAGACAAATTTTCTGGGGATCTTCTAGTGTCAAAATATGATTCTCTCAAGATTATTAAACATTTACAGGAAAGCTGGGCAGATATTGGGCTTGGGATATTTAGTCGCCATAAAAGTATGGAGGGAAAGATACCACCAGAGCAGAAGCACATGGAGGAAATTGTGAAAAGTACAGGAAGACTCTACAAAGAATTTGAAATAAGAATAAATGGGGATAATGGTAAGGAAAAAAAAAACAATGATAATCATAATTGGATTGCTTGACAATAGAAAGCATTTTAATAATTATTATTTTCAATACAATTAGTATTTAAAAATAATACATATAGTTTTAAAAATCAAGGAAAATAAAGCATGGAGCATCACTTTATTGAGATATAAGTCATATACAGTACAATTCATCTATTTAAAGTATACAGTTTGATGGTTTTTAGTATATTCACAGACATATGCAACCAGGTGGTAAATGATTTTAAATAAAAGAGGAAGTCAAAATGATGAATGAGAGTGAAATTAACAAATCATTTTGAATCCTACTAAAAGACTGAAGTTTACTGATGAAGGCAGTGAGAATATTTTCATCAATGACAAGAAAAAGTTTGTTTTTAAATTATTTCTCTTTATATATCTCTGAGATGGGAGCATTTTCATTTCTTATTTTGCAAATGAGTTTAGACAAAAGTATAGAGAGGGTATTTTGCCATGATCTCACAGTGAATCAGTCAAAAATTAGAATCCAAAGTTGATACTTATTCAGACCAAAACTATAAACTTCATGTAAACCCGAACAATGACCTAAAAAATGACTCAAGAACTATATCTCTTCTAGTTTCTATTAACTATCTTATAATCATGAAGAAGCTGTTTTTCATCATTGTCTTCTTAACAGGATAACTCAGTGAATTAATACCTTTAACAGAAACTGCAGTTCATGGTTTCTGGATTTAATGCATTTCATTCTCAGCTGAGAAGAGAAGACAGAGTAAAAACTGTTATCAACGAAATAGTCCATCAGTCAGAAAAGCACTGTTTACATAGTTTTTATTCACTAAATATTTATTTAGGAACTACTCTTCGCAAGATTCTCTGCTAGGCAAGCTGTAGGATAATAAGAAAATGGAAAAAGATATGCCCCTGCCCATTAGTATTTCATAATTTATTATTGATAGTAAACTTACACATACTTCTAAAAGTTAATGCTTTTCTCACTTTTCCAGGTATCTCTAAAATTCTTCCAAGTTTGGTTAGTTCTCTTGAATTCTGTTCTTTCAAATTGGAAAGCCTGCTGGAGTTTCCTGAACTGCTTCTTGAAGAATGGGAGGGACTTAATGAAAAAATTAATGAAATGAAATCTCACTTGGAGGCATCGTTAAACATTATTGGTACTGTTCCGCAGTACACAGATGTGGATTCTGTCTCGTAAGTTCCCATAGCTCTCTGCTGGGTAGAAGGGACTCCCCACTTCTCAACTGCATTTTCTCAGTACTTTGCGTCAGCAATGGGTATTTGGGGTCAGATACAAAACCTTGACATTCTCTTCCTCCAAGTAAGAAAACCATCGGACTGGGAGCTGGAGGGTGAGGGAGTCCTGGGTTCTTAACCACAGCAGTCTAGGGTGGAGTTTCTGCCTCACTGAGCTGAGAAGGGGAAGAGCGGGAGTAGTTTCGGTTCAAATACCATAGACTCTTGCCTTTCCTACTGAATCTTCATAAATTGTCTTGAATATAAGTTTCTTCAGTTGCTGTTTGTCCTTAGAACCATTTCCAGAAGCTTTCAATGGTTTTTGTTTTGTTTTAGTAATTTTCACTAATTTCACTGAAGAGTGGGTCACCTTTTCTCCTCCCTCTGTCATGTTGGAAGTTGATCTCTTGAGAGGATTTTAAAACTCATTCTTCTCGTTTTGTGGCCTCAGTGGTCTAGAAGTAAATGTAAAGAGAGTGAGTGTAAGTCTTTACAGTAGAGGTCTAACACTGAAAGTAAGGTCTACATTGTCCAGAGTGCATTACACCTAACCTACGTGAGGTTAGGAAGGCTGTCAGTGAGTAGCCATTCTACCAGATAATTCAAGGATTTGATTCACCTTTCTCTGAGCTCTCAAACAGTTGTACACACTGAAGTTTACTAGGCCCAGCCAAATAAAACCCTTTCTTTTATCCGATAGTTACTTTCATACTCTTAAGTAAGTCACTTATCTTTATTTTGCTTGCTTTTTCCTTCAGGGTACTCCAAGCACATATATTTAACATGATTCAACAATGGCTTTTGAAGATAGGCAATGAGGTTAACAATGGTAACATGGAACTTCAGCGCCAAGTATGTACTTGTAGGAATTTCTTAGATTATTTTTTGCCTTGGCTGGGAGTTTTCTTCAAGGAAAAATCAAGTCATGCCTACCCAATTGAAGCAGGAGGTTGGGAGGGCAAAATGAGAACTTACATAATATAATTACTGAAATGATTTTCAGTGGATTTTTAAATGCGATACGTTCCTGCCTTTGGAATGAAGTTTCACAGATGATCAAAAGTTTTTGAGATCTAATTATTATCTTTACTCTTTACTCAGTATACTGAAAAAATTTTCCCTCAATAGCATTAATCATTTTAAGAATTTATGTTGGTGCCCTTGACTGGCTAAAGGGATGACGGAAACATGTTTCTAAGAAGAAAAACAAGATGCTACAATACTATTCGTCTACAGTTATTTGAACAAATAGGGAATTGTCCTGCAGTTCTGAAGAACTAAACCTGTGGAATTCTTTTTTTTTTTAATTAATTAATTTATTCATTTTGGCTACGTTGGGTCTTCGTTGCTGCGTGGGCTTTCTCTAGTTGCGGCAAGCGGGGGCTACTCTTTGTTGCGGTGCGTGGGCTTCTCATTGCGGTGGCTTCTCTTGTTGCAGAGCATGGGCTCTAGGCTCATGGGCTCTAGAGTGCAGGCTCAGTAGTTGTGGTGCATTGGCTTAGTTGCTCCATGGCATGTGGGATCTTCCCGGACCAGGGCTCGAACCTGTGTCCCCTGCATTGGCAGGCGGATTCTTAACCAGTGCACCACCAGGGAAGTTCCCTGTGGAATTCTTAACTAGCACAACATGAAATAATAATTTCCAAAGGATGTTTTAGTTTTTTACGTTTACTCCCACTTCCTAGTCTTAATTATAATCTAAATTTATACAGGAATCTCTTATTATAAGTAAACTTAATATGCAAATATTTGACCTTACAAAATTGATAAAATGAATTTAATTTTAATATTGCTTATATTGGGAATTTGAAAGGCAGAGATCAGTATGTTGTATGGGAATACTACTTGTGAAGCATTATATCACAGTCTATGAGCACATTGTGAACATAGAGACATCAAGAGTTGAGGAGCAAATATGTTAAGACTGGAAGTATGGATCCAGGGGATCCCCAGGCTTGGGAGAAATTTCTATGACTTAGAACACAACCAAAATTAAGAAGAGAAAGGGTAGGAGAGTGCCTGTCACATAGTGGAACTCAATAAATATTTCTCGAATGAAGTAACAACAGTCCAGCATTGTTGATGTTTTATGGTGTTGCTACATTAACCCCTTCTTTGGTAAGTTTACCACTGGATACTCAGTTTACCATTGGGGATTATCTCCGGGGAATCATATTCTCAATTTTTAATATTGTGGAATTCAATTTTTATAATATAGGATTATTTAGAAAGTACCTTTATATACTTCTCATTTTTATATTTTATATACTTCTCTATTTTAACACTACAGCACTATAATATAGTTAAGCTGCCTAGAAAACTTGCAAGATTATACATTCCTCGAGGAACTGTGTGTATCCATAGTAACTGGTATAAGTATTTAAAAATGGAAAAGTTTATCTTTTTTTAACCCACCATTCATTTTCCTTTCTGATCCATTTTCTTCCAGATTTTTTGGTTTTGTTTTGTTTTTTTCTTTATACTTTTACTCCATCTAATCTGTGCTGCTTGGCAGTCTAAAACAGTGATCTTCAAATATTTTTTTATCATTTATCTCTATCAGCAAAAAATCTTTGAACAAGTTATTTCTAACTTACTATTTCTAACTTACTTATGAGAATTTCTGTTAACCTTTTAGGTACATTATAAAATATAAACAAATAGTCAAAAGAGATGAAGTGAATAATATTTTAAAATAATTTTTAGTAATGGTTTTAAAAAAACTGATGTGATTGAACAGGCTTCATAATTTTTTTACAATCACAGGTTAATACTTAGTGATAAAGCCATTTGAAGGTCTGCTCCTAAGTTCAGTTTACTTCATTACTTGTTTTAAAGGACTGTCATTGCTGAAATAATAGCTCACAAAAGAACAATGCAAATTGAAGAAGTGTATTATTGGCTGTATTTATTAAATAATGCTCATTTTTCAATTCCATCAATCAGTTATGTAAAGATTTTTTTAAAATTGATTAGTAAAATTTTCCATCTACCATAATGTCAATCAGTTGTTCTTATAAACATTAGGCAATATAGCATTTCTTTTTTCTAACAAAAGATCCCCAACCAATTGATACACTTTATTTGTAAGATTTTAAAAGAATTAGAAACGTATTTCCAGATTTTCAAGTATATAAATTTGTGAGTTTTTAAAAGTGAGCTATATATCATTTTCAGCAACAAAATCATACCAAGATGGAAATCCTTCCAACTCTCCATTTTCAAAATGGCTGCCCCATAATGTAAATTTCTTTTACTCATTGTTAAACATCAATTGTATTTTGAAGGGACAAACTAAGAGTGATTTTTTTTTATATCAGCTATGTTGCCACTTGCCATCCCTGAAAAGATTAGTAAATTTGAAACAAGCCGTTTTATTAAAAAACACTTCATCTTAAAGTTTCTCTTAAGAATTTTATATCAGAATCACTGTAAATCTCTGGTTTATTATAAAAATTATCATTTTCACTCTCCATCTAATTAAAGAGAATGATTCCATATCTTAGTGAAAGTGTGTTTATTTTGATTCTAATTTTAAATTCACCGGTGACCTATATTGCATGACCTTGATTCTACCATTTAATCTCTCTAATATAACTATGAAATGAAGATAACACATATTTGTGTTTATTTCACAGGGGTGGTTTAAGGATTTATTAATATTTTTTGTAAGCAAAAATGAGTTATTTCGATGACAGTATCATCCAGGCCATTGGTATATGAAAGAACAGTTTAGAGAATTAATTAATTCTCTAAGAAGAATTAATGTAATTGAATAGCAGCAGGGGCTTAGTGGGGAAAATATCTTTGGCTTATGGAAAGAAGGTAGTAGTTTTTTAAACTCTTTCTCAGGAAGAGTTGCCCTTTTCCTGACATGTTAATTCAGGTGTAAAAGTACACTAATCAAGATTACTTTAGAGACTTCCCTGGTGGCACAGTGGTTAAGAATCCACCTGCCAATGCAGGGGACAAGAGTTCGATCCCTGGGCCGGGAAGATCCCACATGCCACAGAGCAACTAAGCCCATGAGCCACAACTACTGAGCCTGCACTCTAGAGCCCACGAGCCACAACTACTGAGCCTGCATGCCACAACTACTGAAACTTGCACGCCTAGAGCCTGTGCTCCGCAACGAGAGAAGCCACCTCAATGAGAAGCCCGTGCAGCGTAGTGAAGAGTAGCCCCCGCTTGCTGCAACTGGAGAAAGCCCGTGCACAGCAATGAAGACCCAACGCAGCCAAAAATAAATAAATAAAATAAAATAAATTTATTTTTTAAAAAAGATTGCTTTAGGTCGTTTATGGCCTTTTCTTTTGAGGCAGGAAGTTTGTGTTTTAGTACAAGGATAGACTACCAAGCTTCATTTTTATTCATTAATTTAACAAACATTTATTAAGCACTTACTCCCTGCTAAGTACTGTGTGTGGTATTGAGGGATAAAATGATGGTCCATGCCTTAAAAAGACTCACAGACTAAATGAGGAGACAGATATGCAAACAATTATAATAGAGATATGTACAAAGTACTATAGCAACATAAGATAAGGAGCAAATTAAGTCAAGTGAAAGTTAAAAATTCTTCTCAAAGTAGATTATATTTAAGCCAAGAAGAACACTTAGGAACTCACCAGAGAAAGGGACTACATAGGGCATTGAAGAGAATGGTTGACGTCTGCATTTCATAAAGTTTTTTGCATCTTATTTCTGGGACCCAGCCTCAGCAAACGCCATTTGCAAAGGTTCCCAAACTTTCTTCTCAGTGCCTAAGGGTGCCCCAGTATTTTCGCACTCCTAAGCCAAAAAAAATTACCACACAGTCCAATTTATTATTACATAGGGAGGTTCAAACAGCTTACTAAATATTTATGTCCTAAATATTAGTATAACTTTTGGAAAAATATTATAATACGTGTTAAAATAGTTAAACAAGGAGACCATTGGACTGTAGCTTTAGTGCTTTTATTTTATTTTTATTTTTTTTTGTGGTACGCGGACCTCTCACTGTCGTGGCCTCTCCCGTTGCGGAGCACAGGCTCCGGACGCGCAGGCTCAGCGGCCATGGCTCACGGGCCCAGCCGCTCCGCGGCATGTGGGATCTTCCCGGACCGGGGCACGAACCCGTGTCCCCTGCATCGGCAGGCGGACTCTCAACCACTGCGCCACCAGGGAAGCCCGGTGCTTTTAGTAGCCTGTGTAAACAAACCAAAGCCAGAGTCGATGCACTCAAATCCAAGAAAACGAAACTCAAGAACAACTAATTCTAAAACAGTCAACTAGATCTTCTCGAATATGAGAAAATGAAACTCAAGAACAACTCTCATAACAGCCAGATAACTAAATTTTCCTAAATAAGGCAAACATTGAAGTTACAACCAATTAAATAATTGCTTTGCTTTGCTTAGTGTCTTCTCTGTAGAAATGTCTGTCCTAGCTCCCACCTACAGAGTGCCTCTAACCATTTTTTGGGTTTGGCACTGCCTGATTGGAATTGTTGTTTGCCCAAAGATACTTTGTAAAATTTAATGTGTCTCAGTTTAACTTCATTGAAAGAAAAAACCCTTTTATTAATTAATCTTTAATTGAGGTATATTGACTTAAAATATTAGTTTCAGGTGTACAACATAGTGATTCGATATTTTTATGCATTACAAAATGATCACCTTGATAAATTCAGTTACCATTTGTCACCATACTAAGTATCACAATATTATTGACTATATTCTCTATGCTACACATTACATCCCTGTGACTTATTTATTTCATGACTGGAAGTTTTTACTTCTTAATCTTCCTCACCTATTTCACTCATCTCCCCACCTCCACTTAAAAAATCCTTTTATTTTATTCTCATTTAATCAAAATTACTTACTAATGGAATGTATATACTTTTGCACTGTAAAACCTCTCTAACCTTGAAATCAGATGGGACATTGCCATCCTCACTTCCTCTCCCACCTTGATTTTCCCACAATAATTGTTTTTAATCACACAACCACCAATAAAACCAGCTTTCAAAGATATGGTGTCATCAAAAGTGATATAGTGTATCTGAGGTTGAAACTGTGAATCATGTCAAATTCATGCTATGTCTGACAGGTGTCACATATCATTATTATCTCCCTCAAGAATTTAAAATCCCATGGCATCCTTGAGAGCTCACTGTGAAGCCCTGGGATGCCTTGGTGCACACTGGTGGGAACTGTGGCCTTAACTGGTTAATATGCTTGACCAAGCTAAAGAAGAGGGTAGTTTAATGTAGTATAGTGAGCAAAAGAAAGTAAGGTTACAGTGGTTGAGTAGTGATGATTTGATTTCATTAAGAATAATAGTGTTGTTGAAAATTGGACACAGGTATGATCAGTTCTGTTTTTGTATGGTTTTTACTTTTCGATTTATTTTAAATGGGTCATGTGTATTATAATCATTTTTTTAAACAGATGGATGAATTGCATATACCCATGATTCAATGGATGGTAAATTTGCTGATTTTAATGGTACCTGACTTTCCTGATCCAGATACTCTCATAAAGTTGGAGGAGGAAAGTGCTGAAAAACGTGACCTAGGAATTGCCAAGTTGGAGCTAGATGCGATTGCCCTGGCAAAAATGTTGTCCCAATATTCCATCTATTTGAGCAGGTGAAACTATCTGGTTATTTTATTACTTCCCTTTTGAAGATTAAATGTGACATAAAACAGAGGAGAAACTAATGCAACATTGTAAATCAACTATACTCTAATAAAAATTAAGGAAAAAAAAGCAGAGGAAAGAAGGTCAGTTAAGTAGCAGCAATAAAAGATAGTTTAAAACCTTGAAAGAAATGCTAGTTCGGTTTTTAAACTAGCTTCAACACTGCCATGTTGGAATATGAGATTTCGGTATTTTCTTAATGGCTTTAGAATTCCTTTGAAAACAATGTTAGCGTAGGCAGGATGGGAAGTGTATATGTATGTGGGAGTGAGAGTTAGTAAAAAAAAAAAAAACAAAAAACAAATCACGTACTTGCATAAATAAGTTGCATCTTGCATTTTTGTACCTACTGTGGGGGAGTAGGTATAACCTGCATGTGTAATTCCATGCAAAGTGGAAGGTATACTTTTATATATTTCACTAAACACCAACCAAAACATCTCTTAAAAAAACAAAAAGTGAAAAAAAGCCTTATATCTGAAAAGCTAGAAGATTCCTGTCAAATAAATTCCTGTCTATAAAAATTGTAATTCATTAACTAGGAAGCATACTGTAACTATGATTACTTCAAATTCGGGAAGTAGCTTTTACAATCTAGCCAGTTTCCCCTTCAGTTCCATTCAGTGTTACCAGTGGTCAAGAGTGACGGGAGGGGAGGGGAGGAAGAGGACAAGAGTGAGAAACTGAGCAAGAAACAAATTATTCTCTGGTCAGTCAGTAGCTTAATTATTATGGTAAACTTCCACTGTATCTGGACTTAGAAGAGGAACCAACAATAAAAAGGTCATGCTCTGTATGTGTGCTCTTTTTTTTTTTTTCCAGTTGTTGCAAAGAGGTGGTAACAGCTATGGCTCTGAGTAAAGCAGGTCACTTAGAAAAAAATCCTACTAAGGAACTTAATGAACTGGACAAGATGAAGGTAATAACTTTGTATTCCCCTTACTTTTGTTTTGTTTGCTTTAAGTAGACTTTTTAGGTTTAATTGATTTACAACAAACTGCACGTATTTAAATGTGCAATTTGATAATTTCTAAAATGTACATACACCTGTAAAATAATCACTATGATTAAAAAAGGTACATATCCAACAAACTCAAAGTTTCCTTGTACCCCTTTTTAATCTCTCCTTGAAGCCTCGTCCTGTCCCAAGGCAATGTCTGATCCGCTTTCTAACACCAAAGATTAGTTTTCATTTTATAAATGGAATCATATGGAATGTACACTTTATTTGTCTGACTTCTTTGACTAAGCATAATTACTTTGAGATTCACACATATTGTTGCTTTTATCAAAAGTTCATGCTTTTTAGTGCTGAGCAGTATTCATTCTATGGATATACACAGTTTATTTATCAACCATTCTCTGCTGATGAACGTTTGAATTGTTTCCATTTTTTTATTATTACAAGCAAAGCTTCAATGCTTATCCTTGTACATATGCATTGCTTTCATTTGTCTTAAATAAGTATCTAGAAATGGAATGGCTAAGTCATATGGCATGTATTTTTAGCTTCTTAAGAAACTCAAACTGTCTTCCAAAGTGGTTAAACCATTTTACATTCCTGCTAGCAGTGTATGAGAGTTCCAGTTGCTTCACATCCTCACCCAACACTTGATATGGTCAGTGATTTCAATTTTAGACATTCCAATAAGTGGGTAGTGGTATGCCATTGTGGATTTTAATTTGCAGTTCCTTCATGATCAATGATGTTAAACATCTTTTCATGGGCTTATTTACCATTACATCTCCTGTGGTGAAAGTTATATTTGAAAGTTGCTAAGAGGGTAGATCTTAAAAGTTCTCATCACAAGAAAAAAAATTGTAACTATGTGAGGTAATGGATGTAATTATGTGAGGTAATGGATGTTACCACAACAACTGAATTTGTTGTGGTAATCATTTTGCAATATGTACATATATCGAATCATTATGTTGTACATCTTAAACTTATGCAATGTTATACATCAATAATATCGCAATAAAACTGGAAAAAATGCTAAAAAGAAGAAATGCAATTGTTTTATAATTTGGGTAGTGGATAATTGAAATATTTAAACCATTACCAGTGAAATAAAATTAACAAACTATTTATGGGAAAAAAGGTGAAATGTCTGCTCAAATCTTTGGCCATTTATTATTGGTTTGCTTGTTTTCTCATTATTGAATTTGAGAGTTCTTTATATATTCTTGATACAAGTCCTTTATCAGATATGTGATTTAGAAATATTTTCCCTCAGTCTGTGACTTTTCTTATCTTAACGTCTTTCAAAGAGGGGAACTTCTTGACTCTGATGAAGTTCAATCTATCATTTTTTTTCTTTTATGGGTCTTGCTTTTGATGTATCTAAGAAAAATTTATACTTGTATAGTAACATCATGAAGATTTTCTCCTAGAAGTATTACAGTTTTAGGTTTTGTATATTCAGATCTGTGACCCATTTTGAGTGACCCATTTTTTTTCTTATCTGGTGACAGGTATGGGTTGAAGTTCAGTTTTTGGCATTTGGATATCCAATTGTTTTAGCACCGTTTGTTGAAAAGACTATCTTTTCTCTATTAAGATGTCTTTTCATCTTTGTTGAAAATCTATTGACCGTATACATGTGCATGTTATTCTGGACATTCTATTATGTTCTGTTGATCTTTTTTTTTTTTTAATTTTATTTATTTATTTATGGCTGTGTTGGGTCTTCGTTTCTGTGCAAGGGCTTTCTCCAGTTGCGGCGGGCGGGGGTCACCCTTCATCGCGGTGCGCGGGCCTCTCACTGTCGCGGCCTCTCTTGTTGCGGAGCACAAGCTCCAGATGCGCAGGCTTAGTAGTTGTGGCTCACGGGCCTAGTTACTTCGCGGCATGTGGGATCCTCCCAGACCAGCGTTCGAACCCGTGTCCCCTGCATTGGCAGGCAGATTCTCAACCACTGCGCCACCAGGGAAGCCCTGTTCTGTTGATCTTTGTGTCAACATTGTCACCATTATCAAACTGTCTTGATTACTGTAGTTTTAAAATAAGTTTTGAGATTAGGTAATGTAAATCCTCCAAATTTGTTCTTTTTCAAGCTTGACCAGGCTATTCTAGGTCCTTTGCTTTCCATATTTAAAGTTTTTAGAATTAGCTTATCAATTTTTCCACAAAAGCCTATTGGGATTTTTATTATGATTACATTTTATCTATTGATCAATTTGCAGAGAATTGACATCTTAACAGTATTAAGTCTTTGGGTCTGCGAACATGGTTTATTTCTTCATTTACGTAAGTCCTTCTTTATTTCTTTCAACAAAATTTTGTACTTTCAATGTACAGGTCTTACATATCTTTTGTAAGATTTGTCCCTATGTATTTCATATTTTGGTACTGTTACAAATTCTTCAATAATTTCAATTTCTGATTATTCTTTGCTAACACAGAATTATCATTGATTTTTAAAACATTTTAATTTTATTGGAGTATAGTTGATTTACAATGTTGTGTTAGTTTCAGGTGTACAGCAAAGAGATTCAGTTATACATATACATGTATTCATCCTTTTTTAGATTCTTTTTTCTTATAGGTTATCACAGCATATTGAGGAGAGTTCTCAGTGCTATATAGCATGTCCTTGTTGGTTATCTATCTGGTATAAAGTATTTGTGTATGTTCATCCCAAGCTCTTGATTTATCCTTCCTCCCAAATTTCCTCTTTGGTAACCATAAGTTTGTTTTCAATATCTGTAAGATTGTTTCTGTTTTGTAATTAAGTTCATTTGTATCATTTTTTAGAAATCAGATTCCACATATGAGTGATATCATATGATGTTTGTCTTTCTCTGTCTGACTTACTTCACTTAGTATGATACTAGGTCCATCCATGTTCCTGCAAATGGCATTATTTTATTCTTTTTTATGGCCAAGTAATATTCCATTGTGCGTATGTACCACATCTTCTTTATCCATTCCTGTGTCGATGAATATTTAGGTTGCTTCCATGTCTTGGCTATTGTAAATAGTGCTGCAATGAACGTTGTATCACTGACTTTTAAAATATATTTTTTCATATCTTGTGACCTTACTGAACTCACTTATTCCTGCTAAGAAGTTTTTTTTCAGATTCCTTAGAATTTTCTGTGTACATAAGTATCTGCAGATAGGAACAGTTTTATTTCTTCCTTTTTAATCTACATGCCTTTAATTTCTTTTTCTTACTTTATTGTATTAACTAGACTCTCCAGTACCAGATTGAGTAAAAGTGATGAGAACAGACATCCTTGCCTTGTTATGTCTTAGGGGAAAAGTATTTATTCTGTCATCTTTAAGTATAATAGGCAGTATAGGAAGTTTTATTTTTATTCCATGTTTGCTGAAAAACTTTTTAAAGTCAGGAATGTATGTTGGATTTTGTCAAATCCTTTTCCTGCATCTACTGAGATGTTCAATAAGTTGTCTTTTCTAGTCTTTTAATATGACCACTTACATTGATTGATTTTTGAATTAAATGTTAAACCAACTTTGCATTCTGGGGATAAACCCCACTTGATCATGATGTACTATCTTTTTATATATTACTAAATTCAGTTGGTTGAAGTTCTTTGTAGAATTTTTACATTGATTTTCATGAAGGATATTGACTATGTAGTTTTGTTTTTGAATATCAGTGTTTGTTTGTTTGTTTGTTTTTTGCGGTACTTGGGCCTCTCTCTGTTGTGGCCTCTCCCAATGCGGAGCACAGGCTCCGGACGCACAGGCTCAGCGTCCATGGCTCACGGGCCCAGCCGCTCCATGGCATGTGGGATCTTCCCGAACCGGGGCACGAACCCGTGTCCCCTGCATGGGCAGGCGGACTCTCAACCACTGCGCCACCAGGGAAGCCCCAGGACCATCCCTTCTTAAATGCTCCTTCACCCCAGACATGAATTTTAGTCTTTTTACTTCACACAGGAAGCATTTATTAACACAGCCCTGAATCAGACATTATCAGAATTAGAGTATTGATGGAAGGAGATCCACGTGTATTGATTGGCAACCAAGCTATCCTCGTCTATAGCTGATCAAAGGTGATGTTGAAGGTTTTGAAGGAAAACTTGCTTACCTCTATGGAAAACTTGCTTGACTCTGTAGATTAACATGAAACTTTTATCAAAAGACTCCCACTGATATTTTCCCCATCAGAAGTCCTATGGTAGTATTTTCAATGTCTCAGAAGTTTATAAGAAAATGATTAGGATCTGCTTCATAGAATGCAAATACAGCTGAGAATAGTTTAATTATTTCTCATGGATGGTGAGTTAACTCTGAAGAACTAAGATTTTTAAAATGTAATTACTATTTGCAAAATTAACAAATACTTTCTAGATACGATAAAGTTAAAATATGCATCAAATTTTGTAGTTGGAAGGATCTTTAGGAGCAGTGGTATGATGCAGGCTCATGCTGGCTCACAAGAGCTGACCGTGCAGACCTCTTCCCAACTCCACATTCAGCGATAACATACTGAATTAATGAATACCATTGAAATTGCCATAGTGGGAGTATATACTATGGAAATCAACAAATGCTACAAATTAGGGAATCGCCCCCCACTGCCAGTGAATGTTTTTACCAGCTCCCCAGTGCATAGGGGTCATCTAGAATAAACCAACAACCTCATTTGTTTTTAACAGGTGAAGGCTATTAAGAGTTTACTCAAGAAGTCACAACCAATTAGGTGAACTTAGGACTAGAACCTAATACTTTCACCTCCCTTGTTTGACCCTCTTTTCTGATATGCAGTAAGACATCAACCTAACCCTTTGAATGCAGAATTTAAACTTATCAGTGACATTAACAGAGCTGTGGTAAACTTATTTTACCTATAGAGGCTTCCATTCCTTAGCCATAACACAAGGGTTTGGATTTGAGTTTTTAAATTTTTTGGCTCTGACATTTCACAATAATTCCACAATTAAAAATAAGTCTAGGGCCTCCCTGGTGGCGCAAGTGGTTGAGAGTCCGCCTGCCGATGCAGGGGATACGGGTTCGTGCCCCGGTCTGGGAGGATCCCATATGCCGCGGAGCGGCTGGGCCCGTGAGCCATGGCCGCTGAGCCTGCGCGTCCGGAGCCTGTGCGTCCGGAGCCTGTGCCCCGCAAAGGGGGAGGCCACAACAGTGAGAGGCCCGCATACCGCAAAAAAAAAATAATAATAATAAGTCTAGGGCCTCCCTGGTGGCGCAGTGGTTGAGAGTCCACCTGCCGATGCAGGGGATACGGGTTCAGGCCCCAGTCTGGGAGGATCCCACATGCCGCGGAGCGGCTGGGCCCGTGAGCCATGGCCGCTGGGCCTGCGCGTCCAGAGCCTGTGCTCCACAACGGGAGAGGCCACGACAGTGAAAGGCCGGCGTATCACAAAAAAAAAAAACAAAAAAAAACAAGTCTAATCATGGGAAAAATGTGAGACGTATTACTGCTTTTTATGGGTTATTTCAAGGACCTAAAGTGGGTGATTATTTCACCACATGGTACAGTTTTTTTGATGGTGTGAGTGAACAGATCATCTTCCCCAGAGGAAATAATGTTTCCTAGTTCCCTCTGCTTTTTCTCACTAGTAAGGAATAATGCATCTTTTAAACATTGAAACCAGATCTTAGCTGTTAGAAGATCTTGGTAAAGTAAATGTAGTTTTTCTATTCTCTTTGCAGGGATGAGACCTGCTATTGTGGAATCCTGTATCTCAATAGATAAGGGGTGAGCACCTTTTCCAAAAAAGTGCTTCAACTCTTTACTCATTCACTTTATTGGGGGCAGAGGAAATAATATTTTTGTTGTGGTTAAGAGCCCTGGCCACCTGGATTAGAATTGAAGCACAGTGCATAAATGTAATATAAGTGACCTTGAGCGAGATATTTAACTGCTCTATTCCTCAGTTTCCTCATCTTAAAAAATGAGGATAGTAATAGTCTCATAATGAGGATCAAATGAGTTGATAATGCACAATACTTAGAACAGAGTCTGGCATATAATTAAGTGCCATGTAAGTGTTTGCTGTTGTTATTGTTATACAATTATAGTTGACCCTGGTCAGTTGCATAACATTTATTGAGGCAAACCATTAGGCCTTAGTAAATCCAACAGTCTTTCTGCATCTAGTTTTATAGCACTTCACTACTTGTCCCATTTCAACCCAGATCCCAAACCCTGTCAATAAGAGATGATATGATTTAGGTCTATATTAATAGAAAATCACTTCTGCACAAATCTTTGAACTGAACTGATACAAAGTTAATTGAATGGAGTTATATTTAGAGGAATTGTTCTTAGCAGTTCCTCAGTAGGAGTGAGTGAATAAATGAGTTGATGTAATCTGATTTTTTCTGCTTAGTGATTATCTTTTATCTCTTTTCAGAGAGAATGTTATGAGTGGATCACCACATGCTCTCACCTCCTTTCTGGTCTCAAAGGCAGGAAAATAAAGTTACTGACACGTGAAGAAAAATGGCACCTACTTGGAGAAGAGGTATTTGCCATGTGTTAGCACTGGTCATTATTCATGCTCTTTCTGTATTTCAATAGATAAGGGTACTGCGACTTTTTCCAGTCAGCGTTTTGAATCCTCATTCATTTGCTCTATCAGAAGAGAATTTTGGTTGTGACCAAGAGCATTGGCAACTCTTTTCCCTTCTAAAGGAGAGAATCATCACCCAAACGTCTCTCCTCACTTTCTTGGAGGGTGATTTTGCCTCCTACTTTATGGAGGAAAGGATGGCTTTCAGAAGGTAGTTACCTGCCACTTCCTGAGTCATAGCCTCAGACTTCTCTGCTTCTGCACGCATCCTCCCTCCTCCCTCCTCCCTTCACACTGAAGTCTCAGTCTTCCCATCCAAGGTTATTTCTTCCTTTGAGTACTTAATCCCATGCACATTGTCTTCTTTCTTTTGTATCTTTAATGCCTTCCTCTATAAACATGGTCTCTCTCCCATCTGAAAAAATATTCCCCTTGATTTTGTCTCCTTCTTTACTACTTCTTTCCCTCCTTCCTATCACAATCACTTTCCTTAAAACTCTAAAACTACTATAAGGTCCCTAATGACCTTATTGCCACATCTAAATATCTCCAATCCCATATTTAACGTGACTTCTCTGTAGCATTTGATCCTGTTAACCATTCACTTTTTTGGTAATCTCTCCTTGCAAGACCAAAGTTCCGTCTTTCTCCTACTTCTTTATTTCTTTTCACACTCCTTCTTTTAGTCTTCGACCTCTGCCTGCCTCTTAAATGTTGATATTCTGTCCTTGGCTTGTTTTCCCTTCTCATTCTACACTCTCCATATTACTATGTTAATCCTGTAGTTTTAACCACCTGTTTACTGAGGATCCCAAGTCAATGAATATCATGTACTTAATGGCAGTCACAAATCTTTATTTTTACTTCAGTCTCTTTGAGGAAGTTCACCT
Organism: Mesoplodon densirostris; assembly: GCF_025265405.1. Classification (NCBI taxonomy): domain Eukaryota; kingdom Metazoa; phylum Chordata; class Mammalia; order Artiodactyla; family Ziphiidae; genus Mesoplodon; species Mesoplodon densirostris. Next base: position 155,652,305 of record NC_082662.1, on the reverse strand, counting down.
CCAGCAAAGTCTGAAGAAGCTCCCGTTGCTATCAGAGACATAAACTATACAGGTATGATCTGATGGCATATATGTCAATGCTCTTGGGTCTAAGAAGGAAGGTTCTATCTACACACTTGCAGCACTTTTATTTTACATTTATTCATTTATTTATTTTAAAAAGTTTTTTTTTAAATTTTGGCCGCACTGCATGGCTTGTGAGAGTTCCCCGACCAGGGATTGAACCCAGGCCACAGCAGTGAAAGCTCTGTATCCTAACCACTAGACCACCAGGGAACTCCCTTATTTTACATTTAAACACTGAAGAAACATCACCTTTCTAAATTATACACCTTTAACAAATTCTCATTTTTCTTTGCTGCCCACGTCTTGGCCAGAATTATTTTGAATTAACCACTGAATGATCTCAACATTATACATCTTAATTACAGTACAGTTTTAGAAACTTAGTGAAGTACCATAGACATGATCTTGGCTGCACATCAGATCTAGGAAAAAATTCAAGACCTATACAGAATCACAGAGACTTAAGAACAAAAAGGATTTTAAATGTGGTTGAATTCAACCAACCATCTAATGCGTCAGTCTTAGTATAACACCTATGCTTGATCATTATGCCTATGTTTGAGTATCTGAAGTGATGGAGATCTACTTTCAGAGTTAGTCCCTTTGTTTTTGGTGAACAGTGACTATTAGAACATTATTCTTTTATTGAACTAAATGATACCTGTTTCCCTGTAGCTTTTTTTCTACCTACTGGTCCTAGTTCAGTCTTTTGGGTTGATATGAAAGGGCTGATTTGTCTCCCACATTATAGTATTTCCATCTATTCTGTTACAGTATTTCTAATATTTGAAAATAGCTATATTCAACCTAAGTCTATTTCTGGGTTTTCTATTATTTTATATTAATCTGTCTATTCATAAGTCATCACCACAATCTTTTAATTATTGAGGCTTTATGATACATTTTTAGATCTGGTAGGGCCAGCCGTTCCTCACGGATCTTTTTCAGGTGTTGTATGGCTATTCTTTCTTACTTATTCTTCTATATAATCTACTTCTAGAAAATATATGATTCTTAAGAACTGGGATGATATTAAATTTATATATTAACTTAGAACAGACATGTTTATGCTGTTGAGTTGTTCTATGAAGAACATGAGACATAGGATGTCTACTTTTATGCCTTTCAGTACTGTTTTATAGTTTGCTCATTTTGCACGTTGCTTATAAGGTAGGCCTGAGTATTTTTATTTTTTGGTATTTTAAATGAGATCTTCTTTTCCATTATATCTTCTAATTGGTAACTGTGTATATATTACTGATTCCTGTATTTTAATTTTATGTATGGTGACTCTACTAAATTATTTTATTGTTTCAGTAGTTTTTCAATAGATTCTTTCAGGTTCTCCAGATATTCAATCAAATCACCTATAAATAGAGATAGTTTTACCTCTTTCTTTCAATTATTATGCCTTTAATTGCTTTTTCTTGTCTGATTGCATTGAATAATTCTTCTCCTCTTTCATTCTGCCTTAACCTTTAGAGTTTTCATGAGTGAGCATCTGTTGGAGGCAAACTCAATTTTTGTTTGTCTGAAAATATCTTTATTTCACCCTCGTTCTTAAATTTTTTTTTTCTGGGTATACAATTCTAGGATGATTTTTCTCTCAGCACATATTGTGATACTATTTCCACTGTTTTCTGGATTTTATTGTTACCAAATTGACAACTGAAAATCCAGCTGTCAGTTCTTTTGAAGTTAATCCATCTCTTCTCTCTGGCTACTTTTAAGATATTCTTTTTGTCTTTGGGATTTTGTAGTTTCACTCTGATACATGTGGGTGAAGATTTTCTTTTCTTTTCAAAGTTTGCTTGGGATTCTCTTGGTTTTCTGACTCTTTGGCTGGGTATCTTTCATTAGATTTGGAAAATTTTCAGTCATCATCTCTTCAATTATTGTCTCTACTATATTTGCTCTCTCCTTTCTTTCTGGAACTTGGAATGGATATATATTAGAATCTGTCCCCCATGTCTTTTAACCTTCTTTCATATTTTCTATCTGCTTGTCTCTCTGCATTGCATCCTGGATGATTTCTTCTGACTTACTTTCCAATTTACTAATTTGCTCTTCAGCTGAGTTTAATCTGCTATGAAAGCTTTCTGTTGAGTTTTAAATTTAATTGTTGACATTCTGTTTGGTTCTTTTTCAAGTCTGACTATTTTTGTAATCTTTCACAGTTTCGATCTCTTATTTCTTTAAAAGTGTAAATATAACTATGTAGTCTATCTGATAATTCTAACATATATCTGTATAAGAATATTAATTACAACATTATTTATATTTGCAAAATACCAGAAACAATATAAATATTGATCAATAGGGAATTGGTTTCATAAATTATGGTACATTCAAATAATAGGATTCTGTACAGATAAAATAGATGATTATGTAGTGAAATAAGAATCACCCATGATATGTTATTGAGAAAAGCAGATTAGGGAACATAACATATATTATTATTTCATTTGTATGAACACGTTTATATGTATATAAAGCAGACTAGAAGAATATTCAGCAAAGTGATAGAGGTTGTTACCTCTGAGGGTTCAGATTATTAATTTCTCTGTAGCTTTCAAATATTTTACATCAGTAGTGTGTTATCATGAAAAAAAGGTATTTTCACTTTGGAAAAATATCCTAATATATTGTGAATATTTTTCTATACCATGTATATAATTTCTACAGCATAATTTTAAATTGCTATAAAATAACTTGTATGGTTTATACCATAATTTTTAAGTGCATTTTCCTATCGTGGGCATTGAGCTTATATCTAGCTTTGTTTTATAAACATTGCTGCAATAAACTTCTGTAGGACAGTCTTCAGTCAATATTTGTGCAGACTCCATTGAGATATTCAACACTGTTTACTCCTTCTCTCTTCTCTTTTGGCTTTTCTGGTGGCCCTCTCACATTTCTGAGGCAACTTTTACCCTCCTTTGCAGGCTCTTCTTTCTTCCCTGACCTTTTATGTGACTAGGTTCCTGTCATAAGGCCTCATCCTCTAGTCATTTCACAAGTTCTCCTTTGGCGATATAATTTATTTTCTTGGCTTTAACTAAATGTAGATAACTGTTAAATCTTTACCTTTAGCCAAAATCCCTCCAATCTAAACTTCAGATCCACAAATTCAGCTACTTACTTATTTCCACTTGGCTATCCTAGTGGTGCCTCAAACTCACACAGCCTAATCTGAATTCATCTATGTTCCCAAACCTGCGTATCCAACTTTGTTCACTATCTCTGTGAATGGCATTACCATCTATGCAGTGGCCTATGTAGTGGTATATAGTGTATATACCAGGTGACATTCAAGATGCTTCCTTTCCCTAACCATCCCATATCCATTCAATCAATTAATCACCCCACCTTCCCTTCCTTCCTCCTCTTTAAATCTACTCGCCTGTTGCTAGTGATTGTTTTAAAATGCAAAACAGGTCAATCGATTTATAGGTACCTCACTGCCTTCAGGATAAAATCCAATATCCCTGGCATAATATTCTAGCCCTTCCTCTGTGATTGTGCCCCTGCCCATCTACCTCTAAGTTTCTGTCCTCTTGAACTGCTTTTGTTCTCAGAGCCAATCATGTACAAATAACATTCTCTGCCTGGAACTCCCTTGTGCCATCTTTTTTCTCCTCACTCATCCTTCAAGAAGAAACTCAGATATTATGTCTTCCATGAAACCTCCCTGATTAACCGTCTCTTTCACCCCTGCCCAGTACCAGATCTGGATTAAGTGCTCCTACTCTGTGACTATGTGTAGCCATAGCATTTTCTTGTCCACTGAATTGTAAGCTGCTTAAGGGCAGGGATTATTATTAACCTTTGTATCCTTATCACTAGCACAGTGCCCAGTTGCAAAATTAATGCTCATTAAATACTTTTGAATGGAAATATTACTAGAATTCTGCTAAAATATTTATATCCACTAAGCTATAATATAATATTGTTTTGTCTCACAGGATACTGTAAAAGAAGTAACTACGCCTGGAGCAGACAAGCTTCTTAAAGAGGCTGAAGAAGAAAATATGGAGGATAAGAAACTTGAGGAGGAAAAGGAAGAAGAGAAAGCAGAAGAGGTAAGATTAGTATTTTTTTCCTTTTCCTTTATATTTTTAAAGAGTCAGTGAATATATATATATATATACCATTGAAAATAGAAATAGAGCATCTGGAGTGAACTCTTCAACTTCTTTCCTTTCCTCATATAGGTTTAATCATACCTGCAGACACACTTATCTCTTTATTTTCCAAGGATAGGGTGTTCCTCTTCCTTTCTAAATTCAGCCATTTCTCACTAGCCTCATTCACCTATACTACTGTTAGCTACACAATCTACCTCTCACCCTGATGCTGTTTCTTTATCCCTTCATTGCCATATTTTTCAAATAGTTGTTTAAACTCCTTGTCTCCACTTCTTCAGCTCCCATTCTGAGCTGCCTTTTCTCACTCCCCCCAGGCCATCCACACCTCTCTCCTCCTTATCCTGTCTCCACCCCTGCTGTGGCATTAGTAGTAAAAACAACCCTTCTTGGGGCATCTGTAATAATAATAGTAATGAAAATACAATGGTAACTACCCATAATGTTGTGCCTACCATGACCTATATGCTTTGCACATGTTAACTCTTATGTATACAACACCACCTCAAGGTAAATATTATTGCCCCCATTTTACAGATAAGAAAACCGAAGCTCAGAAAGGTTGACTGACTTACTGAAAATCATATAGCTATAAATGGCAGAACCAGCCTTCAAACCTAGTTTAGTCTGGCATAAGAGCCCTCGCTAATTCCTGGGTGGACTGCTATTGTCTTTAGCTTTCAGAACTCATGATCACTCTCCATTTTGTCTTAACTTACTTCCCTGGGGTGTTTCTTCTGTGAATAGTTTAAATGCTGGCATGACCCCAGGCTGTGACATAGATCCTCTACTCACTCTACATGCAGTACGACAGAACAAAAATATTATATAACACCGAAGCCTCTTTTCACCAGCATTTTCTGTTTTACTTCTGGTACAGTGCTTGGCATATAAAAGGCAAAATAAATAGAAAACATTATTTTTTGGGCACTAAATCTGTCATACCTTTTAAATCCCTTCCTTCCTTTCTTCTGTGGCCTTAGTTCAGGCCCTTTTCTCTCTATTTTACAAACTCCTATTCAGCTTTCAAATATCATTTTCTCTGTAAAAATACCCCTAGTGTCTAGACAGAATGCAGGGCCCTTTTCTGGGTGCACATAGCTCTCGGAACACACCTCTATGCTAAAAGTAATCATGTAGACCATAATTATTTTATTGCTTATCTCTTCCACTGTTCTGTGAGTTCCTGAGGTCTGGAAGAAATCCTCCTGGTTTTTCTCCAGTTACCTCCCCTTGTCCCCACTTCCCCATCCCCACTAATTTCTCCCACAGTGTTTCCTGTAAGTCTTCAAAAATGCTTGTTGAATGATTAAAGCAAATGGAAAACTAAAGCTTCAGACATGGTGCCAGGCAACTTGCCAGGCCACTGTGTCACACACCAGCTCACTAACACGTCCGTGGTATTTCTATGCCCTAGAAACCTCCAACATCTACAGAGAAGGAAAAACTCATTCGAGTCATTGGAGTAGACGAAAATGCCCATTCCCAACCTCTGTTTGGAACAGATGTATTGTCTTCTTGGGTACGTAGCTGAAACTCAACTAGGAAATTCAAAACTAGAGAAAAAAAATAGGATATTTAACATTTGTAAAAATGATATGGATGTAACATAACTTTTAGCTCTTCCAAGGGAACTCCTAAGTAATATATTTTCCAGATATTTTTTTCTCCCAGCATCATCCTTGGAAAAACTCGTTTGTTCACCTTAGCTTTATAAAAACTTTGCATTCTCTTCTTTAAACCTCATTTTATTTGATTTTATTTTTTTAATTAATTAATTAATTATTTTATTTTTGGCTGTGTTGGGTCTTCGTTGCTGCTCGCAGACTTTCTCTAGTTGCGGTGAGCAGGGCCTACTCTTCCTTGTGGTGCGTGGGCTTCTCATTGCAGTGGCTTCTCTTATTGCAGAGCATGGGTTCTAGATGCGCGGGCTTCAGTAGTTGTGGCTCGTGGGCCCTAGAGCACAGGCTCAGTAGCTGTGACACTCGGGCTTAGTTGCTCCGCGGCATGTGGGATCTTCTCGGACCAGGGCTCGAACCCGTGTCGCCTGCATTGGCAGGCGGATTCTTAACCACTGTGCCACCAGGGAAGTCCTAAACCTCATTTTAAAATCAGCATTTCATCCCTTTCCTTAACTTAACAATGTCTTGGTCAACATTTGACCAAGTTTTAAATATATTCATTCAGCAGACTCTATTGATAGCTGTTGATGAGAAGATACCACAAGAATTATTGGGAAATTGGAAACCTTTAGACAGTAGCTATGGAAACTCAGTAGGAAAGCAGATTTAAAATTCCTTCACAAATGTTCTAAGACCATTCACACTTAAGTCAGCTCTAGATTGGTATCTCTCCGTACAGGATGCCATGACTTTAGGAGTCTCTGGGTGGGCTTCATCCCACTAATCCCCTGAAATGGTATGCACCATTTTGTGTGTGTTTTCATACTGTGCATTTTCTTGGGGAAGGGTGGTATGTGCCGGAAATCCATAGACATCATCAAATTTCTCAACCCCAAAGTTAAGAACCATTTCATTGCTAGGTGTCTGACGCATCTGAATAGGCACTGGTGAACGTAGGGGTAAGGAGCTGTGGTGAGGGCCCTGGTGGATGGCAGCTAGATCACTAAAGTGGCAGCATGGTCCAAAGTAGAGGCAGATTGCAGGGATGTATGTCCAGGGAGGTTGTAGGAAATAGGCTCCAACTCTGGGAGGAAGAACTGGGAGATACCATGTGGAGAGTCAGGCAGGAGCTGGCAAAATTGGAGTTAGAGTGGTACATGGGGGTGGGGGGCAGCTGCGATCACATTCTCCCAAAGTAATGCCTTTTCAACAAGTTTCTAAAATTATATGTTAATATGTCAGTTGTTAAGATGGTGAGGCAAAGAGGTAAGGGTAAGCAATGCAAATGCAATGTCATGAGACATATTAAAAAAAAGGCAGGTAGGGGCTTCCCTGGTGGCACAGTGGTTGACAGTCCGCCTGCCGATGCAGGGCACACGGGTTCGTGCCCCGGTCCGGGAAGATCCCACATGCCGTGGAGTGGTTGGGCCCGTGAGCCATGGCCGCTGAGCCTGCGCGTCTGGAGCCTGTGCTCCGCAACGGGAGAGGCCACAGCAGTGCGAGGCCTGCGTACCGCAAAAAAAAAAAAAAAAAAAAAAAAAGGCAGGTAAAGGGTAGCACTTTACTATTTGAGAACCCCCAGGAGTCCCACCCAAAGCCCTCCTGCCCCAGATTTGCTCCCCTGAGGTGAAAACCCTGCTATGCTATCCTGGCAAGGCATCAGGGTCAGGTCCAGAGTGAGTCAGGAAGCAGACAGGAAAATAGGAATCTGTAGCCTGGGGCAAAACAGAGGGTGTGGTGCTTGTCTCTGGTGGTGTGGGGCTTCTGCTCCAGGATGCCAGAATTCCATCTGGGACAGTGTGGTGCTCTGTGGCTAGCTCACCTGAGGACGATGGGGCCCAGAAAGTCTATCTCTAGGCTTTGAAAAGTTGCTAATGTTCTACTATAGATCACTGAAGACCAAACTGTCCAGGTTCTCATTGACCATAAGGCCTGGGGAGTAGACTAAGATGCCATCCAGATGTACTTGCAAGTTCCTGGAGGTAAAGAAGAATCACATTCATCCTATGGGATGGTGGCCGGACCACTGGACAGGTAGAAAGGGATCACAAGGTACTCAAACAGAGGGGCCCTAATTGTGCTAGGCAAGTGAAGACAAGGTTGATCTTTGGAGATGTTGGTACCCAGAGAATGAAGAGTGCTTGACCTGGCTTGTGAGGTCATAGATTCGGGGCAGGAAGTGGAGCTGGGGGAAGTGCTATCTTGATTTGGACTGCACTGCAGGCTCCATGGGGCAGGAAGGGCCTTGGCTCTGTGCTCCTTCCATTCACAAAGACATTGGGGCTCCCTGAGGGCAGTTTAAATTTTCAAAAGTTTCACTGTAAAATTTTCTTTTGCTTTTGTTTGCTTGTTTGTTTTTCCTTTATTTAAAAACAGGGCTTCCCTGGTGGCGCAGTGGTTGAGAGTCCACCTGCCAATGCAGGGGACACGGGTTCGTGCCCCGGTCTGGGAAGATCCCACATGCCGCAAAGCGGCTGGGCCCGTGGGCCATGGCCACTGGGCTTGTGCATCCGGAGCCTGTGCTCCGCAATGGGAGAGGCCACAGCAGTGAGAGGCCCGCGTAAAAATAATAATAATAAAATAAAAACAAATAAAAATTAAAAAAACAAAAATTTTTATTTATTTTTTGACAGACACTTAGCCTCTGGCCCTAAGAACATAAGCAACCATTTAACAAGGATACAGATCCAAGGCACCAGTCCTACTGGGCAGTGGCACTCTCTCTTTCTGGTCTGAAAACAACTCCCAAGAGGCAGTATGTTTGATTGACACTGGGGAAGGAAAGAGAAAAGGAAGGAAGGGATAGGGAAGCGGAAACCTTGTGGTTTGCAGGTATAACTTGTCTTGTCTCCGGGAGCTGAGTTATAGAGCAGGAGAGCGCCAAGCAATAGCTGGGTCCTGGGTTTCCACTGGGAGGCTAGGGACCTGAGCACGGAGAATTCCAGTTGCTCCTCGTATCTCCTCCTTCAAATGACTCCAGCACAGGATTTTCTGGGGGTTGAAATATGAGTGATAACAGGAGTAGTGGTGGTAAGTCACCACCGGCTTGGACAGGCTAATTGCTTGGCCTGCTAAACCAGGGCCTCATTCATATCGTTACCTGATGCCCTAGTGTCCACCATAACTAGGAGGAGAAGGGGTGAACTATCAATTATTCCAAACTCTCCTCAATTAGCTGGAAATTAGGACTTTGTGGGAATTCCTGAAGACCATACTCAAAGCAGGAGCCATGTACGAGGCTTGGCTTGCTGTGCCTGTTTCAGGCAATACCCAATTTGGCACTTGCCTGATTCACTGGTAAATCAAGTGACCCCAGTAAGCAGCATTGACTGCCTCTGCTCATCCTGGGGAAAGGCTGCTCTGCCTTCAGGTGCAGCCCAGTTTAATCAGGTCTGAGATCCTGTTGCAGGGCACCCCTTGTGGCCCTCTCTGAACTGGACTCATTCCAAAGTTGTCCCTGGAGGAGAAGCAGCCTGAGCTCTAACATTGCAACCAAATGGTGGAGGTATGGGGTGACTAAATTCAGCAGGCTCTCCCTGAGGCTCCCAAAGTGCTCCGAGCTACAGTGAACCCTAAGCACTGCCGTCTGGCTGCATGAGTTGGCTTGCCTACAGCTCAGCTACTTTAACAAGCAAGATGTTAGAAACCATCTCTTTTAGGCCTATCTTCAAACCATAGGTCCTGGCTGTCTGTAAAGAGTTGTAAGTATGAGGAAAATGGGAGATTTTGCTGGACCACCTGTAAACTCCTTTGGAAGGGAGAGTAGGGGCCAGACTTGGGGGATCAGCAGTATTTTTTCACCAAGCTGAAGGAGGCCCTTAGGAGCCTGTGTTTTCCTCCCACAATACCATGTACCCCAGGCATAGGTATTAAGAGCAGTAACTAACTTACCCATCTTATAACAGCAACAGGGAAGAGTCCTTGGAATTGGTGGTTCCAGAAAATGTGTCCAAAGGTGACAGGGGCACTGTAGCTGGCTAGGAGTTCAGTACTGAGTGTTGGATTCCAAGGAACTGGGTCTAGAGCCAGATCCTCCCTACGATAGGCTCAAGCCAGAGGTATTAGTCCAATCTAAAGTCCATTAGTAGAGTCAAACCTCAGGAAGACCAAGCCAAAAAGGCCAAAGGCATAATTGGAGTCAGAGAGAGAGACTAGCTCAAAACTACAGCAGGTTGGCACGAATAAGAAGGGTCTAATGCGATTGCTTCCAAGAGCCATGCGGCCCACGTGTGTCTCTATTATACAGCAGGTAAAAGAGCATAAAAGCCAGAGGAAGCTTCAAAATATGAGAAGAGGGCCCAAGACAGTATCTGTGATAAGCCTTGAAGCATCTGTGTCAGTACATGGGTGACGCAGGGAAGGTTGTCACCTGGCGTACATAGAGGAGGCCATAATTCTAGAAGCCCAACGTCCAGCATTTTGGACCATGGGAATTTCCTGCTGAAGGGTTTGAAGTGGACCACAAAACATTAATCTGTACTTGCTGGTGTCAAAACAGAGGGATGTTTTCCTCGCACATTGTAACTAAATAGCTATCTGTTGAATTAATAGAGAGTCGGAAGGCTCAAATGGATACAGTTAGCAGAGTACAGTCCTGGTTTACTTTGGTTTCCACCTACAGTTAAACCTGTTTCATGCAGCTATATAAATCAAGTGTGGAACTGCATTTCCAGATGCCTCTGCTCTGAAAGCCTTTCTTTTGGATTCAAAGAACAAATAAATTAGTAGTGTGTGCTGTATAGGCACAGCCACATCCCAGGTTGCTGGTCCAGGCTGAACAATGACAGCATTTACTTCCCAAACAAACTGCCCAAAGGAGAAGCAAAACAGAATGAGGAAAATATGTGACTGGGAAAATAAGAAGAGAGTAAAAGAGCTAGAGTAAAAGTGAAAATGTTTGATACAGTTTCTTTTCGCTGGTTTGCTTTTAGAAAAAGCGAGCATAGTGCCATGGAATGTGTGATTGAGGATGGAGAGGCCTAGATGAGGGTTTTGCTTTAACCCGCTAGATCATTCTGTGATTATGGCAGGCTGCCTATCCTCTTAGATCTCCCTTTCCATCTGTAAGGTGGGGTTTAACTTTTACTTGCCTCTGTTTGGGAAACATGAATAAATGAGATTTTTAAAAGTACACAGTTCTAGGAAAATGTCTCATAATATTCATTTCAAAATATGCTTATAGTTTTTGTCTTCTAAATTTTCTCTTTTATCTTCTTCTTATTTTGTTTTCTGGAATATAGAGTCAAAATAAGTACAAGAGGTTTTGTTTTGTTTTTTTCATATTTTCTCTGCCTTGATATTTATGAAGTTCCCTAAGGAACTGAAAGATCTTATTGAATTTTGCAATTTGCAATTTTTATGTGCTTAATGAAGTAAATTATTAATAAGATAAATATAGTTAATTTTCTTGATCTTTAACTTAATTAAAGAAACATGTTTACCCTTCTCTTTATTTTTTAAACCTTTTCTTCTTTCCCTGCTTCTTTTTGTTGATATTGTTCTCCCTGCTTCTTCTTTACAACTCTAATCAAATTTATGTCCACCAGAGTGTGAATAATTTGCAAGCTGGTATGGTATTTGGCCACAGGAAATCCCTATTCTTCTTTGGTATTAAGAGTGTGCTTAATCATCTGCTATATAAACATGGATAGTAGAAAAAGAAGGCTTGGTCCAGAACATACTGAAGAAAGAGGCTATTTATCTTTGGGACTCTCAGTTCATTCATAGTATATACTTTCTTTGTCAGAGAGAATCAGCTAATGAAGGTACATTGGCCCCAAAGTATCTTGAAGCAATGGCTATAATTGAACGCATGCAGGAGAAGTTAATGTAAGTATGAGACACCAAAATGGTAAGAAGACAAAGATTGCTGACCAGGAGGTCTAGCTGAGAAATGCACGCCTCTTGGCTTACCTTTGGTTCTCCTGCTTCCTTTTTCCTTACAAGTGGGATGGGTGTCTTCAAATCTTCTGCTAGAAGCAGTGAACTACACTGCTCCAGGAGGGACATCTGTCCTCAGCCACAGTGAAGATGGAGGAAGTCAAGTGTGTATGTGTAAATCTGGGGTGGGAGTAGAGTGTTAGGAGGGATCCAACTCAGTATGTTTCTAAGAGATGAACTAGAGAAATAAATGGAACTGGGAGAAGCTATTGTGTGCAGGAAAGAAGGTTACATAACCCAAACAGTAGGAATGACCACAGAGTTAAATAGCTAAGAATGCTATGAGAAGAGAATATAGACATATAACATGTGCCCTAGTAATTAAGAAACACACTCCAGACTGGTTTTCTTGATTGTAAGATCTGGTTTTAAAGGTGCTGGAAAAGAAGGGACACTATTTTATTTGTTTGTTGGATCACATCAATAAAGAGAAGCCAAGATTAACCACTGAAAAGGGGTTCCTTGGCTATTGATGAAGAATTCCAAATACCCAAAAGTCAGATTTCACTAAGAAATGATAAATATATCGTATTCTTAAATCACACCATGACTGCACTCTGACATTACCATCCAGAGTAGCTCCTAGGCCCCCAATTCTTGGCTAAACATTGATGCTGCTGCTTCCCTTATTTGTACTGTTCAGATATATTCTTCTAATCCCACTGCCTTTTTTGGATAATGAGTTTCTAGATATGAAAGACACTTTTCCAAACCTTTCCATTTTATTGTGTTTCTCTGGATTTTGTCCACATCAGAGAGGTTGAAAGCAGAGCCAGACAAGCAGAGGAGAAGTTTGATGATGCAAATGAAAAACTTCATTATACCCTTATAAGAAATAAAGAACTGGAGAAAGAACTAGAGGAAATTCTGATGAAGTATAAAGAGAAGGAATCTGAAGGAGAAGAAGAAAATGAAGGAGAAAGAGAAGAAGAAAAAGATGAAGAAGAAGAAATCAGGCCAGTAGAAAGAGCCTCAAAATCTCCAAAGAAAGGTGACGATTGCTTTCTCATTTTGCTTTATTTAGGTTGTATTTATGAGCAAAAATGTGATTGGGTCATAAATATTTTAGAAGAGTATCAATATCTTTAGTGGTGATCTACTAGTTCGTACTTCTCCTAGGAATGTGCACACATATAATTATATAATTATCTTGTTCAGACAAGTCTCAAAAAGGAAAACCAAATGACTAACAATGGTAACTAATAAACTAACATGAAATACAATTTTTACTTATAAAACTGGAAAAGCTTTTTAAAAGCAAAGAATACAATGCTGGCCAGAGGGGGCAAAGTAATTAGTTTTACAAATAATACTTGTGGGTGGACAAACAGATATAGCTCTTTCAGAAAATAATTTGAGTGTATGCATGGATATGCCTTAAAAATACACATATACTTTGACTTAATAATTTCACTCTTGAGAATCTAGTCTAAGAAAATAATCCTAAATACAGAAACAAAAATTAATGCACAAAGGTGTTCAGTGTATCATTGTATCTAAGAAGAAAAAATGAAAACAACCTACCTTTCCAATCATGGAAGAAAGATTAAATAAATTATGCAACGTTAAAATACCTGAATATTATACAACCATTAAAATAGTAGTTGCAAGGAATTTGTAATGACATGAGAAATTCTTATGTTAAAATATCAAATGCAGGAAACAGGATATGACACAATATTTTAAAGCTAGAATAAAGACCAGAACAAAATATGCCCAAACATTGGTATATATTGTCTCTGGTTGATGGAGGTTTATGGGGAATTTTGTCTTTAGTTTGTAGTACTTAGTGGATTGTCTATGATGAAAATAATCTTCTTTATTCTATAGGAAAAGGAATTTAACTCTTCATTTTCTTATCTGTAATTAATCTATAATCTGCCCTCAAACAGTTCTTAATATCCCCAATATTGAAGGCTATTTTTTTATTTTTGCTTTCATCTTCAACCTGCGTCAGTTCCTAGGACAAGTCCTGGTGCCAGGGGTAGTACTGGGCAGATATCTACTTTCTGTTTTCCTGTCACCCCTGTCTCTACCTATGCCCCCCCAGCAAACGCAGTAAATTAGTCAATCTGTCACAGTCTCTGGCCCAGCTATGGTATATCCTGTCAATGTTGGAGGAGGAGTGTGAGCCCATTTTCTCCCCTTCTGTTAACTCTGAACTGGTAAAATGTTAATCATTACAGGTGTGAAAATCCTTTAGCTTTAGGTCTGAATATATGTGAGGGGGTTTTCATGAATTAAAAAAAAAATTGGGCTTCCCTGGTGGCGCAGTGGTTGAGAGTCCGCCTGCTGATGCAGGGGACACGGGTTCATGCCCCAGTCTGGGAAGATCCCACATGCTGTGGAGCGGCTGGGCCCGTGAGCCATGGTCGCCGATCCTGCGCGTCCGGAGCCTGTGCTCCACAATGGGAGAGGCCACAACAGTGAGAGGCCCGCATACCGCAAAAAAAAAAAAAAAAAATTGTATCTTCTCCTATTGTGGTGTAATTTTATCCTGATAATCTGGAAACTAGACTTTTTCCAGTTTACAGAAAACTAAATACTGTATGCAAACTACACAAAAGGTCTATGTGTTAAACTGGGGCGGCTACCTCAACATAGAATGAGTCACTTTAGTTTTGTTCATTTCCATAAAAGTCTTGGGGATTAGTTTAAATCCAGAATTAAAAGGTTTTAATAATTTTAGGTGGAGGATAACGATATACAGTTAGGCCCCAACCTGCAAACAATAACCTACACAAGGTTAGGTTACTGCCACTCTTCCCCTCCTCCACGCCCTCATCAAAGTCATTGCCAGGGGCTCAAAAGTACAGGATGAGAAGCCTTGCAAAGCTTAGGGGAACTGGCTGCTAAGCAAGACAGTCCCCATGCCATGCGGTGACCTGAACATTTCTCCGAAAAACCCACAAGTTAGACATTTCTTAGAATTAGCAGGCAGCTCCTTTAAAAAATACAGACACCCCTGGAGCAATCTGACATGCATATGGCATATACTGGGTCATATTTATATGAGTTAGTGCAGGGAGATCACTTCTCTCCTGATAGTTGTGCAGTGAAGGAATGGAAAATCATATGGCAAAGGTAGGAGCCTTGTGAATGCTGAGTAAAGAGATTTGGATAGCGTAGGAAGACATTTATTTTTGTTTTATGTCATTTTTAACAATTAGCAAATCACTGTGTTCTGAGTTATTAATGAAGAAAGGAATCGAGAGGGGAGTTTACAAAGATGAATATGGCTTAGTCTCTGATCAAAGTGAGGCTTATGATTAGGAATGGGGACAAGACAGGGTGTGAACAAGGTGACCGTCAAATGTGGGATGAAGGTGGCAGCAGCCAGTTGGAAGGATTCCAGGTGAGAACCTTGGTGTCATGGAGCAGCCAGCGAGAGCAGGCTTGACAGCAGAAGTCCTCCTGCACCCATCCCAGGGGTGGGGCTTGTGTAGGGTCTGTGCACGGGACACTGGAGGGAGGGACCAGGAGATACAAAAGGGGTACAGTGATGGATTTGGGAGGATTCTGGATACTGGCTCTATTTGAAATTTTCTTCCCACCAAGCTTGGGGTACGTACTGGAAGGAAGAGATATTCTTCTTTCTCTTCTCTCCTTGACCACATACTACTCTTTTCCAGGACCCACTAACTGACTACACTGAAACTTTGAGAAAATGCATTCTCATTCCCAATAACCAATGTAGAGTCAAGTTTTGGGCAAATAGTTTGTAGCTTGGGGCTTACTCATGCAGAACAGAATTTTAAAAATGCTTTGTAAAGTTAAAAGTCCTTAGTAAATATATTGTTACTACAATAATTGTTTTTGTCTTTTCAGAGGTACAGCGCAAGGAGGGTTCTAAATCCAGAACTCAGACTAAAACCACTTACAGGATGAAATCCAAATAGCAACCATAGGACACTAGGCTTCACCGTGGCTTCTGTCACTGTACCCACCCCAGATATCTCTGCACTTTTGAGCTGACATTGTGGCTTGATTGAAGGGAGTCCCTTTGCAACAGCTACCAGAAAAGCCATGACAGACAACTCAGGGACATCTTCTCTTTAAAAGTCACAGTGATAGCTGTAAGGAGTCGGTGTATTAGCTTACTTCCAAGATTAAAAATAGGCTGTGCAAAGGTTTTCTAGCCTCTTCAATTTATTTCCCAGCAGAAGTCTCTGAAAAGTGTCAGTTTCTGTCAAGAAAATAATGCTTTATGAGGACTTTGAACTCTGCAGAGAGGAGTGGCAAATAAAAAGCATTATTTTTTCAATTAAAAGAGAGGATCCTGGGCTTCCCTGTTGGCACAGTGGTTAGGAGTCTGCCTGCCCAATGCCGGAGACACGGGTTCGAGGTCTGGTCCGGGAAGATCCCACATGCCACGGAGCAACTGGGCCCATGCGCCACAACTACTGAGCCTATGCTCTAGAGCTGGCGAGGCACAACTACTGAGCCCGCGTTCTACAATTACTGAAGCCCACATGCCTAGAGCCTGTGCTCTGCAGTGAAGAGAGTAGCCCCCACTTGCCACAACTAGAGAAAGCCCATGTGCAGCAACGAAGACCTAATGCAGCCAAAAATAAATAGATAAAATAAATAAACTAAAAAAAAAAGAGAGAGAGAAGATCCTGATAATGCCCTTAGGTTTCTGCAGCATTTTCAGATTTCTTATTTCAGGCATTCTTAAGATTTATCTGGTCTTCACAATAACCCTGCAAAGTAGGTGGAGGAGACACTGTTATCCCCATTTCTCAGAATGAAATAGAGGCCCCAAATAGGTATAAGACTCCCCAGGATCACAGAGCTGATTGGTGCCAGAGCCCCTAGCTTGCTGGACCTGTGTCTGGATTGTTTGACAATGGCGATGGGCCACCAGGCCATTGCTCAGATGGCTTCCTTCACAGGGGCTAGTGTTGCTGAAGATTCACCCAGAATCTCCATTTTTAACTTTTATTGCCTCATTTATCTGCTCTGTTCGTGACCCTGGATGCATCTAGGCTTAGAGATGGACTGAGCTGCAAAAATATGTTGCAAATGACAAATGGACGTCTGGGCAGTCACTCAGCAGGGGCCCCTCCTACTTCACTGCTCCTGGCTCACCTGCATTTGCTTTCTCTCTCCCTGGCTCCAAACACCTCCAAGATTTCTGCACCTGCTTTGGCTCCGCATATTTGGTGTTCCTTTGGATTTGTCTCCTGTAATTGTAGGCCTTTGCCTGCTCCTTAAACCTCAGAAACCCTCTGACTCCAGAGTCCTCAGCCCTATTTAAGCCCAACCACTGGTCAGGCCTGCCACTGGGATGGTTATGGGCCAACCCTGAAAACACATCAGTCCCATATTTATAGTGATGCTTCCTCAGATTTTAAGCCACATGTACCAGATAAATGTTTTTGTCCTTTTATTTCTCTATTTAAAAAAAGAGTCTCTATAAAAATAATTCCTTTTAAGTTCTTTAATTAGGTGTAAATTTTATATCCAGCCCAAGTACATCTCTTTTTCTTTCATTCACTCAGAAACACGGAAGTGTCTCTTTCGTGGTGCAACTATCAGAGTTAGATGCAAATAACCTGGGGTGGAGCACACAAGCTTGAGTGTGGTAGAGGAGGGGAATGATTAAGACATGCCTCTGGGGAGTTCAGGGTATAGTTGGAGAGAAGCCTGCATCTCAAGATTACAACAGAGTGTGATAAGCATAATGATAGGGACATGTAGAAAGGGCTGTGGGAGCAACAAAGACCTTGCCAAAGGGGCCAGAGGGCATACAGCGAAAAGGACATTTAAACTACATCTTCAGAAGTCAACATTTAGCCACATATAGACTCAAAATTTTTTCCAAAGTAGAATGCTGGCTAAAGGTCTTTCCCATAATTACTCTGATGAGAGGATCCACCTGAGCATGTTATATGGCTTCTCTGTCATGACGTGATTTCACTGTCTTCTCTTGTGTTGCTGCATTGTGACTTCATACGTTCCAGGGGCATTCCACGTGGCAACCAAAGGGCAGGGAGTGAGGACAGCGGGCCCTGCTCGGGGCTGTTACGTGGCAAAAGCCCTCTTTGCAGTCACATTATCCTTGTTTCCTCCTATAACATGGGAGAGTCTTTCTTTTTAGGGTTCAGTGGCTCAACAGGTTTGGAAGGATTTGGTAAAGGGATGCTTCCTTGAGTTCTGCTGCTTGGAGAAGACAGGAAATTTAGCAAATCAAATGGCAAAGGTAAAACCACTGTGGACGGTTTCTCTGTGGACAAGGATTGCAGGGTGTGGAGGTACCGAAGCTGAACGGCAGCTGGAGTGCCTGACAGAATCTCGGCTGCCATCCTCAGGGACTCGGACGCAGCCTTCTCCCCTTCCGCAGCGATCATCTAGACAAGGGATGTGAAGAAAAGCAAAGTGATTTTTCTTCTTCGCCCCATGAAGGTTTTAATCCTACTTAGTGTGACTCAACAAACAAGCACTAGTATCTACTGTGTGACAGGTGTTGCTAAGCACAGGGGAGCAGACTATCTTTTGTTCTTAAGGATCTTGATCTAGGCAGAGAGATTACACTGTTAATTGTAATTTAGGGTAGAAGTTTTTAAGGGCCATGACCAGTATAGAGGAAGTGTTAGGGGAGTTATTATGTCTGGTGGGCCTTGGAAGAGTAGTAGGATTTTGCCATTTAGAGGAAAGGTTGGCCAGCATTCCAGGCAAAGACATGGAATCCTGAAAGAATGACTCCCAACTCAGGTTAGCATTTCGGAAGAGAAAGCATGAAGCTCACCACCCAAATGTCACCTTAAAGTGGGCAAAGGGCACTGGACTCGGAGATCTAGAAGCAACTCTGCCCAGAGGACTGCCTTCCTCCTCCACCAAAGCTCCAAAGTTATCCACCCTCTTACATAGTTAGGGGTTTTTCTTTACCTACATTCTGTTCTTTAAGGGAAATCCACCCTCCCTCCAGTCCTCATTTTCTCTTCCCAACACCCTTCCCGCCCACACCTGAATCCTCAGGAGCTGCCGGCAGCCACATCTTCTCCCTGGCACGCCTGAGTAGAGGCTATGAGTAGCACAGCCTTCTCTCAGCTCTGGCGTTGAGGGAATTGGGCCCTGATCATGGTTGTCCCTCCAGAGCTATGCAAAGCTAACGATACAGGTTGGGGTGTCATTAACCTAGAGGTGACAGGTGACTGATATTACCCAGGGAAAGATGCCAGTGCTAGAGAAGAGGGATGGAGTGTGGGGAGATGCCTTTAGGGAGAGAGGGAGAAGGCAAGATTCAAGGAGGAGAAGGTCACTGTTACCAATAACTTCAGAGACAGGGAGTAACAGGAAAAGAGACCTTACATTGGTCAGTTAGGAGGCTATGAACACACTTGAGGAGAGCAATTTTAATAGAGTGGTGTGGGCACAAGCCAGATTCCCCCCAGCGCCTGGATGAATAGGTGAGGAGCGAAGGGGAAATGTTCTCCATGAGGAGGCCTTCTTTTGGATTCTCTGGTGATCCTCAAAGAGCAGCTGTGCAGGAGGACGGCCTGCTCAGGGCTGGCTCACCCGCACTTTGGCCTGTCTCTGTGCTTCGGCCTCCACCGCCAGCGAGTGCTGCAGCCCGGCTGGCAGCCTCACATCCTTACTGAAAGAGAAAGGGCATGGGTAGGTAGGTGTGCAGCACTGCTTTTAGCAGCCGGAGCTTTCATACAGACCTGCCACCTTCTCTGCTGTCATTTCATGACGTACAGCGAATTCTGATTTAGCAGCGTGTGTGGCCCCCGACCTCTGCGCAGACAGTGGGCAGGGAAGAGCAGCTTCAGGGCAGTGCCTCAAATGCTGATTTTTCTTATCACTGATGCTATAGTAGAGTTATGGTTTTCTCTTTACAAGTGAAACAAATTTTGTGTTGATATACGATGAACATTTTCCCACTTAAAGTTTAATCTAAATCCCGGCTGTTAAATTTCAATAATGAAGAACAGCCTTGAAGAGCCATACTATTAATAATGAGGGAAGTCATCTAAGTTTATAAAAGAGAACTGATTTTGAAAAGGGTAGAACTGACCAAATGAGAACAATACTTAATGTATTGCATGAAAGATACAAAATTGTATTTTCCCCCTGATTGTAACTATAAAAAAATACATAGAAAAATTGGCAGTTCCTCAGAAAGTTAAATATGGAGTTACCATATGATCCAGTAATTCCACCCCTAGTATATACCCAAGGGAAGTGAAAACATGTTCACACAAAAACTTTCACATGAATGTTCATTGCAGCATGATTCATAATGGTCCCAAAGTGGAAACAACCCAAATGTCCATCAGCTGATGAGTAGATAAACAAAATGTGGTGTAGCCAGCTGCACAATAGAATAGTATTCGACCATAGAAAGGAATGAAGTACTGATCCATGCTACACCATGGTTGGATGCTGAAAACATTAAGGTAAGTGAAGGAAGCCAGACTCAAAAGGCCACAGATTGTGTGATTATAATATTTATAATAAATTCCTGGAATAGCCAAATCCAGAGAGACAGAGAGTAGATTAGTGGTTGTCAGGGGCTAGGGGTTGAGGAGGCAATGAAGAATTCCTGCTTAGTGGATGCAGACTTTCTTTTGGAGATGATAAGAATATTCTGAAATTAGATGGTAGTGGTGGTTGCATCACTCTGTGAATATACTAAAAACCACTGAGTTGTAATTTAAAATGGTTAAAAATGGTGAGTTTTGTTATGTGAATTTTATCTTTAAAAATTGTTTAAATCCATAGAAATCTGAAAGTAATTTGCCCAGATGTTACAGTGGTTATGTTATGGCTATGAGGTAATAGGTAAATTTTTTTCTTTCTTCCAAATTTATGCTAATATGGCTACAGTACTCATTCAATGAAAATAATTTTCCAAATAGAAGTTTTTAAATAAAACCAAAATATCTCCCTTTATCATATTGTTCTTCCTGGTTAATTTCCTACCCACATTTCTGTTCTCTCCACTTTGATTCCCCAAATACAGGTCACTGCATCCAAGGCAACCTGTGGAGGGAAGAGTTGAGATGTCAGTAAGAACCTCCGGGTGGGAGGAGAACACCCCTATGCACCGATGGCCATTGCACTGAGAAAGCACATTTCTTCTGAAAGGATATTATGTACTTCCCTGTTTTGTTTTAACATTATAGGGCCTTGCAAAAATTGTTGAATTTGCACAGTGCCACTCAACAAATATTTGTGGAATTAAAGATGGTGTGGTAGGCTGACTAATGGCTCCTAAAGACATCCATGCCCTAATCCCTGGAACCTGTGAGTGTTACCCGAAAAGAGACTTTGCAGATGCAATTAAGTTCCAGGCTCTTAAAATGGGGAGTTTATCCTGGATCTTGCTGGTGGGCCCTAAAAGCAACTGCAAGTGTCCTTATAAGAGGGAAGTGGAGGGACATCTGGCTACAGAAGAGGAGGAGGTGGTGTGATGATGGAAGCAGGGGTTGGAGTGCTGTGCTTTTAAGATGGAGGAAGGGGCCATGATCTAAAGAATGCAGGTGGCCACCTGAAGCTGAAAAAGGCAAGGAAATGAATTCTCCTCTCAAAACCTCCAGAAGGAACCAGTCCTGCTGACTGACACCTTGACTCTGGCCCAGTAAAACTTCTTTTGGACTTCTGGCCTTCAAAACTGTAAGGTTGGTACTTCCCTTGTGGTCCAGTGGTAAAGAATCTGCCTTCCAATGCAGGGGACGTGGGTTCGATCCCTGGTCAGGGTACTAGGATCCCATGTGCCACAGGGCAACTAAGCCCGTGTGCCACAACCAAGAGCCTGTGCACCGCTACTAAGACCCGACGCAGCCAATAAATAAATAAATAGATATTTTTAAAAAAAAACCGTAAGGTTAAATTGGTGGTGGTTTAAGCCGTCAAGTTTGTGGTAATTTGCTACAGAAGCAATAGGAAATAATAGAGATGGTATATTTGTTAAATTTGTTCTAAAATGCATTTATTAGAGAACCAAAATCTTTAGTCTCTCTCATATGATATTCTCTTCCATATAATATTCATTTACGGGTGCTTTCACTTCCTGTTGGTGGCACGCATCTTCCCCACCTCCCCATCCCAGGAGTGGGAAGAAAATGAACTATGTGTTCTGGAAAGGGGGGCAGGGCATGGAGCAATATACGGGCCATACCCTTTTTCCTTTTTAACTTATTTCTGATGATTTCTTGGTGCTTAGATAAATAGTTAGCTTAGTGCATTGGGAACCCTGAGAAGACTAATTTAGGGGGTTGATGGGAGGAAGGAATGTTGAAAAAGACTTCATAGAGGAGGTGACATCTTAAAGAACAATACGATTTTGCCTGTGGGGAAGAGGGAAATATTCGGTACAGAGGAACAGCCTAAGAGCAGGCATGGAAGCATAGACACACTGAACACTGGAGAAACACTAAGTCAGCTGGAGGATTAGATACACTGGGGGAAGGACAGCAAGAGGTGAGGCTACAACAGTTGGGTCATTTATCCACTCATCCAAAAACCCAGTATCTGGCTGCTATGTAACAGCCCCATGCCAGGTACTGAGGACAAAAGATGAATAAAATATGACCCCTGACATTATGGAGTTCATGGTATGGGAAGACAAATGGGTAAATACATAAATTATAATTCAGCATAACAAGGGCAAGCTTGAGTGTCAAGTGTCTGGACCTTATCCTTTATCCTTTGGAGGGGAGAGATGAACAGGAAGACAGGCTGAAGGGAGGGCAGAGGGGAGCAATGTGAGTGGTTTTTAAATTCCAGAGCAGCAACTCCCCTGAGTCTTCTTGTTCTAACTTCTCCTTTCAGCTTCTCTTATTTCCTGAATTCTTCCTTCTTCCACTAGGATGCTAATCCCAGTTTTATCAGTGATGAATTGGACATGTCACGACATTTGGATACTTCATTTTCTCAGCTGTGTCTGCTCAGGCCCCATCAGGCACAATCATTATCAATGTCTTCGATCCTTAGTTCCTTCTATTGAGGTCTTCCCTCAGCTAGACTCGATTCATAGCGTCCGAACTCAGTTCTGGGCTTGGGTGCCTCATGGCCTCAATGACGGGCTCCGTCACTGGTGGTAATTGCCGCCCGACTGGCCAGCTGCCTAGAATGCTGCTTTGTTCCCATCTCTCTTCTGAATACCTTTGCCAACTTGTCTTGGTAAGAAGTGAAGATGCCTACCCTGGTTGTGGGCAAGGTCACTGAGCTTGCTGCCTGCGGCCTAGACGCTGCTGCTTGTGAAGCAGCTCTTGCTTTTCTCTCCCTCCTATCATTCCAACTCAATCAAATCTAGATGATGGATTGGGTAATTAATCACATAAGGGTCTGTGACATCTTACCTCTTTTCATCTGAAAGTCTTATTTGAACTTATCATTAGCTAACTTTGCTTGTTTCCCCAACTAGACTGTAAGATCCCAAGATGCATTCCTTATCATCTCTGTGTCCCACCAACCCACCCTGTCCAGCCACACCACACCTGCCAGCTCCCACCCCCACCACCTTGTGCTATGTGGGCACTTTACAATGAGTCTAAAGCCACTCTTTGTATTGAGAACAAAAACTGTGGCAATGACAGGCTAATCAGCACAGATAGGTGACTATGATTGGCTCAGGGTCAATTGGCAACCTCTTAACTGTCAGCTCCTTACAGGATGGTACCTTTGAATGCATGGCGCATGGAAGATTCAGTAAATGGCCAATGAAGAAAGGAATAAAAGATAAAGGGATACTTCAGCATACTTGGTGTTAAATTCATCTAAGTACCTTTACATCTTGTGCAATGCTCTTCCTCTCTAGAAGAATTTCAGTGAGGGATCGATGTGCTAGGAGACGCTTCATGGTGGTTTGCACAAGGAATTGGACCGCTTTGGACACATGAGCAAGACTGCTTAGGAGAAGAGAGGCATTTTCCATTCGGTAGTAGCAGATGGCATCTATCTCCATTACAAACATATCTTTGGTTACAACCTAGGCAGAAAAAAAATTTGGATGACAACCCTGATTCTTGGGTTCCTTTCCCACATGAGGATAGAGGAGCTAAATATGTTCAAAGGGTATTTCCTCAGAGTAAGATGATGGTAAGAAAAAGAGTAGTTGGCTTGCCCTTTAATCAAAATAGACTTTTTTTTAAATTATGGAGTTTGTATTAAATACACTAAAGAACTCAGAATTTAAAGGAATCTTGTTGTAAATCCTTTTGTAAAAACAAAAATCAGGATAATTTTCTTACATGAAAACATTCCGTTGATTATATATCAGGTCTTTTAAAACCGCTGCCAAAATAATCTCCTAAAAGAGCAACATGTTCTGGGAAACAAGCACTCAAATGTATTGAGTGTGCATTTAGAGGGCAGTTTGGTGATACATATCAAAAGCCCTAAAAGATGTATGTGCACAACATTTCCATTTTTAGACATTAATCACAGGGATATATTTCAAGGGTTTAGCTGCAAGGATATGATTCATAGTATTGCTTATTGTAATAAAAAAAGTAGAAATAATATCAACAATGGGAATTAGTTGAGTAAATTCCAATTACTCAATTAGTTGAGTAAATTAGTTGAGTAAAATCCATACAATGAAATGCTGTGTGTCTGTTTAAAGCAAAGAGGTAGAAGCATAGGTAATATATGAAAAGGTGATAACAGTAGACTGTTGAGTGAAAAAAGACATGTTGCAAAATAGTATGTATGGTGTGATATACAAACGCACACACATATATATGTCTGAAACTACAACCACATATATAGAAAAGTCTGAAAGGATACATTCTAAAATATCAACTCTATGGGTGATAGGATTAGGTATAAGTTTTACTCCTTTTTATACTTTATTATATAAAATAAGCCTTTTAAAAGTATATTATTTTTATTCACATTTCCATTTACCAAAAGAAAGAATGAGAAAGAACCTCAGACTGAAAGTGGGAGACAGTTTAGGAAAGGCTTATAAATCTGAATCAGTAACAGGAAAGTCTAGATGTTATCTCTACATTTAACTTTTAATTGTGGTAAAATACACAAAACATCAAATTCACCATCTTAACCATTTTTAAGTGCACAACTCAGTAGTGTTAAGTACATTCACATTGTTGGGCAGCCAGTGTCCAGAACTCTTTACATCTTGCAAAACTGAAAACTGGTCAACAATTCCCCATTCTCCCCTCCTGGCAGTCCCCGCAACCATCATTCACTTTCTGTTGCTCTGAATTTCATGACTCTATGTTCCTCATATAAATGGAATCATACAGTATTTGTCTTTTTGTGACTGGCTTATTTCACTTGGCATACTTTTCTCAAGGTTCAGCCATGTTGTAGTATATGCCGGAATTTCTTTCCTTTTTAAGGCTGATTATTATTCCATTGTCGGCATATACATTTTGTTTATCTATTCAGCCATTAATGGGCATGTGGATTGCTTCCACCTTTTGGCCATTGTGAAAAAAAAATGATGCTATGAACATAGGTATACAAACGTCTCTTCAGTACCCTGCTTTCAATTCTTTGGCATCTATACCCAAAAGTAGAATTGGTGGATTATATGGTAATTCTATTTTTAATTTTTTGAGGAACTGTCATACTGTTTTCTACAGTAGCTGCACCATTTTACATTCCTACCTACAGTATACAAGGGTTCCAATTTCTCTACATCTTTGCCAACACTTATTATTTTCTGTCTTTTAATAAAGCCATCCTGATAGATGTGAGGTGGTACCTCATTGTGGTTTTGATTTGCATTTCTCTGATGATTAGTGATGTGGAGCATCTTTTCATGTGTTTTTTGGCCATTTGTATATCTGCTTTGGAGAAATGTCTATTCAAGTCTGTATTGAAATGTCTATTCAAGTCAAGTATATATACTATCTACCATATATGGAGGGCAATCTGCTTTACTCAGAGTCATCTGATTTAAATATTAATCTTATCTAAAAAAATACCTTAACAGCAACATCTAGATGTATTTGACCAAATATTTGGGTACCATGGCTTAGCCAGGTTGACACATAACATTAACCATCAGAAAGGCCTGTGTCCATTTTTAATTGGATTGTTTGCTTTCTTCTTGTTGAGTTATAAAATTTTATATATTCTGGATATTAACCTCTTATCAGATATAGTATTTGCAGTTTTTTCCCCATTTCGTAAGTTGCCTTTTCATTCTGTTGATTGTGTCCTTTGTTGTAAAGGAGTTTTAAATTTTGATGTAGCCCATATCTCTTTTTCTTTTCTACTTTTGAGCAAAAATAGTCATTTTCCTCTGGCCCAGAAGTGGTAGCTCGGCCAGGGAAAATGTAGAAAGAAAGCAAAATCCACCACTTGGCTTACCTCGTGAAAGGGTATCTCCAAGGTTTGGAGGCGAAGGTCAACCTTGTGGTAGGTATCCAGGCAGGGCAAAAAGAAGAAAAGGCCTAGAAGAGGGGGCAGGGGAAGTGACAGGTGAATGGCTAGCATGGAGGCCGTTTGGGGTTCACTCTTGGCGTCAAGCTGCATGTTGCATTGCTTTTCTTAGCCTCCAACTGCCCATAGACCTCCCCACATCCCACCTCCACCCATGGTGTGTTTGTTGTTACTAAGGCTACCAAATAATTTGTTGTTCAAGCTGGGACACTTTTGAGGGTGAAAGGAGAGCACTATTATGACTTACACCAGGACAACAGGCATAAACAGGGATTATCCCCAGCAAAATGGGCTGTATGATCACCTTGGTCGTGGTGCTGACCTGTCCAGATATTGGGTTACACATCTGTCTCCTTCACTATATTTAAACTCTATAACAAGAGCATCTTATGCATTCCTGTTAGCCTTAGTGCCTAACTTAGTGCCTTTTAGGTGCTCTGTAAAACTGTTTCTTGAATCCATGTGTGTAAGAACTTTAGAGCCAGCAACCTCCATGTGGTATTTCTTAAAATGTGAGCCCCAAAGGAATCAGAATAGCAACATCATGATACCAGCCTTCTGGTTGGTTAGTTAGTCCTCATCCACCCAATATAATGTATAGGGTCAATGTGCAATCAATATTTTAGATTGATTTATTGAGATTTTCTGAGAGACCATTGGACACTGTAGGCTTGTACAAGAGCCCAAGCTTTGTTGGAATCAGCAGTACTTCACAGCACCCATGATCTCTCTGAGGAGCCACCCAGCTACTAGCCCTCTCAAACCCAGTCGAGAAGGATGCCAAGAACTAGAACCAGAACAAGGCAGTCCCTGTTCTGGAACTACAGGGTCTGGTTCTATTTTTGTGTGAACCAATCTGTTGGTTCTGAATCTTCAAACTGATTTGTGTCTCCTAGCCTGGTCTCTATTCTCTATCTGTTTCTGTAGAGCTGGCTTGGAACTTGGACCCTTTCCAATCTATGCACAGTGGGACTTTGCTTCTTCTCACGTCTTCCTGGCTTAGCTCTTCAAACCCCAACTATTAGACTTCTCAGACTAACGATACTTCTATCTGTGCCCCATAATCAGCTTGGACTTCTGGATACAAACTCTGTAAGACTTTAGGTTCCTAGAGACTAGAGACCATGTCTAATTCATCCATCTTCATATCCTTTGTAGTTAAACAATGAAACATGGGAAGTGCTTAATCTATGTTTCTTAAATTTCATGAACTGAAGGCCAATTTGTTACTTGGATGCTGAACTTTGCCTATCTAGCCTGGTTTGTTCTGATTCCCTGGATCCTGAACTAGCTCAGTTTTGCTCTGAGAATTCACAGGACTCAGACCACTTACATGTTCTACTCAAACCAGTGCCTGGTCATAGGTCCTAGCCTACTTGCTACTCCAGCCAGCCTGGCCCTGGCATTCAGCTTTTTTGCATCCACTCTCTCTTTTGGTCACTGTGACCTGGTAGTAATGCTCTCTGAAGAATTTCTTAATAACCTGTGTTACAAGTAACAGATTGAAAAATGAAGATATCATGAATCAAGTTACTTCATGTAATCTGAGGGCTGTATCACAAATATGCATGGATTGAAGAAATTGGCAAGTCTCTGGGGGGTAAAAAAGGTCATTCTTACCAGGGCCTTTGGCTCTTCCAGGAAGCAGATGTCCCAGTCGGAATATAATTACTCTCTCATACTCCTGTATAACCTAAAGGAAAATTTAATGCTTTTGAATCACTCCAAGAGATTAAAATGAAGTATTCAAAAGACCTTGGTGTGAGAGTGATCCTAGGTATCAGAAATCTTTTGCTTTGAGAACCAAGAAAAAATTTCTGTTAATACTTACATTTCTAAAATATATACTTAGTAAATGAAGAATTTCAGAAACCAATGAAAAAGTATAATAATTTTTGAGACTGTGGACAGAATTTTGATTAGAGATTCATGGTTATCTAAAAGATAATTGGTTCCACCAAATCAAAGTAGTCACAGCATATTTAATTTTGTATATTGCTGTGATTGATGCATTGTGAGCTTTTACATGTATCACTCATTAGCTATTTGCAGACCTTACAGCAGCCATGCAGGTGCTCAGATCACCCTTCAGGAAGAGCCTGTAGCCAACTATATGTTGTCTGTAGGAGATACACTTTTTATTTAAATATACAAATAGGTTGAAAGTAAAAAGATAGAAAAAAATATACCACACAAAGAGTAACCAAAAGAGAGTAGGAGTGACTATACCAATATCAGACAAAATGAAGTTTAAAACAAACACGCAAAAATGTTACTAGTGATAAAGAGGGACATTTGTGTAACGATAAAATGGCCAACGTGTTAGGAAAGTATAACAATGGTAAACATATATGTACCTAAAAATAGAGTTCCAACATATATAAAACAAAAACCAAAAGAACTGAAGGTAGATATAGACAATTCAATAATAAAAGTTGGAGACTTTACTATCCCACTTTCAATCATGGATAAAACAACTAGGCAGAAGGTCAACAAGGAAAGAAAAACTTGAACAACACTATAAACAAACTAAACCTAACAGATAGCTATGCATAACTCCACCCAACAATAGTAGAATACATATTCTTCTCAAGCACACAAGAAACATCTCCAGGATAGACCATATGCTGGGCCATAAAAAAACTCAATAAATTTAAAAGGATTGAAAGCACACTAAGTATATTCTCTGATTACAATGGAATGAAATTAGAAATCGATAACAGAAGGAAATTTGGGAAATTCACATATATATGGAAATTAAACCACACACTCTAAAGTAACTGATAGGTCAAAGAAGATATCACAAAAGAAATTAAAAAACACTTTGAGGGACTTCGCTGGTGGTGCAGTGGTCAAGAATCTGCCTGCCAATGCAGGGGACATGGGTTCGAGCCTGGTCCAGGAAGATCCCACATGCCGTGGAGCAACTAAGCCTGTGTGCCACAACTACTGAGCCTGCGCCCTAGAACCTGCGAGCCACAACTATTGAAGCCTGCGTGCCTAGAGCCTATGCTCCACAACAAGAGAAGCCACCACAATGAGAAGCCTGTGCACTGCAACAAAGAGTAGCCCCCACTCGCCGCAACTACAGAAAGCCTGCATGCAGCAACAAAGACCCAATGCAGCCAAAAATAAATAAAATAAAAAATAAATAAAATTTAAAAATGCTGTAAATTCAAAACACAATGATTTAAAAAGTTTATTAAAAAAACAAAACACTTTGAGATGAATGAAAACAAAACCTCAAGATGCCAAAACATATGGGATGCAACTAAAGTAGTGCTTAAAGGAAAATTTATAGCTGTAAATGCCTATAACAAAAGAGAAGAAATATCTCAAAATAATACCCTAATTTTCTACCTTAATATACTGGAAATAGAAGCACAAACTAAACTCAAAGTAAGCAGGAAGAAGAAAATAAAGATTAGAGTGGAAATAAATGCAATAGAAAATAGAAAAGCATCAGAGAAAATCAACTGAACCAAAAGTTGGTTCTTTGACAAGATCAACAAAATTGACAAATACTTAGCAAGACTGACCAAGAGAAAAGAGAGGAGATTCAAATTGCTGAAATCAGGAGTCAAAGAGGAATGACAGAGACATCACTACTGTCCTTACAGAAATAAAAAAGATTATAAAAGAAAATATATTATGAACAACTATATACCAACAAATTAGATAACAGGTGAAATGGACAAATTCCTACAGTCATAAACTATTAAAACTGACTCGAGAAGAAAAATAAAAATGAAAAAGACCCAGAATTAAAAGACTGAATTAGTAGTTTAAAAATTTCCCACAAAGAGAAGTCCAGGACCAGATGGCTTCACTGGTAAATTCTGCCAAATATTTAAAGAGGAATTAATACCAGTTCTTCACAAATTCTCCCAAATAATAGAAGAGGAGGGAAATCTTTCCAACTCATTCTCTGAGGCCAGTATTACCCTGATACCAAAACAAGACAGTGATATCACAAGACAAGAAAACTACAGACCAGTATCTCTCATGAATATAAATGCAGAAATCCTCAACAAACAACCAGCAACTTGACTCCAGTAACATATAAAAAGGATTATACATCATAACCAAGTGGGACTTATTCTAGGAATACACAGTTGATTTAACATCCAAAATTCAATGAATGTAATACACCATATTAACAGAATAAAGGGCAAATACCATGTAATCATCTCAGTGGGGGAAGAATGACAGTCTGGAGGAGTCAAGGAAGGCTTCACAGTTATCTCTGAGCAGGTATAAAGAGTAAGAGCCCTCCTGGAAGGTGAGTGGGAGTGAGGGCATTCCATGCAGAGCAGACAACACACACCAAAACACAGAAATGAGAGTGGACATGGTGTGGTCAGTGAGAGAAACCAGGAAATTACATATTGAGTCCTCATGGAATCTCACCTTTATGCAGAACCAGATAGAAAAAGGGAAGGTCACAATGATGAAGAGCAGGGATGTGAGGACAAGAAGCCACTCACAAGCCCCTAAACTGGAAGACTTGGTACCTTAAAAAAAAAAAAAAAAAGCAAAAGAATAATTATATTGGAACTTCACCATATTCACTGACTAGCACCTCTAGTCCAGTCCTTGGTATTAGGGTCAGAGCAGTTTGCCGACTTTGCTGGAAATAGTGGAACGAGCTGGATATCAGCGTGGTCAGTTCCCAGAGCCGGAGGCGCGGTCTGTGTGAAGGGCTTTGTGGGCAGATAGAAGGTGGAGCAGGCTCCTGGAAAGGCAGTGGAGGGTACACTGGAACAAGTACAGAATCTGGGCAGAAGGTCTGGGTTCTGGTTCTGGCTCCACCATTTTCTGTCCAAATGACCTTAAGCAAGGTACACAACCTCTCAGTTTTCTCATCTATTCAAGGAAATGCTATTGCATAACTATTTCATAATAACTATCTCGTGGAATAGCTCATATCTCTGGCATAAGAATGAAATGACATAAACATAAAAGCACCGAACTGTGTTTTTTTTACATGTCTGGTGTTGTCATTTAAAACTCATGTTTACCTAGTGGTAACTGCTACAAAAGTACTTTTTCTATCTGAGCCCCTCTTAAATAGGTACCTTAAAAATACATGATCAATGAAATTGCTACAAAATAGATTTATGTTCCAAAGGCTGTTAGCATTACAAAGGTTCCATTTAAGTCTTTGTTTTTCAGTGTGAAAAGCAGATTGCTGTCAACTTTGTTAGACATGATTGGCTTTACTTTTGAGCTATCCATTTCCAACTAGAGGACAGAAGCTGTGCTCCTTTTATTTGCATGTGCCAAAAAGGCATACACACACACCACACACACACATACACACACACACACAGCCATACTTAGATGATATTTCCTTAGTATCCTCTAGAAGTATAATTTTGAGAAAAAACAGGACCCCTTGTCCCTCTCTGCATAGTTTCTTCTATTTGAAGTGGTTCAAACCACATGTGTCCAGAGGTTCATCTTCCCTGAAATTACAGCTCCATCTACCACTTGCCCCAATATCTGAAATTCCTCCATGAGAGCCCCTTCTTTGGCTTCAGGTGTGGATCTTTAGACAGTCTTTGAAAATCACCTATATGGGGTAATATTAGCCCATTTGTGCCTATACAAAAGTGATAAGGAACTGGAGTACAGGCCATCCAGGTTGCTTGGGTGATAAATGAAATGGTATCAGGGAAAATTCAGTCTCAAGGACATAAGCTTCTTGGGGCCTTGTCTTGTTTAAACCGTGTCCCAGGACTGGAATAGTGCCTGACACATACAGGTGCTCAATAAATACTTGTTGAATGTAGGAAGGAAGGAGAAGTGGATAATGAAAATGATTTAAATGTAATGGTTATAGAAATCTCAAGAATTTTAATCCACAGGTACTAGAAAACTGGCCAAAGGGATATTATTTGTCAGTTTAAAAATCTTATAGAGGAATAGAAGGTGACTAAAGATTAGAAATGGTGAAAAGTCTATTTTTAAGGGATGGGAAGGAAATGAATAATTAATTAGTAGGCCTGAAAATTTGATTTCCGTGCTTGCAAAATAACTGGAAAGGTCATCACCAAATTGATGTGCAGATTACTTGAAGAGGGCAGATATACAAGCTGCACCAGCACAAAACCAAACTCGGTGCTAAATGCCAATGTATGGCAGTTCCCAAATTGTGTCTCATGGAACACTAATCCTCCAGGGTGCTCCACAAAGCAAGTGTTCCTGGAGCAAACAAGTTTAGGAAATATTGTGTACTATATCCCACTCCTGGAGCTTCCCAACAGTCACTGGCATATTGAAGCTAGGAGAATCCCTGCAGTAAAGAAGCATTCTTAGCTTTGGTTTTTTGTTTTGTTTTGTTTTTTTTTTTTTTTTTTTGTGGTACTTGGGCCTCTCACTGTTGTGGCCTCTCCCGTTGCGGAGCACAGGCTCCGGATGCGCAGGCTCAGCGGCCATGGCTCATGGGCCCAGCCGCTCCGCGGCATGTGGGATCTTCCCGGACCGGGGCACGAACCCGTGTCCCCTGCATGGGCAGGCGGACTCTCAACCACTGCGCCACCAGGGAAGCCCCTTAGCTTTGTTTAACCTAGTATTTCCCAAACATTTGACCAGGCGATGTCTTCTCCAAGCAAATTCATGTTCTATGGAATTTATTTCTCATGCAACCTACTCTGGGAGATGCAGTTTTGGGAGAGGTGTTTCTATCAACATCGTATTAGTTTTTGCAATATTCTTCCCTAAGAGCAATAACAGTGTTATTGCCATGTTTACTAGTTTATAAATATATTTCATTTGCCAGTGGTAACCATGGTAAGTAAAAATAAATAAATGCACATACCGACAAAATTCATATTTTATAAGTGAAGAAAGTCCTCAAAATTCCTTCATACCATAGTTAGGGATGTGAACAGAAAACTAATATGTATACCCAAATCTAACTTGAAGCTTTACTCACAAAATATTATTCTCTTAGAATGAGTTCCCTGAATATTCAATTTGTTTAGTGTAAGTGAATAGTGAAACACTACATGTTAAAGCAGGAAGCGCCTTGAGATACGACAGTCTGAGAATCCTCAACATTTCAGTAAAGTGAAGCTTCTCTTAGTTTCTCCCGAATCTTAGGTAGCCTGGCTGTGGGAGTGTGGTACTAGTGAGGAGGAGAGGGGATGTTGATGTGTCTGCTCCCCTTTCCTCTGGGAGCCACAGAAACCTCCCAGACAAGGGCTCAGCAAGGGTGTCTCATCCTTAATGGGCTTATCCATTGCTTGGGGGTGTCTGAAGCTCTAGTCACTTTATAGCTGAACAGACTGAGTGAGGCCCACAAGGTGAAGCTACTAGCCCAAGGCCACAACTAGTTGTTGGCAGTGCTGGAACCATGACCAGAAATCAGGGATAGCACCCTGCAAGGATGGGATTTTCAATAAGACTGTTTTATTCTGGAATGCTGGCTTCTCCACTTCCCACCTGTAGGTCTTAGGCAAGTTACTTAATTCCTCAGCATTTTTTCTCATCTGTGCCACGGGAATGATAATACTCAGTAAAACACCTAGCATGTGCCTGGCACATAGTAGGAGCTCCAATAATGGGGCTCCCTTCCTTCCCTACCCCACTGATGTGGTCTGAAGCACAATACTTACAGACCTCTAACCTCAGCACTACTGTAGCAGTGAATCCAATAACCCTTTAATGACCAGAAGTTTCTGACCCATGAAAGGGCATCAGTTAGGCAAAACAGCATTAACATGGTCAACATAAACTATATCCCAATTGCTGGAATCTTTCTCAAGTCATAGCTTTCAGTGCTGCAGCATATAGGGCAGTGCGGGTAGCCAGGAAATGTTAAAATTTCATAGTCAGCAGAAAGTAGTATAACACACTATTCCTTATTTACCTTCCTTTAAACCTCCCTCACCCTGAAATTAAGGTGTAATGAGTTTTTTCTTCCATTCATTATAGAAAGGTTTGGAAGCAGATAAATTTGTTCCTAAGAGTTGCTTCACCTGCAGAAGCCAAAGAGACACCTTTCCCTGTGATTCCCTCCCTTTGGTCTAACTTGCCTCTTGTAGCTTGCAAGGATGTTTTTTTCTTTCCCTCCAGGCTTTGTGCAAGATAAGTGCTTTGAGTGTCTTATTTTATCCTCACAATTACCCTCTGAGGTGGGTACTATTGCTGTCCCCATTTGATACATGGTTAAGTCCCTGACTATGATCAAATAGTTAGCTGAGATTCAAACTGAGATCTAGCTTTTCTCTACTTGGCTCTGCTGCCTCTACTTTTTTAGAGAGTATGATCACTGCAAAGTGTAAAATACTTTTAGGAAAGTCTGAGGAGGAGAGGAGAATAAGCTACATAGTTGCCCTGAACCATGTTGATTGGTCCCCAACCTGGATCACACTCCGTCCCACCTCCCATCCATGGCTGACCCCTGAGAACAGCGGTATTTAGCTGATGTTACTTGTATTTCTTCTGATGTATTTTGGTCTCCACCACTGAGGGGTCGGTGGGTCCTATCTCGCGGCTTTCATTTCCTGGGAAGCTGAGCAGGTCCAGCAGGCTGCTCTGGCCTCCGAAGCTCTCAGTGCGGTGCCTCATTGCCCCTTAATTGCCATCCCTTGGGTACCACTTGGAAAGGCCGCACCCCCTCCCGGGGCCTCAGCCTGACCGCTGTACCTTCCTCAGGCCGCTCGCTCTCCAGCAGCGCCACCACCTCGGTGCCCTCCTCGCCAGAGCCCCGGACCTCATCCACGTCCACCACGGTGGCTGCAGGCGCTCGGGGCTCACTCGGGCTCCCTGCCCGCCCGAGGGCCGGCTGCTCCGGCCCGGCGTCCCGGCGCCCGCGGCCTCTGCCGCCCCTCTCGGCCTTCGCCCTCTTGTTCTCTTTGTGGGAGGACCCGCTGCCTCTCCCGTGGGCCTCTCTGGAGGAGCTCCGAGCCCTTTTCTCCATCCTCAGAACGACCGAATCCAGGAGCGCGGTTCCTGCAAAGTCGCTGGCAGGGATGCGGGGTGCGTCCCGTGGGGACTATAATGACCTTGGGCGGGGGCGGGACCTGGGCGGTGGGCGGGCGGGGCTCTGCTTGGGGTGAAATCCGGCAGCTGTTTCTCAGGGGAGCTGTGGACAGGGCGCGCCACCCCTGAGACTTGGTGCCACCTTCAACACTGGGTTTTTGTGAAAACCCATGTGCCAGTTTGTGGCGTTTTAAAATGTGTTTCTAGAGACGAAAATTTGAGGTGAAGTACTACGGAGGCCCGCAAACCGCTGAAGGTGTGATGGCATTTTGCTTTATGATTTGTAAATATCGTATAGAATGGGGCATGTGGTCCTCGCTTAAGACTAAAGAGCTTACGGGAAAGAAAAAAGTCGTCCAGATAGGGTAACTTTAAGGTAGAATTAGAAACTTCTCCCCAAGCACCCCCGTCTTCCCCCTTAAGATCTTCCCAAGGTTACCTTTCCTCTTTCTCCTAATTTATTTTATATCCTGGCCCTACGGTTTCTGCTGAGATTTTCACTGGTAAATATGTTGACTGACTACTCCTGGGAACATTTACATTTTAAAAGGGGGAAGGAGAGGAAAATTCTCCCAGAACTCACTCTCTCTCTCTCTCTTTCTCCAGACCTCTTCTCTCTCTCTTATGTATATTTATTTATTTTTACTAATTTATTATTTTTACTAATGCTTAAGCCTGTTGATGATGTTACTTCTTGAAGAATCAGAAGGGAAGGGATCTGATTTAACTTCTGTTTTAGGAAAGGAACACTTTTGTCCTTGGCTAGGCCCTGTTCCCATGCTCCTTTGATGAAGGCAGGAGTTTTGCTTTTTTAGGGTTCACTGGCCATGCTCCATCCAGCAGCAAACTGGGGTAGCTGCCCCACCTGCATCTGAGGAAATTGAAACATTGAATAGATCTATTTCTTTTTTAATCTCTATTAGTAATTTCTCACTGAATGCTAGGTTGGTCTAGACAACTATTCAAACTAGAGATTTATGACTCTACTCAGATAGGTCAGATCACATTATTGTATTGTTCACTTACTTTAAATTTTTCAGTATTTATTGAGTTCACATAGTGATAGCTTTTTCTCCTCTCAAAAAGTTTTATTAAAGAATGAGGACCTGAAGTAACTCAAATTGGCTCTGGAAAAACCATTCCATTACTTTCTTCCATATATGCCATGCTAGGCCACTGGGAATAAAGTAATTAAAAGATTAGTAATAAAGTAACTTAAATAGATTTGTTTTTTACTCTCTAAACCTGATTATTATTATGGGGGAAGAAATGTTTCCTCTCAAGTGCCTGACTCAGTTAATAGTTCCTGTCCAGAACACTACACTGAAAAAAATTCTGAAGCTGCATTTCCCCATAGGGGGAAAAGTATCATGATTATTTAGTATTCACTCAAAATTAATAGTTGATATTTAACATAATTAGTTTTTTTTTATCATCCTGAAAAGATTTCTCTATTTGGAAAATCATGAAACTGTAGCATTTATTGATTTTTTTTCTCAGCCTTTGATTCTGTTATGAATTAATTTGATCTAGAGTCCTAGCTATAAACTGTTAAACTAAAATTGTACCTCAATTTTTGATCCAAGAATTGGCAGAATAGTTGGCCAAATGACATTCTCAAAGCTGTACCCTGTCTCCCAATAAGCTAGAGGGATTTCTTGTAGGAAAAAAATTGATGAGAAAAAGCCATACTTGGTGTTGGAGCCCATGTTGAGTACTTGTTCTCAGTCTCCTTTGCTCTTATATCATCACTACTTCATTTTCTATATCCATTTATAACAGTAACACAAGCACTTGCTTATAACACAAGTCTGTTGGGATTATGAATGACAATGACAATATCTGAGAAAATGTGTAACATTCCATGTTAAAAAAGCCAACACAGCATCTCGAAGGTGGAGGAGTTGGGGAGGCTGCGGAAGCAGCATGAGTCTCTAGCTGGCTGGCCTCATCTATCTTAAAATGATGTTGCTGTTTTCTTTTAGATTCCTCTTTAATTGAAAGCGTTGGTCATCCCTTTGCTGAAGATATTAATGTACACATCTTTAAACTCAACGCTTTAGTCCTTGTTTGGGTTTGTTACGAGGCTGACATCTGTGGGAATGGAGTTACTAGGAGAGGGAGAGGACCAATTAAAGTTGCTGGCTATGAGTTTGTTTCTAAAACAAAGGTCATGAAAGATTTCAAGGCTGTCTAAATTAATATACTTATTCTCATTTAGTGGTTTGAAATTTTATATCCATAATGCAGAGTGAATATTGATTTATATGACTTATGTAATGGAAAAACTGGAATTCATTATCACTAGATGAAATTGCAAATCTTATCATTTTAAAGCTGGAAGAAACTACAGGGAGTTATATTTGACTTTCTCAATTTGTAGATGGCAGAGAAATCAACCAGGAGGGCACAGCAGTGGTCTAGGAAAGTGATGCTGATGAGAGCTGACTTTGGTAATGGGAATGGGTTAGATTCAGGAAATATTTCTCAGGTAGAATATCAGCAGAATTTGGTGACCACATGGGGTTATGAAGGGGCAGGGGAGGATGGTGAGGGGATAGAAGACTTAAGAGATTTTGACCTTTAGAGGTTGAGCAGTTGGTCATAACTGCAGGCATCTCTGTCAGACTCACTTCCCCTAATTATACTGCTCTCAGGTGTTTTATGTTCTGGCCTTCTTTGACTGGAGATGCAGTTGTCCACTTGTTAGGTGCAGATAAGACTGACTTGACTCCTCTCGCATTAATTCATTCCACAGATACATAGTGAGCACCTACTATATGTTTAGCACTGCTCACCTCTGAGGATGTAAAGGTAAGACATGCCCTTGAGGAACTTAGAGTCTAACAGGAAGAAACAGATATGTAAACACATAGATGTGATAAAGTGTATGTTATGACAGAAGGACCTACAGCAGGGTCTCTCCACTTCAGCACTGTTGACATTTGGGACCAGATAATTCTTTGTTGTAGGGGGCTTTCCTATGTATTGTAAGATCTTTAGCAGCATCCCTGGCCTCTACCAACTACTAGATGCCAGTAGCACCTCCCCAACAGCTGCAGTGACCAAAAGTGTCTCCAGACATTGCCAGGTGTCCCATGGGGGCAAAACTGCTCAGGGCTGAGAACCACAGATCTGCATGTTACCACGAGGACACAGAGGAGGGGGTAAGTAATCCTACCTGGGTGGAGTCAGAGGAGACCCAGTTTGAGCCATATTAAGAGGTAGCCAGGTGATCCTCAGATGGGCTTCAAGAACTAGGCCTTCCATCAGATCAAATGCCTACATGAAATTCCTAATCAAGCCTTTTTGATAAGCTTTCAATATTTTTGTTACCGTGGATGAGAAACGTGTTCACAGTTTTGTTTTAAATTTATTTATTTAGTCATTGATTTTCCAGCTTTATTGCAGTAAGAATTGTACATATTTAAGGTGTATGTATATATACTGTGAAATGATTAAAAACTTTTACAAACCATTTTTACAACACTTAATTTACACCAGTGGAACAAAGAATTGAATATCTTTTCTTTCATCAACAAATGTAATTTTGACATTTCCTTTGATGGTACAAGTGGATTTCAAATCCAGTCAAACTTTTTCCTAACGAGTATTTCAAAATAACGATTAAACTTCAGGTACAGAAGCGGCTGTAGGCGCCGGAAGCGCGCCGCGCAGGAACCCCGCTCCCTTCCCCGCCCTCCCTCGGCCTCGCCTTCGGCTGCGCAGCCTCCCCGCGCACCCAGACGGGAACTTCCCGCGAGGATTCTCAGGGGCGGTCCCGGAGGCAGAAGTAGATACCTGGCAGCGCCCAGCTTCCCGCAGCAAATTCAGTGAGTATCAAATGGCTCGCTGGAGGCCTGTGGGCATGCCAGCTGACCCCACTTGGTTGCCTTCTGAAAAGTGTGGGGGGAGGTTACTTTTGACTGGAGGGTCCCCAGCACCTCCTTTTCCCCGAACCCTCAAGCTACCCTTATGGGCTGAGAAAAATCAGTCTATTAGACCGCACCTGTAACCTATTCATGGTAGATGAAGCAGGAGGAGCTCTGATTCTCACGTTAGAGGGCATCAAAATCACCTGCAGGGCTTATTAAAACATATTGCTGGGCTCCTTCTACCCGCTTCCTCCCAGGTTCTGGTTGAGCAAGTCTGGCATGGGGTCTGATCATTGGTATTTCTAACTAGTTCCTAGGTTATTCTGCTGCTCTGGAACCACAAGTCGAGAAGCACTCTCACAGAGGTTAAACAAAGTGTTTTCTAAATACTCCGGCCCCTTCTCACTCCCTCTTAGCCTGGTTTATTTTCCTTGAGAGCAGTTATCATTACTTGACATTATATATATTTATCTGCTTTTTGTTTGTCCTTAGTAAGGTCCAGGAGAACAGAAACTTTGTTTTGCTCTTATAGTTCCATATTCTAGAACAGTGCCTGGCACATAGTGGGAACTACAAGATATTTGTTGCTTGAAAGAACACGTGTTTTGGAAGGCATCAGACAAAGCTGAAGCCATGAGAGTGAAAAAGCTCGCTCAGGAAGAGGGGAAAGAGTAAAAAGGAGAAGGGCCAAGGACAGACCTTGGTGTGCATGGACATTTAATGGAATAACAGAAATAGGAAATAAGAGCCGAAAGCTAGGTGCCAAGCTCAGTGCAGCAGCATCCGAGACACCCACAGAGGAGAGATTTTCAGAAAGGGAGGGGACACCAAGAGTAAACAGAAATCATCTAAGATGAAAAGACTAAAAAGTCTTTACGATTTGTCATTGATGATTTTGGTAAAACTAACTTAAGAGGTTCAGGGTAGCAGGCTGATTGCTTTGGATTGAGTAGGGAATGGTGGCTGAAAAAGTGGGGAAAAATGAGTGTGGACAGTTTATTCAAGGATTTGGCCAGGAAGGAATGGCTGAAAGAAAGTATTTCTCTGTCTCTCTCCCTTTCTCTTTCTGTGTGTCTCTGGGAATCGGAGCAAAGTCACTTTCTAGTGGTGAGGCAGGAGTGTGTAAAAAGTTTAATAGGGGGCTTCCCTGGTGGCGCAGTGGTTAAGAATCCGCCTGCCAATGCAGGGGACACGGGTACGAGCCCTGGTCCAGGAAGATCCCACAGGCCGCAGAGCAACTAAGCCCGTGCGCCACAGCTACTGAAGCCCATGTGCCTAGAGCCCGTGCTCCGCAACAAGAGAAGCCACCGCAATGAGAAGCCCGTGCACTGCAATGAAGAGTAGCCCCCACTGGCCACAACTAGAGAAAAGCCGGCGTGCAGCAACGAAGACCCAACGCAGCCAAAAATAAATTTTTAAAAAAGTTTAATAGGGATGGCAAAGGCTTTGAGTAATTGCTGTGGGAAATACAATTGAACGGTGACATCAAATGGCCCCAAATTGGGCATAATGTTAAAAAACTGTGGGAGGTAGGAATGCTGTATAAGTTCTGTCATGAGCTTCTAACTCACCTACTCCTTTGCTGTGTTTTCAAAAGATTCTCTCATACTGGTCATGAGGCATATATTAAAGCTTCAGAGGCTTAAAACACCCACACAACACAGAAACTCATTACTGGCTGTTTTCTAAGGGAGGAATGCTGGTAGGAGCAGCTGCAATGGAAATATACTCCCAGATACAAGCAGGAATGGGAGGAGACCAGATGGAGACAGTTAATTACCAGAAGAAAAGTGGGCTCTGGTCGTCATAATAGGCTGCAGGATGGCAAACACGTTGGCCTGACTCACAGAGCTCTCTGGTTGTGGTAATTAATTGTAGGATCCCAGGGAATGAACTCAACAAAGGACTCACTAAGTCTTTTTGATTTGTGTAACTACAAAAGCAAACAAACCAACAAAACACAATTCTCGGTCTTTGTGAACAGAGGCCTCTCATGAGTGAGCGACATGACTTGTCAATCCTATTCCAAGAACTAAATCAGATCCCAGACCCAGAGCATCTTGAGTGTAGCCTAAATATTCTTTTTTTTTTTTGTGGTACGTGGGCCTCTCACTGCTGTGGCCTCTCCCCTTGCGGAGCACAGGCTCCGGACGCGCAGGCTCAGCGGCCATGGCTCACGGGCCCAGCCGCTCCGCGGCATGTGGGATCCTCCCGGACCGGGGCACGAACCCGTGTCCCCTGCATCGGCAGGCGGACTCTCAACCACTGCGCCACCAGGGAAGCCCTAAATATTCTTAAAGAAGGATGCTGCTGAAACATTGTACCTAAGGACTGCAAACCCTTTCTCCAGCCTTTCCCCAAAGGTCTTGCAGTCCCTTATGGATAACTGTTCTGGAGAAAAGGAGGAACTAAACTTTTCAGTAACTATCACTAACTTCAAACAAACACAAACGTCACTGTTTGCTGTCAGCATTCTGAGCTTATAGGGGTTAGGTGATAAATGAATTAAATTCTGGTCCAAGTTCACCTTTGGGCAGGGCTAGTGGGACTGTGAATTCATCCTGTGGTTAGTACCCTACTTGCCAAGTGAATAGCTGGAATAGGTAATATTAGCAACTGATAGAATTCCTACAGGGGCACATTCACTCACTGAGTAAGGGCTATTCTGGAAGAAAATGCCAAGTGGAGTGCCAAAATAGTAGATCAAAAGCATTACCACATACCTGGA
Source organism: Mesoplodon densirostris (assembly GCF_025265405.1). Taxonomy (NCBI): domain Eukaryota; kingdom Metazoa; phylum Chordata; class Mammalia; order Artiodactyla; family Ziphiidae; genus Mesoplodon; species Mesoplodon densirostris. The sequence continues at coordinate 155,610,568 of NC_082662.1, read as the reverse complement.
GAATTCCAGAGGTGAGTGTCACCATCAAAGGCATGAAAGATGCTAGGGTGATGGTTCCCACCTCATTCCCATTCACTTCCCAGTTTAGCCATCACAGAAGTCTGACAGGTCTCAGAGAATGACAGTGCATTATTGTAAACCCAAGCAAGTGATGATTCCAATTGTAGCTACTCTTCCAAATGGGGTCTCCTTATTGAAGAAACTCAGCCCCTGACACTCAGCAGTTATTGATCTGGGATTTAGCTCCAGAATATCTTTGTAAAAAATCCTTTTTTTTTTTTACATTACTCACCAATAACTTTCTATATTCAATCAAAAGTTTTGTTTTTATTGCCTATCACTCATATTCTTGTTCAATTCTATCAGTTTCTTTACTTTAAAGTGGGGATCATAACTGTAACTTTCTCAGAGTAATCGGGAAGAAAATTTGATAATTATGTAAAGAGCATGTAGTAAGTCCTCCATAGGTGTTACCTATTATCTTAGATAATTGGGATGAGAACCTGGGATGTTGTTTTTCAATTCATTGTTCATTTTGCTGGAGTCATTCTCAAGTTGTTTAGTGAGATGATAAACTTTCAGAATTTTTGCGTGTCGGAAATGTCTTTTCCTCCACTTAAATGCTGATTTGGCTGGTAAAGAATTCCAGTTTCATCTTTGAAGATATTGTTCCATTGAGAAATCCAATGGCAGTCTAATTTCCATTGCTTTATAGGTAACCTATTTCTATATAAAAACTCTTCTTTTTCTCCTAGGTTTTGTCTAGGATGGGATCTTAGTTTCATTAGTTATCCTAAGGACTCAGAGGGCCCATTTAATCTGAAAATGTGTTTTTCTTCAAATCTGAGACATTTTCTTCTTTTTAAACGTCCAACCCTCACCACCATTCTGTTGTTTCTGTAACATCTGTCTTTCAGATGTTGGAACGTCTGGCTGGATCCATTCTTCATGTCTCATAATTTTCCTTTTTGTTAATTTGTGCTATTTAGCCCTGTCCGTTCTGCTATAAACCAGCCCATAAATCTTTTCTGTCTTTCAGAGATTACAAAATATTCTTGGTTCATTGATGGAACATTTTGTTTCTTAGAGGTTTTTTTGTTTTTTTCTTTAATGTCATGGAATTTTAGATGGAAGATAAAGTAGATGTGTGTGCTCTGATTTCCTTCTTGATTCGAATTCCTTGCTTATCTTTTGGTTTGTCTTGTTCCTTTAATTAGATTGTATATTTTAAGGTAAAAGTCTTCATACTATGCCTCTCTAGTCTACACCTCTTATATACTGTTTTCTGGTTTTCTAGCACCTTATAAATCTGGCTCTTTCCACCTATCCAATAAATACACCCCCAGGTTGTTTGCTCAAATACATCCTCTTCTTTAGTTTCCCAGCTCTTTCATCTCCAGGGGCACCTGGAATGTTCTCCAGTCATTCAAGAAGCCCTCCTCGGGCTTCCCTGGTGGCGCAGTGGTGGGGTGTCCGCCTGCCAATGCAGGTGACGCGGGTTCGTGGCCGGTCCGGGAAGATCCCACATGCCGCGGAGCGGCTGGGCCCGTGAGCCATGGCCGCTGGGCCTGCGCGTCCGGAGCCTGTGCTCCGCAACGGGAGAGGCCACGGCAGTGAGAGGCCCGCGTACCACAAAAAAAAAAAAAAAAAGAATCCCTCCTCGCCTCACCAATTCCTCTCTTCCGGGAGCCTAAGTTGCATCTATCTAGTTCAGCAGTGATTCTCCACCAAGCACCAGAATTGCCTAAAATTTCCCCCAATAGACCTAGACCTGCTGAATCAGAATTTCTGCTGATCAGACCTGGGCATCATTTTTCTTCCTTAAATAAGCTCCACGGGTGAATGAGAGGCACACTGAGGCTAAGAACCTCGCAGCCTCATTCTCGGGCTGCCCGTCCGTAGGGCGGGACTGACCCTCCCTGACCCTGGCCGGGAGGTCGTTGGAGGGGTTCTTGCGCGCTGCCGCACCGCGTGTCTTCCAAGCACGCCGCAAGAGGCAGGCGCCGGCCATCCCAGAAGGCCGCCTACGCTGCCTGGGAGCCCTGCCAAGCGGCCCCAGGACTGGGGCGGAACCCAGGCTAGACTCCGGAGCAGCCAGGACCTGCCCGACCGTCCCCCCTGCAGCGCGCCCTCAGGGCCGGAAGGCGGCGCCGTGGGAGCACCGCGCGGGCCCTCCGGCACCGGTGCGCAGGCGCGCAGGCGCGCAGCCCGCTTCGCAGCTCCTCTTCCGTGGCCGCTAGTGAGGGGAGCGCCTTTGACTTTGCGAGGCCCACAACGGCAGCGCCGGCGCCAGTTCCAGGGTGAGGGGCGCTTCGCCTGCTTCCCTCCGGCCTGCCTCTTTTACCCTGGGTCGTAGGCAGTCCCCGGGGCAGGCGCAAGGACAAGTCCCCATTTTGCCGGCGCCCTTGAGAGACGTTGGGACCGGGACAGGGGACCCCACCTCCACCCCTCGCCCGAGCGAAGTAGGGAGGGGGTGGGCAACGATGAGGTCGTTGACTTGGAAGGGGACGCGGGGATCCTCCGCATAGGTTCGGGGTGGAGAAAGTATGCCGGTGTGAGCGTCTTTACTCGGAGCCCAGTCCTCGCGCTGGGAAAGGGGTGTTGCGTTTGCCTCCTTCCCAGCCCTGGTTCCCAAAAAGTGGACGAAAGATTTATCTGTTACGAAGTTTGCAGTGTAGAGTGAGACCCCGAGCAATCAGAGTTAACGCTTCACCGAAAAACGAGCCAGGAACTCGGACTTCTCACACACTAGGCCGTGGCGGGGATTTCTTGCGATGCACACAGGTTAATCAACACAGGTTGGGATAAAGACTGAATTGTATGGGGGCTTTGCTGAACGAAGTTTCAGAGCACCCTCGTGGTACTGCTTCTGCCTCATCACCTGTAGAAGTCGCATCTCAGTTGTTTGTATTCCACTATTGGCCATTTTAGACTTCTTATTTTATTTATTTTTCCATCTTGGGTTTGCCTGCTTTTCCTCACGAGCAGTGTTTCTGTCTTAAATCTTGTAGGGCGCAATGTCTAATCAAGAGCGTATACAGGAATGCCTGAGGAAGGAAATAAGGTCACTTCTCATTTCCCTCAGAGATGGTTTGACCCCACAGCAGTTGGAAAAGGAGTACCTTTCGATGGTTGGCAACCGTTTACCACTCCAAATCCTTGGGTATCGGTCCACCATGGAGCTGGTGTTGGATATGCCTGATGTTGTCAGTGTCTGCCCCTGTGAGGACGGTACTGTAATACTGAAGGGTAGGTTTAAGATTTGAAGGTCTATGAACTTTGCAATAATAATCACTTGGTAAAGAATTGTTCTAGCTCTGCAATTATCCTGCATCCCCGGCAGGGGATTTTACTTTTGTGAGGGAGAAGAGGGATCATAGGCACCTTAGAGGTTGTGGACAGAGTTAGAGCTTTAGCACAACCAAGAAACCTTCCCCAGGGCTTCCCTGGTGGCGCAGTGGTTGAGAGTCTGCCTGCCAATGCAGAGGACACGGGTTCGTGCCCCGGTCTGGGAACCCCACATGCCGCGGAGCGGCTGGGCCCGTGAGCCATGGCCGCTGGGCCTGCGCGTCCGGAGCCTGTGCTCCGCAACGGGAGAGGCCACAACAGTGAGAGGCCCGCGTACTGCAAAAAAAAAAAAAAGAAACCTTTCCCAGAATACTGTGCATTCACAAAAACTACATTGTGCATGTGATTTAATATTATTGCACCTTAAGTCAGGAGAAGCTTAACAATGGGACTTCAAATTATGAAATCACGTTTAAAATTTCATGAAGCACAGAAACGTAATTGTAGGGAAGTTTATTGTTCATCTCTAGGGTTTCAGATCTTTCAGGAGTTAATTAGCAGCAGTGATAATAAATTGGGTTTTACTGTTCATTCTTCATTCTGTAGTAGAGAAGCTAACAAGCTGTTGTCTAAAATGCAAGAAATGGAGTAACCAAGGGTTCGTGTTTATCATGTCGCCTATATACACAGCTCCTTGGAGAGTTAAAAATTATATAACCACAGATGCAAAGAATAAAGAAGGAAGTACGTTTTCACCTAAATATGATTTCTTTTTTCACACCTCCTTAGCCATTCCAGATGAATCCACCAAAGGAATAGAAAGTTTAGTTGCAAAACAGAGGGGCAGCCGTAAGGTTCGAAACTCCGTGCAGAAGAGAAGGGCCAGTGTTTGCTTTGGGCCCAGCTCTCAACGGCAGCAAGTACCTTACCGAGGAAGGGTGCCCCCTATTCTTCCAGCTGTCGTGAAGAGTGAGTTGAAAGACCTCTTGACGTTATCTCCTGTTCTCCTTTCTGATTTTGAGAACGCATTTGCCAAGCGATTTGGACGATCATTCCAGTATGTGCAGTATGGCTTCTTCTCTATGTTTGAAGTGCTGAATGCCGCTGCAGATGTCATTTCTGTAAAACAGACCAGAGCAGGTTCTTTGTTGATGCTGAAGAAGAGCCTATCCAAGGAAAAGCAGAGAGGATGGCCAGCAGGTAAGCATATTAGCACTGGTAACTATTGCAGATCAGCAGACTTTGGAGCAGTTGTAGTACATATGTATGTATGTATGTAATGGCTAAGCTCCAACAGTTTGTTGAAGTTGCATCCTGGCTCTACCACTTGCTAGCTGTATGATCTCAGGCAAGTTACTTAAAATGTCTAAGCCTTAGTTCCCTCATCTCTAGAATAGGAATAATAATACTTACCTCTTGGAGTCAGACTGAGGGTTAAATGAGATGGGGGTCTGTAAAGTGCTTGGCATTTAGTAAGCTCATAATAAGTGGTAGCTATTATTATGAAAACACGAGATCAGCTCTCTCTAGAGTGCTGTAAATGAACATCAGTTATATGTGTTCAGGTAAAGAAGATATAACATGGAAAATGAAAAGTTTTAAAAATAATACTAGTTTGTAGCATTTGCCATCTGATCTTTGCTAACACTGATCTTTGATATCCTAGCAGGCATTGTAGTAATTGATGTAGTGTAATGATAACCACCTTATTTGTATAGCAATTTACCTTGGATTCTCATCCCATAGACACGTTGGGTGAGTAACCCAATCTTATTCTTATAGATAAGGAAGCCAAAGCTCAAGAAAGTTAAATGACTTTCTGAAAATTTCATGACTTGAAAAGTGGTACAGCTAGAGTTAGATACCGAACTCTTACTACTGCTCATTCAGTGAGCTTTTCCTACACAATCACTGTCTCCCTTAAAGGCTCAGAAAACTGATGTGATCATTTGTATAGTGTCCCTCTAGACCCTTGACATTATAGAATCTATACACTGCCTATTTGGGGAATTCTATGCCCGTTTCAATGATTTTCTTTTTTTCTCAAAATTTGTATTTAGATTAATATAGGTGAACCATGAGAATATCATGAATTTACAAACCAATATTTAAATTGTGGTGGGAAGTGTAATTTGACAAGAATATGCTAAGGGGTTTACAGGCTCTGGTCAGGGAAGGCTATAGGGGCCACTGAGTGTTTTGAGTCTAAACCTCAACCGTATCAGTATTTGTTTTAAAAATTAAAAAAAAATTTTTTTTGGCCCTGCTGTGCGACTTGTGGGATCTCAGTTCTCTGACCCCCAGGGGTTGAACCGAGGCTATGGCCGTGAAAGCCTGGAATCCTAATCACTAGGCCACCTGGGAACTCTCTGTATCAGTATTCTTGCGCTGCTCAAACTTTGGGAGAGTAACTCATGCTATTAAACTTACGTGAGATTGAGTTGTATAAAGCAGTTTGACAACTTACTGACTTGTGGGGGGTGGATATTCCTTCCCAGTGATTGAATTGTTCATTTTTCCCATACATGGTACCTTATTCCTCATCAGGATATCTTGGAAGTAATTTTTTGTGTGTGTGACCTTGATCTTAGGGTAAAGAAAGAGCTAGGCCATGGTGGAGTCCGATGATCTGTCTTTCATGTTGTGTAACAGAATATACCTCTCCTGTAGTATTCCCCTGCCTACAAGTCTTGAAGAAAAATGTATACTCTAGAAGAATATCCTTTATTCTGTAGCTTTTCATTCCCCACCCCTCCCCCCATACCACTAGATGGTTATCCAGTTTGAAAAGCATAATTCAAGCAGATTCCTTATTTGAAAACTTTTTGGTCTCCTAAACAGGATACAGCTTTTTAGGTTTATACCTATTGAATCCTGCCTCTTTGTAGTTATATTCAGGTGTCCTTAAGTGGAGTTTTAGATAGCCCCAACCTTTCAGTAACACACTTATGATCTCTTGGTTTTCTTCTGTAGGTGACTAATCATTCCCTTGTATGTAAATTTTATTGGCTTAATATAAAAATATAAGCTTACTTAATTTTTAGTTCTAAGTTGAGGGCCTAGCCTCTATATATAAACACCAGAAAACTAGAAATTGTTAGTGATAATTTTTCTCTCCTCTTCTTTTATTCACAAAAGGTAAAATTTTTACCCAGCCTTTTAGAAGGAAGCAACAAAGGTCATATCCCACAGGCTCCCCAGTAGCAATGGCATGCTTTTCACAACCGACTTCAAACATGGAACCACCGAAGCAAATACTGGACGTGGAGAATACTTCTAGGTCAAATGTGGAGACTTCAAGGCTGAATCACACTGAAAAATTAAACCAGGTGAGATATCTGACTTTGGAGTTATAAATACACCAAAAATGTGTTTAAATTCAGTGGCTATTACTTAGCTCTCATGGAGAAGCTGACCTTTTAAAATTCAAGTCATTCACTTATTTCACATTTAACTTAAGCATTTTCTATGGTTCTGTGGATTAGTAAGAAGTGAGAGGTGGCAGTGAGAAAAGAGTACAATTTTATCAACTCCATGGTTTCAACTGTTTTCTGCAGATGACTCCCAAATCTGTATCTCTAGTTCCAGCTTTTCACCAAAGTTATAGAAGCATATTTGCAACTTAACTCATGAATATCTTCACCTGAATGGCTGGCCCTGAGCACTGCAATCCTGGTGTTTTTCTGTGACTATAATGCTGAAGGACTTTGAGTAAAACCTACTAGAATAAAGCCAACAAAAGCCTGATTAAGTTAGCAAGATAACAACCTAAGTAGAGCTCAAAATAAACACATGGAAATTAAAGACATAAAAGTGCTTCATTTCTGTAACTTTAAAAAATTAGCTTTAGTAACATAATTTACATATAGTAAAATTTGCCCATTAAAAATGTACAGTTTGAGTTTTAACATATGTATCTAGTTGTGTAATCACCATCAAAATCAAGAAACAGCATTTCCATCATCTCCCCAAAGTTCCTTCATCTTTGTAGTTGATCTCTTTCCCCAACTACAGCTACAGACAACTACTGCTTTCTATAAGTATAATTTGACTTTCCAAGAGTTTCGTATAAGTGGGATTAAATAATGCTTAGCTTTTTGTGTCTAGCTTCTTCAACAGGGTGCTTTTGAGATTCATCTAGTATGTATCAGTGGTTTGTTCCTTTTTCTTGTTGAGTATCATTCCACTGTACTGATAATACCTCAATTTGTTATCCATTCACCATTAGATAATATTTGGGTTGTTTCCCGTTTGGGGTATTATGAATAAAGCTGCTATGAACATTTGCTTACACTTTGTATGAACATTGACTTCATTTCTCTTGGGTCAATACCTAGGAGTAGGATTGTTGGGTCAGACAGTAAGTTTAACTTTTTTATTTAAGTTTAACTTTTTAAGAAATTGCCAAACTGTTTCCAAAGTGGCTGTACAGTTTTACTTTCTCATGAGCTATGTATAAGAGTTCCACTTGCATCTTTGTTAACATTTGATGTTATCAATTTAAAAAACAGTAGCCATTTGAGTGTGTGTATAGTAGTATCTCATTATGGCTTTAACTGAAGTTTCTCTAATGATGAATAATATTGGGTATCCTTTCATAAGTATATTTGCCATTTGTATATCTTCTTTGAAGTGTCTAATAATATCTTTTGCTCATTATTAAAAATCGAGTTTTCTTTGTATTGAGTTGGAAGAGTTATTTATGTATGCTGGTTACAAGTCCTTTATTGAGACATGTTTTGCAAATATTTTCTCCTGGTCTGTGCTTACCTCTTCATTTCCTGAATCCTGTCTTTTGTGGGGAAGTCTTTAATTTTGATGAAATCTAATTTTTTTATTTTTTTTCTTTTGGTTCTTGCCTACCTAATAAATTTTTGGTTAATCCAGAGTCACAAAAATATTTTCCTATGTTTTCTTCTAGAAGTTTTTTGATTTTAGTTCTTAGGTCTATTTCAAGTTATTTTTGTGTAGGGTACCAGGTATGGATCAAAGTTTTCTGCATATGGATAGCCAATTATTCCAGCACTATTTTTAAAATTTTTATTATTTTTAAGTTTGATTTTATTTATTTATTTTTGGTCATGGGGCATGGCATGTGAGAGCTTAGTTCTCCAACCACGGATCCAGCATACACCTCCTGCATTGGAATCTTGGAGTCTTCACCACTGGACTGCCAGGGGAATCCCCAGCACTATTTTTGAAAAACACTCTTTCCTCACTGGACTACCTTATTACTTTGGCACTTCTGTAAAATCTATTGACCTCATGTATGTGTAGGTCTCTTTCAGGACTCTCTGTCTCTTTATTTGGTCCATTGATCTACATTGATCTGTCTTTTTGCAAGTATCACACTATCTTGATGACTGTAGTTTTATAATATGTTGAAATTATATGGTTAGGTCCTACAGCTTTGTTCTTTTAAAAATTGCTTTGGCGGGCTTCCCTGGTGGCACAGTGGTTGAGAGCCCGCCTGCTGATGCAGGGGACACGGGTTCATGCCCTGGTCCGGGAATATCCCACGTGCGGCGGAGTGGCTGGGCCTGTGAGCCATGGCCGCTGGCCCTGCACGTCCGGAGCCTGTGCTCCACAATGGGAGAGGCCACAACAGTGAGAGGCCTGTGTACTGCAAAAAAAAAAAAAAAAAAAAATTGCTTTGGCTATTCTAGGTTCTTTGAATTTCCATATAAACTTAACTTGATATAAATCAGCTTGTCAGTTTCTACCAAAAATAATTATGCTGTCTGTGATTTTGATGAGAATTGCATTGGATCTATAGATAAGTTTGGGTGGAAGTGACATCTTGATAATATTGAATCTGCTGATTCCTGAGCACAGTATAGCTCTCCATTTATTTAGGTCTGTAAATTCTCTCAGCACTGTTTTATAGTTTTCAGTACACAAGGCTTGCGTATATTTTGTTAAACTTATAGCTACATTTTCATATTTTTGATACTATTATAAAGGGTATTGTCAATTTATTTTCTAATTAATTATTGCTAGTATGTAGAAAATCAATTTTTTTGTATATTGACCTTGTATCCTGCGACCTTGAATCAAGGTACTCGATAAACTCAACTCTAGTTTATACTGGGAGTAAAGACAGTTTTACTTCCATTTCAATCTATATGACTTCTTTTTCTTACCTTGTGACAAAGGCTAGTTTCTCTAGTTTAGTAATGAATAGAAGTAGTGAGAGTAAAAATTCTTGCCTTGTTCCTAACTACAGGGGAAAAGCATTCATTCTTTCATCATTAACTCTTATGTTAACTGTAGCATTTTTATAAATGCCCTATATTAGATTGAGGAAATGCTCTTCTATTCCTAGATTCTGAGAATTTTTTCCGTGAATGTATATTGAATTTTTCTCCATCCATTGAGATGATTATAGGTTGTGATACTATGATTTATAATAAGAAATATATATTTGATCTTCATCCTTTTCTGGCATGGAGCTCCTAAAACCTATGGAAATTCCTAAGTAAAGAGAGCAATAAAAGTATCTTTTGTTATTTTAGTGAGGTAACTTTTGGAAATAACCTAAGGATGGGTTGCTATTGGATCCAGCCATGTAATTAGAGGGTTGGAGATTATGGAGATTATGCTCAGTCATAGCCAATGATTAATCAGTCATGCTGATATAACGACGCCTCCATAAAAACCCCAAAAGTCTGGGTTTAGAGAGCTACCAGGTTGGTGAACACCTAGAGATTTGGGGAGAATGGCATGCCAGGAGAAGGCATGCCCCTTTGCCCCTTCCCATATACCTTGCCCTATGTATCTCTTCCATTTGACTTTTCCTGAGTTATATCTTTTTATTTTTATTTATTTATTTTTCATTCATTAAAAAAATCGAGATATAATTGACATATAACATTGTATTAGTTTCAGTACAACAGGATTACAACAGGATTAGATATATGTGTGTATTGTGAAATGATCACCACAGTAAGTGTAGTTAACATCCATCACCACACAGTTACAAATTGTTTTTCTTGTCATGAGAACTTTTAAGATTTACTCTCTTAGCAACTTTTAATTATAGACTACATATTATTATTAACATAGAATATATATTATTATTAATATACAATTAATATGTATATAAATAATAATTGCCATGCTGTACATTACATCCCCAGGACTGATTATAACTGGACGTTTGTACTTTTTGACCACCTTTACCCATTTTGCCCACCCCCAGCATGCTGCCTCTGGCAACCACCCATCTGTTCTCTGTTTCTAAGAGTTTGGCTATTTGTTGTTATTTTTGTTTAACAGATTTTGCATGTAAGGGAGATCATACAGTATTTGTCTGTCTGACTTATTTTACTTAGCATAATGCCCTCAAGTTTCATCCATTGTTATTACAAATTGTGGGATTTCCTTCTGGTTTTATAGCTGATATACATATTCCACAACTTCTTTATCCATTTATCCTTCAATGGACACTTAGGTTGTTTCCATGTCTTGGCTATTGTAAATAATGCTGCAGTCAACATGGGAGTGCAGATATCTTTTTGAGTTAGTGTTTTTGTTTCCTTCGGATAAATACCCAGTGGTGGAGTTGCTGGATGATATGGTGTTTCTCTGTACTGTTCTCCATAGTAGCTGCACCAATTAATATTCCCCCCAACAGTGCACAAGGGTTCCCTTTTCTCCACACCTTTGCCAACATTTGTTATTTCTAGTCTTTTTGATAATAGTCATTCTAACAGGTTTTAGGTGATATTTCATTGTGGTTTGGTTTGCATTTCCCTGATGATTACTGATATCAAGCCACTTGTCATTACCTATTGGCCATCTATATGTTTTTGGGAAAATGTTCAGATCCTCTGCTCATTTTTTAATTGAATTATTTAGGGTTTTCTTGATGTTGAGTTGTGAGAGTCCTTTATATATTTTGGATATTAACCCCTTATCAAATATAAGATTTGAAAATATTTTCTCCCATTCATTTTATCGAGGTCTTCTTTTCTGTGCCATAGATTTTTAGTTTGATGTAGTCCCACTTGTTTATTTTTGCTTTTGCTGCCTTTACGTTCAGTGTCAAATTCAAAATATCATTTCCAAGACCAAGGTCAAGGAGTTCACCATCTAAGTTTTCTTCTAGAATTTTTATGTTTTCTGGTCTTACGTTCAGGTTTTTAATCCATTTTGAGTTACTTTTTGTGTATGGTGTAGAGTTATATCCTTTTATGATAAACCTGTAATCCAGTAATTAAAATGTTCTCTGAGTTCTTTGAGCCATTATAGCAAATTAAATTGAACCCAGGGAGAGGGTTGTGGAAACCTGATTTGTAGCCACTGGATCAGAAGCTCAGGTAACAACCTGGACTTGCAATTGTCATCTGAAGTCAGAGGATGGGGTGGGGGTTCAGTCTTGTAGAGCTTGACCCTTAACCTTGGAATCTGAATGCGATCTCCAGTGTCAGAATTGAGTTGAATTGTAGGACACCCAGCTTGTGTTGAAGAATTGCTTGGATATGGGGAAACACCCTCACACACATTGTAATTGGAGTCAGAATTCTATAGAGCTTTTTCTTTTTTAATCTCTTTATGTGATAAATTACATTGATTTGTTTTTTTTCTTAGCGTTAAAGCAACCTTATGTTGCTGAATGAATCCAGCATGTTAGTCATCATGTGTTAGCCTTTTTATATATTGCTGGATGTGATTTGCTGTTTTCTTGGTAAGGACCTTAGTGTTAATGTTCATAAGGTATATTTTTCTGTAGTTTTCTTGTAATGTTTTATCTGGTTTTGGAATCATGGTAATACAGGCCTTTTGAACTGAGTTGGGACGTTTTCCTTCTTTTTTTTGGCAAGAGTTTGTATTAGGTTTCCCTAAACATTCCACTGAATTCAGCAGTGAAGCAGTCTGGGCCTGGGGATTTTTTGGGTAATGATTTTAAATTACAGACCCAGTTTCTTTAACAGATAAAGAGCTATTCAGATTATCCATTTCTTTTCTTTTTAAATAAATTTATTTATTTATTTATTTTTGGCTGCATTCTGCCTTCCTTGCTGCATGCAGGCTTTATCTAGTTGCAGCAAGTGGGGGCTACTCTTCGTTGTGGTGCACGGGGTTCTCATTGCAGTGGCTTCTCTTTGTTGCAGAGCATGGGCTGTAGGTGTGCGATCTTCAGTAGTTGTGGCATGCAGGCTCAGTAGTTGTGGCACATGGACTTAGTTGCTCTGTGGCATGTGGGATATTCCTGGACCAGGGCTCGAACCCGTGTTCCCTGCACTGGCAGGCGGATTCTCAACCACTGCACCACCAGGGAAGTCCCAGATTATCCATTTCTTTTTGAATGAGCCTTGATACTTTGTCTTTCAAGAAGATGTCCATTTCATCTCAGTTGTCAAAGTTGTTGAAATAAGTTTGTTTATAATATTCACTCATTGTCTTTTTAAGATCTGTAGGATCTGTGGTGAAGCTCCTTCTTTCATTCCTAATATTGATAATTTCTCTTTGTTTCATGATCAGTCTAGCTAAAGATTTATCCAGTGATTTTTCAAAGAACCAGCTTTTGGTTTTATTGATTTTTCCCACCTGTTTTCTATTTCATTTATTTCTGTGCTTATCTGTATTATTTCCTTCTTTCTGTTTATTTTGGGTTAATATTTACCTTAAGAGCAAGAAAAGAAAATTTGGTCATTGATTTTGGTCCTTCTTTTCTAATATAAACATTTAAGGCTATTGATTTTCTCTAAGTACTACTTTAGCTGTATCTCACAAATTTTGATGTGATGTATTTTCATTTAGTTCAAAATATTTTCTAATTTCCTTTGTGATTTCTTTTGTCTTATGGGTTATTTAACAGCATGTTGTTTAATTTCCAATACTTGGGGGCTTTTCAGAGATGTTGTTGAGTTATAATTTAATTTGATTGTGTTAAGAAAACATAGTCTGATTTCATTCCTTGTAAATATATTGAGACTTATGTGGTGCAAAATATATTTATGTGGGTGAATGTTTCATATCTACTTTGAAGGAAAGTTTGGGTAGAGTGTTCTCTGCTATATTTGGGTAGAGGGTTCTATAAATGTCAATTAGTAAAGTTGGTTATAGTGTTATTCAGGAATTCTATATTTTTACTGATGTTTTCCTACTTTTTCCATTAATTACTGCAGGATCAGTGTTGAAATCTTCAAATATAATTGTGAATTTGTCTATTTTACCTTTCAGCTTCAGATATTATAAGTCTCTGTTAGGTGCATACATATATAGGATTGATATGTGTTCCTGATGAATTGCCCTATTTATCATTATGAAATGTCCCTCTTTATGGCTCATAATGTTCCTTGTTTTGGAGTCTACTTTGTTTGATATTACCATAGTGATGTTAGCTTTCTTTAGATGTTAGCACTGTGTATCTTTTTATATACTTTTATTTTTAACATACCTGTTTTATATTTAAAATGTGTTTCCTTTAGACAGTATATGGTTGTCTTGCTTCTTTATTTAATCTGTCAATCTCTGTCATTTAATGGGGGTGTGTATACCATTTATATTTAGTGTAATTACTGGTATGGTTTGATTTAAGTCTGATTTTTGTGGGGTTTTTTCCTATTTTTTTATTTTGGATTAGTTTTTAAAAATAAAAATTTTAAACCAATTTTAGGTTCACAGCAAAGTTGAACAGAAAGTAGAGAGGGTCCCCGTATACTCCCTGCCCCCACATTCATGCAGCCTCTTCTACTATGAGCATCCTGCAGCAGAGTGGTACCTTTGTTACAGTTGGTGAACCTCCACTGACACATCACAATCACCCAAAGTCTACAGTTTACATTAGGGTTCACTCTTGGTATTGTAAATTCTGTGGGTTTTGACAAATGTGTAATGACATATATCCACATTGTAGTATCACACAGAATAGTTTCACTGCCCCTCAGATCCTCTGTCCTCCATCTGCTCTTCTCTCCCTCCTCCCTAGCCCCTAGCAACCACTGATCTTTTTACTGTTTCTATAGTTCTGTGTTTTCTAGAATGTCATATAGTTGGAATCATACAAATGTTGCCTTTTAAATTGCCTTCTTTCACTGAATGATATGCATTTAAGGTTCCTCCGTGTCTTTTCATGGCTGGATAGCTCATTTTTTTGTGCTGAGTAATATTCCATAGTGTGCATACATTGCAGTTTATCTATCCATTTACCTACTGAAGGACATCTTGGTTGCTTCCAGGTTTTGGTTATGAGTAAAGCCGCTATAAACATCTGTGTGCAGTGTTTTGTGTAGACATAAGTTTTCAGCTCCTTTGGGTAAATACCAAGGAGCATGATAGCTCTATCGTATGATAAGAGTTTAGTTTAGTTTTGCAAGAAACTGCCAAACTCTCTTTCAAAGTGGCTGTATCATTTTGCATTCCCACCAGCAGTGAATGAGAGTTCCTGTTGCTCCACATCCTCATTAGCATTTGGTGTTGTCAGTGTTTTGGATTTTGGCCGTTCTACTAGGTATATAGTGGTATATCACTGTTGTTTTAATTTACAATTCTCTAATGACATATGATGTTGAACATCTTTTAATAGGCTTACTTTGCTATCTGTATATCTTCCTTGGTGAGATGTCTGTTCAGATCTTTTGCCCAGTTTTTAATTAGGTTGTTTGTTTTCTTACTGTTGAGTTTTAAGGGTTCTTTGTATATTTTGTATGACAACTCTTTATCAGATATGTCTTTTGCAATTTTTTTGGCAGTTTTTGGCTTGTCTTTTCATTCTTTTGATGTTGCTTTCACAGAGCAGAAGTTTTTAATTTTAATGAAGTCCTGCTTGTCACTTATTTCTTTTTTGGATCATATCTTTGGTGTTGTATCTAAAACGTCATCACTATACCCAAGGTCATCTATGTGTTCTCCTATGTTCTCTTCTAGGAGTTTTAATAGTCTGTATTTTACACTTAGGTCTGTGATCCATGTTAAGTTAATTTTTGTGAAGGGTGTAAGGTCTGTCTCTAGATTCAGTTTTTTGCACGTGGATGTCTAGTTTTTCCAGCACCACTGTTGAAGATTCTCTTCTCTCCATTGTATTGCCTTTTCTCTTTGGCAAAGATCAGTTGGCTATATTTTTGTGGATCTATATCAGCATTCTTTGTTCTGTTCCATTGGTCTATTTGTCTGTTCTTTTTTTTTTTTTGCAGTATGCGGGCCTCTCACTATTGTGGCCTCTCCCGTTGCGGAGCACAGGCTCCAGACGCGCTGGCTCAGTGGTCATGGCTCACGGGCCCAGCCGCTCTGCGGCATGTGGGATCTTCCCGGACCAGGGCACGAACCCGTGTTCCCTGCATTGGCAGGAAGACTCTCAACCACTGCGCCACCAGGGAAGCCCCATTTGTCTGTTCTTTTGCCAATACCACACTGCCTTGATTACTGTAGCTTTGTATTGATAGTAAATCTTGAAGTCAGATGGTGTCAGTCCTCCAAATTTGTTCCTCTCTTTCAATATTGAGGTAGCTATTCTGGGTCTTTTGTCTCTCCATATAAACTTTAGAATTGATTTGTTGATATCCCCCCAAAAAAACTTGCTGGGATTTTGATTGGGATTGGATTGAATCTATAGATCAAGTTGGGAAGAACTGACATCTTGACAGTATTGAGTCTTCCTATCTGTGAACATGGAATATCTCTCCATTTATTTAGTAGTAGTTCTTTGATATCTTTCATCAGTGTTTTTTATTGTTCCTCATATAGATTTTGCACCTATTTTGTTAGATTTATATCTAAGTGTTTCATTTTGGGGACACTAATGTAAATGGCTATGTGTTTTTCCTTTAGAATTCCACTTGTTCCTTGCTGGTATATAGGAAAGTGATTGGCTTTTGTATTATTAACTTTGTATTCTCCAACATTGCTATAATTGCATATTCATTCCAGTTTTTTGGTTGATTCTTTGGGATTTCTATATAGACAACTGTGTCATCTTCAAGCAAAGATAGTTGTATTTCTTCCTTCTGAATTATTATACAGTTGACCCTTGAATACTGCAGGGGTTAGGGGTGCCTACCCCTTGCACAGTCAAAAATCTGCATACATGTTTTGACTCCCCCAAAACAACTACTGATAACCTACTGTTGACCAGAAGCCTTTCTGATAACATAAACATTTTATTAACATGTTTTATATATTATATGTTAGTATATACTGTATTCTTGTAATACAGGAAGCTAGAGAAAAAGTGTTAAGAAAATCATAAGAAAAATACATTTACAGAACTCTACTATATTTATCAATAGCATAAGTTTATATTGTCTGTTTACAAGATGAATTATCTGTCAGTACTTATATCAATATTGTTTTACATGATACAAAACACTGTATATATTATACATATTACTAACACTAGACATCAGAAATGAAAAGATAATGTGAAACAGAAAATAATATTAGTTACAGGTACAGTGATTCATGCATTGATGTTGTAGAAGCAGCAATGTGATTGCTTTATGATAGCCTAAAGTAATCGATATGATTGCTTCATGGTAGCCTAGCCTGTACACTAATGAATGACTTATAAAATTTTTATGACATTCAGTATTATATTCATAATACAGTATTGGAAGCATTGTTTCATTTTTTTTAAAAACCACTTACCTGTGATTATAGGCTGATGAGCAGTTTCTCCAATTACGAGAGACATACTGTATAGTAATATAATTCTTTGAAAGCACAGTTATAAAACAGTAAGAAAATGAAGACATTATTTTTATATTAAATATCACTCATCTTATGCCTATGTAAGGATAGACCAGTATTTACATGTATTTTATGCATTCATGACATACCTTTAAAATTTTTTTTGAATATTTCTAGGCTACGTGGTTCACCTACAAGTTTATTCAACTTGTCATAAACCTCCAAAACTTTTTAATATATTTACTGAAACAAATCTGTGTGTAAGTGGATCTGTACAGTTCAAATCCATGTTGTTCAAGGGTCAGCTGTACTTTCTATTTCCTTTTCTTATCTTACTGAATTATCTAGGACTCCTAGAACAGTATTGAAAAGCAGCGGTGAGAGGGGACATCCTTACCTTATTCCTGATTAAGTATTTTTTATGATTCTGTTTTGTTGCTGTTATTTGTTTATTAGTTATAACTCTTCAAAAATATTTTTAATGGATGCCTTAGGGTTCTCAACATATGTTTTTAATTTATCACAGTTGATCCTCATGTAATATTATACTATTTCATGTAGATTAAGAACTTTAGAACAATAGATTTAATTTTCTCTCTTCCCATCCTTTGTGCCATTGTTGTGATACATTTTAATTGTGTATATGTTATAAGCTCCTTAATGCATTTTTATTTTTGCTTTAAAGTATTTATTTTGAATAAGCAACATTTAAGTAATAAAAATATTAAAATAAATTACCTATTTATTTTTAAAAGTCTCCAATCCTTTGCACCCAAATTTCCCTTCAGTATAATGTTCCTTCTGCCTGAAAATTTTTAACATTTCCTATAACATAAATATGTTGGCAATGAATATTCTCAGCTTTTGTTCATCTGAAAAAGTCTTTGTCTTCATTTTTTAATGATACTTCTTCTGGGTATAGAATTCTGGGGTGATAGTTCTTTTTCTTTTAGAACTTCAGAGACAGTTTCATTGCTGTCTGGTCTGCATAGTTTCTGACAATAAATCTGTAGTCATTCTTTGTTCTTCTGTACATAACGTGGGTTTTTTTTTCCCCCTTTGATGCTTTCAAGATTTTCTCTTTATCATTGTTTTTCTGCAGTTTCATTCTGGTGTCCCTTGGTAGAGTTTTCTTTATTTGTTCTGGTCGAGATTTACTGAGCTTTTTGCAGAGGGTTTTATAATTTTCATGAGATCTGGAAATTTATTTCTAATTAAAAATCTTTATTGAGGTATGATTGACGTACAAATAGCTGTGTATGTTTAATGTATACAACCTGATGAGTTTGGAGATAATTATATACCTCTGAAACCATCACCACAGCCAATATGGTAAACATATTCATCACCTGCCCTCTTTATTTTTATTTTATTTTATTTATCTTATATGTTTGTTTATTTATTTATTTATTTTGGCCATGCCACGTGGCTTGTAGGATTTTAGTTCCTCAACCAGGGATCGAACCCAGGCCCTTGGCAGTGAGCATGCAGAACCCTAACCACTGGACCACCAGGGAATTCCCTATTTTTATTTATTTTTAAATTTTTGTGATAAGGACACTTAACATAAGATCTACCCTCCTAGGAAATTTGGAGAATTTTTGTCTTCAAATATTTTTTCCCCTTTCCTCTTCTTCTAGGATGCCTGTATTAGACTGCTTGTTATTTCCTTGTGGATTGTTGGGGCTCTGTTCTTTTTCTTTCTCTGAGTCTCTTCCCCTCCACCTCCCCACTGTGTGCTTCATTTTAGGTACTTTCTCTTGCTGTCTTCAAATTCAGTGATCTTCTTTTGCATTTAATCCCATCCAGATTATTTTTCATTTTAGACATTATATTTTTAAGTTCTACATATTCCACTTGGATCTTTTTTATGTCCTTTATTTATTTCTTTATTATGTTCATACTTTCTTTATATACATAAGCATATTTATAAGATTTATAATAACTTTTAATGATCTTAACTGCTAATTTTATCACCTCTATCATTTCTGGGTTTTGAATTTATTTTCCTTCTTTTTTTTTTTTTTTTTTTTTGACTGCACCAGAGCATGCAGCATCTTAGTTTCCCAAACAGGGATCAAACCTGTGCCCCCTGCAGTGGAAGCATGGAGCCCTAACCACTGGACCACCTGGGAATTCCCTATTTTCCTTCTTGATGTGGTCACATTCTCCTACCTCTTTGCATGGCTGGTAACTTTGATTAGCTGCTAGACATTATGAATTGTTGAGCTTCACTCAGTTAATTTACTTGGAATGGATCATTTTGAGTTTTGCTTTTAAGATTTGTTAGGGCGGGTACTGTCAATTGAATTGTGTTCCTTTAAAATTCATATGTTGAAACCCTAACCCCCAATGTGATAGTATTTGGAGATGGGGCCTTTGGGAAGTAGAGTTCAATGAAGTTGTGAGGGTGGAGCCCTCGTGATGGGATTAGTGCCCTTATAAGAAGAGAAACCAGAGAGCTTGCTCTCCTCCATGTACACCAAGGAAAGGCCGTGAGAGCACACAGCAAGAAGGCAGCCATCTGCAAGTCAGAAAGAAAATCCTCACCAGGATCCAACTATGCTGTGTCAGCCAAAAAAAATTGCAGAACCTGTAAGTAGAGAGTTATGTTTTATTCAGCAGACATTCTTAGTACTCCAAGCCTGGGAGACAGCCTCTCAGATAAATGCTGAGAAAACTGTTCCAAAGAGGAAGAGGGGGAAACCAGGATATATAGGAGTTTTTATAACAATACCAGGTAGTTGGAACAAAAGACTACTGTAAATAAAAGAAAACTAGATATCTCAAGTTATGGAATTTAGTTAGTACTTTTTTACATAGGGGAAGATGCAAGAGTCTGGGTTCACTGAAATAATTCCTTTGATATGCACCTCAGCTATCTGGGGCCACTATCCTATGATTTCCCATCCTGAGTTTCCTCAGGCTGCACCACTGGGAGTAGCTGCAGTCCGATAGCTGCTAGATGGTGGGCATTCCTTGTTTTTATCCTGAGTTCCATCAGGGCTCACCATCTGGGGTAGCTACAATTGCTGATGACTTCAACATCCTTTATTTACTGATATGGCAAGCGATATTTTATTTCTTAGCTGGAACCCTGATCTTGGGCTTCCAGTCTCCAGAACTGTGAGAAAATACATTTCTGTTGTTTAAAGCTACCTAATCTAAGTTATTTTGCTATAGAACCCTTAGCAGGCTAAGACTGCTAGTCCAGAGAAACCTTCAGTCTAGGGCTAATTTGGCTCCACCACTGAGGCATTACCTTTCTGAGGATTCACCTGGATGTGTTAAGAGGTCCTTCCATTCTGCCTTAGTGGGACACTTAACTATTCTCAGCTCTGTGTGAGCTCTGGATATTATTTGGCCTGTTGTTTCTTATTGTTTGTTTCCCCAGCCTCAGAGAACATCCCCTTCCCTTGCCTTATGCACACATCAGTGCTCATCCAGAAACTTGAGGGGTCCCTCTGCAGACCTCCAGAGCTATATCTCTCTGTGCCAATCCCTACTCTCCATACCTACCTGTATATTAGCATCCTTTTCCTCCCCAAACTGGAATCTGTCTCCTCAGTTCATCTGTTTCTATTACCTCTTGCTGTGCTACAGACTGAACTCTCCAGGCTGTCAGGTGAGGCAGTTTAGGACTCACCGCTCAGTTGCACACTGTTATTTAACATCTGAAACTCATTATTTTCCACCTGTTTATGGTAGGAGGGTGGGAGCCATAACTTTCTTTTGAATGATGAAGTTTTCTTAATACAGAAAACTCAGCCTAAGAAAGTTACAGTCCTACTGCCAAAAGATAGTTTTCACTCCTGTTCCTTTCTTTTTTTCTTTTTTTAAATAGAGAAAAGGAATTTTGCCTTTTTTAAATTTATTAATTAATTTATTTATTTATGGCTGTGTTGGCTCTTCGTTTCTGTGTGAGGGCTTTCTCTAGTTGCAGCAAGTGAGGGCCACTCCTCACCGCAGTGCACGGGCCTCTCACTATCGCGGCCTCTCTTGTTGTGGAGCACAGGCTCCAGACGCGCAGGCTCAGTAATTGTGGCTCACGGGGCCAGTCGCTCCGCGGCATGTGGGATCTTCCCAGACCAGGGCTCGAACCCGTGTCCCCTGCATTGGCAGGCAGATTCTCAACCACTGTGCCACCAGGGAAGCCCCACTCCTGTTCCTTTCATAGTGATTTCCCCGTTGTTTAGATTTCTTTTATTTTTCCTGACATTTCCTGTGCTGGAGAGACCTGACACCAGCATGGTCATCTTCCTTGGTAGATAAACTGACTGTATGTTTGTCAATTCCTGTCTTTATCTTTGAAATTCAGAAGGTTACAATGAACTAACTGTTGGACTCTTTTTCATTAATTTTATCAAAAAAAATTGCATTTTTAAAAATGATTTTTTTCCAAACTGATATACAGAAAAGTACCAGTATGTTCTACAAAAAATGGTATGTTAGTGTCTGTTTTCTCCATACCTTTTGGTTATATAACCCATGGGATTTCATGTGGTTGTTAAAAACTCAAATGTTAATTCTTGAAACATGGTTAAATACAAAAATATTTTCTCTGACCGAAAGCTACACATAGTCTAATTGTTTCATATCCATTTTTGGTTACTGACAAAGTTGAACTTTTAAAATTGTTTATTAGCCACTTTAATTTATTTTGATGAATTATCTGTTCTCTTCCTTTGCCTATTTTTCTCTTGAGATATGCTCATCTTAATGAGTGGAAGAAAGTTTGCTTAGTCAATTTTTACTTAGTGAAATGAAGGAATTTTGGCTGTCATAGGCTAGAAATTTATTTTTCTAAATTGTCATTTTTCCTTTTTTGAAATAGAAGTTCACAAGTTAGGAATATCAAATCTATTAGTCTTTTTCTTTTACTTCTGCCTCTGATCTCATACCTACAAAGCTCTTCCCCGCTTGAAGGTTTAAGATTGGTTTCTCACTCATCATAATCTGCAGTATATTGTAGACAAAAAGGGAACTGTTATTTGTTTGAGAGACCATGATATGCCCTGCATTTTCTTATATTGTCTCATTTTAAGTTACTCATAAAACAGGATATCTGGGATATTAGACTTACAATTCCTGTTTTACAGAGAAAGCAGCTGAGGTGTGAGAGGTTAAATAACTTCTTTTTTTTTTTTTTTTTTTTTTTTTTTTGCGGTATGCGGGCCTCTCACTGCTGTGGCCTCTCCCATTGCGGAGCACAGGCTTCGGACGCGCAGGCTCAGCGGCCATGGCTCACAGGCCCAGCCGCTCTGCGGCATGTGGGATCTTCCCGGACCGGGGCACGAACCCGTATCCCCTGCATTGGCAGGCAGACTCCCAACCACTGCGCCACCAGGGAAGCCCCTAAATAACTTCTTAATTAGAAAGTTTCACTGCCAAAACTTAAACTCAGATTTGTCCGTTCGCATTGTTCTTCATTGTTCTGCATATGCATAAGCATCTAGAGGGAGACAACTCATATCTTTTTCAGCTTAAATAACCTACTATGCTAAGGAGATGCTCAATAAGTCTTAGGAAATTAACTCTAGTGAACACATGGCAACTAGATGTGTCATTTTTCCAGCTGAAGACTCAAATAGTAGCCTTTAGAAGCTTTATTCAAATTGCAATGCAGCAATGAACTTTAAATTAGGATCAGCTCACTTTTTTTTGTATAGAAAAAATTTTGAAAGTTCACAAGAGAAATAATTATTCAGAATAAGCATTATCTGTTTTCTAGTCATTCTGATGAGTTTTGAAATATTTATCTGTCTCAAATTCCCTTCGTCTAAGACCCTAACAGCAATGGAATGCCTAACATTTCCACTGTTGGTGCTAATGCCTTACTCAAAATTATAGTCATCCAAAGACTTCAATTAAACTGCTCATCTGCACTAAGAATAAATAAAACGTAAACCTCCATTTTATAGTAACACATGCATATACACAAATCAAAAGATTAATTTACCCTAAAGAAGATCCAAGGATCATGGGAATTGTACATGCAGATTTGGAGGGGAGAGAAGTGACAAGGTTAGACACCAAAGAGAAACTTGCCAAGCTCGTGATGTTGCCCAAGGTGAAATTCTGAGTTAGAAGCACATTTACCATGTCTAAATGATGTAACTAAGTAGAATCTAAATCAATGTGACTTTAATATAAATGGTGTTCTGTGCCTCCTGTGTAATGCTCTCAGAGCGCTAGGCCAGGCAAGTCTCCAGGGCCAGAAGACCTGTTGGGTTCCTGAGTCATCTTTGGGCTGGGGGTCCATTGGGAGATAAAGCTTTGGAGGTTAATAAAGACTGGGACCCTGAACGTTTCAGTATTCAGCAAGTGAAGTGAAGGAATTTTGGCTGTCATAGGCTAGAAATGTATTTTTCTAAATTGTATATTATTTTTGTATATAAAAAACGTATATTATTTTTGTCATAGAAAAAACATTTAAAAAACAATCAGTTTCTCCTTTGTAAAATGAGGACTGGAGTTTCTTTTTCACCTGCAAGAGGAACAGGCAGGCTTGTTCATTAGTATCCTACCTTTTCCCATTTTCCTGCTTTATTTCACAAAAGCAAATGGTTAGAAAAATTTAAACCCTGTTTTTGAAAGACATGAATAATCTATTTACCACAGTCTATTCAATTTCCTTTATTTTGACCTCTTCCGAGGAAGTTTAGATGAGGGATGAAAATGTGAATGAGCAAGTATGGATTAGCTATTATCATTCTAATGAATGAAGCCTCAGACACTGTCCAGCCCAGCTCTTCAGAATTCTCTGCCTTAGTGTATAGACCTAGACTACAGCTAACAGTGATGTTACTTCACTTCCCATTAACAGGTTATTGCCCGTAAGAGAGTTTGGTCAGAGTAACAGGGATCTGGCATTTCTTTGTTCTCCAGCCTTACAACTAAGAGTATTGTCAATGAAAAAAATTAATCAATAGTCGATCTAAGAAAGAAATGGGAAATTTTATTCGAGCCAACCTGAGAATTATAACCCAGGAGGCAGTCTTTCAGAAAGCTCTGAAAACTGTTCCACCTGTTAGAGGTCAAGGCACAGTTACATCAGTGTTTGAGACAAAGGGTTATACATCAAAGTAACGTACTGACAGTTTACATAGTTCAACAAGGCAATTAGTAGGTTGTTGTGACCCCCCTACAGGATTGAGAAAGGAATTTTTATCTCCTCAGGAGTTACTTTGCTGGAGCCAGGAGGAAATTGTTTTTTGCTTTTATTTTTGTTTTTTGGCAAGTAGGCATTCCTGTGTCTTTTAAGGGGATCTAGTTAATGTATAATGCAGATGTACAATACACAGTAAAGCAGGTAGTGGCTCAAATGCGCAGAGAGAGAATTTTATGTTTAATTTTTCTTGTCCTGTCTTAACATAATTTTATTTCGTCAGTACCCCATCCTACCCTACTTTTAGAAAATTTATTGTAATATTCAGCATGAGATTTAAAGTAGGTACACCTGGAATTATAAAAGAAGTTCTGGTCTTAAATGAATTAAAAATCAGGGCTGGGTCTTAGTTTGCAACTAACTTTTTCACTCAAATAATTGATAGTTTTTACATGAATTAGATGCTGTGATTGGTACTGAATATAAGAAAAGAAGGATTTTAAATTTCACGTGATGACCTGGCTCCAGTGTCTATTAAGAGTGTCCTCAACAAGTAACTGGATCTATTAAACAATTACTGTCAAAAGGAGCCCTTCAGTAGTTCTTTAGTGCCATTCTCTGGAAGTTGCATTCTCTGGCCAACTTAGAGTAGCTGTTCCCTGCCTATTTTCCTGTGAGTTCAGATGAAATTTTTAGTTTGGCAAGTCAAATTTCATACTGCCTAGTTTTTAGTCAAATGAGATACTTAGCAAATATTTGATCAGTTGAAAGCGTCACTTCTGTATGTGTGTCTGTGCCAGTTTTGTGATCTTTATCAGAAACGTATTGTTTTACCATATGGCCAAAAGGTCTGCTGTATATTCCTCTAAGATGTAACTTCTGTTCCTTTCTGCTTTTAGCTTCATGTATCTTCCTTCCAAAATGCTTCCACCCTCATGTTTCTAAATATCACCCAGGTGTCTATGTTTTTAAAATTTTTCTCTTATTACAAAAGTAATACAGATAGATTGCAAAAGATTTGAAATACAGGAAAGCACAGAAGAAAATTAAAATCACATATTCTTTTATCACCCAGAAAAGTTGACTTTTTCTTTTAAAAAAAAAATT
This sequence comes from Mesoplodon densirostris, assembly GCF_025265405.1. Classification (NCBI taxonomy): domain Eukaryota; kingdom Metazoa; phylum Chordata; class Mammalia; order Artiodactyla; family Ziphiidae; genus Mesoplodon; species Mesoplodon densirostris. Next base: position 155,585,433 of record NC_082662.1, on the reverse strand, counting down.
TAGCATCATTCTGGTTCAGGTTTGTGACTTGCTTTTTTAGTCAGAATTATGAATTATGAACATCCCACATTGTTAAATATTGTAATGTGACATAATTTTTAATGGCACTATGGATATGCCATAATTTTTTAACTTGGGGATTTTTTTAATGTTTTTTTATTGGGGTATAGTTGTTTTACAATGTTGTGTTGGTTTCTACTGTATAGCAAAGTAGAAACGCTATGCTATACAGCAAGTTCTCATTAGTTATCTATTTTATACATATTAGTGTATATATGTCAATCCCAATCTCCCAATTCATCCCACCCCCTCTTTCCCCTTGGTGTCCATACATTTGTTCTCTATGTCTGTGTCTCTATTTCTGCCTTGCAAACTGGTTCATCTGTACCATGTTTCTAGATTCCACATAAACTTGGGGATTTAGGCTGTTGCTATTTTTGCAATTAAACATAACCTTATTGATGAAAATCTTGCTCAAATTTGCAGATATCTCTGTTACTCCACAGGATAAAATTCTAGAGGAGCAATCACTACATCTAAAGGAACGTGTACTTTTATAGCTTATCATGTATGTAGCTAGGTTGTCCTCCATAAAAGTTGTTTCAGTTAACACTCACATAAGATGCATGTGTATGTGCTTCTTTCCTTGTACCTTTGCTAGTACTCAGTATAAATGGACACTTCTTCAGAACACCCTCCCCTGACCTCTCCCTCCTCACCAACCCTAGTCTAAGTTAGATCTCACATTGCTTTCCTAACACTTTCAGGCATAGTATTCTATCATGACACTCTGTGGGTTTTTCATAATGTTTATCGTAATTGTAATTATGTAGTTATATGACTGTCTCATGTTGGTCTCCCATCACTAGACTGCAAGTTCCATGAGGGCAGTGATCATACCTAGTTTATTTACCCCTGTATATTCAGTGCTGAGTACAATGTGAGGCACATAGTTTGTGTTCAGTACATATTTGTTAAGTGAATAAATGAGCATTATTGTAAAAATAATATTCCAATTTGATAGGCAAATAACTATATCTGACTATTAATGTCTGTTTATTAGAGGTTGAACTTTATGCTTTTATTGGCTAGCTAGTGTTAATTTTTAATCAATTGCCTATTCAATTTTCATCCACTTTTTTGAGGAGTATATCTTTTTGATTCAAAGCTCTTCTCTGAAAAAAAAAAAAAGCTCTTCTCTGCCCCTTCTCTGGTTCTGTAGGCTCCTATCTGAATATGGTATATATATATAGTGGGTTACTTTCCATCTTTATTTATGCCCCTATTTATGATCTTTTGTTCACTTGATTTATTGTCCATTTTTTCTGTTTGGTGTGTAGGCATCTGACACTAAAGCATTGTTGAAATCAGGGTGTCCTCTTGATTACTTTCTTCATGTCAATCACTGATTATCTCCCACTCCTACTTTCCCCCCAACATTATAACTTTTACCCTCTACTTATCTACTTATCTAGATATTCCCAGGATTACTTGGACTTTAAAAAATCTCCCGTCACCGCATTCAGTTTAAAGTCAGCTTAATTTACTCATCTAGCTTGAGGCAAACAACATTTTTTTCTTATCTTCCTGAGATGCATTCTGTTCCTAGCTAAGAGCCTATCATTTTGACATCTTAACCCAGGCTTGGCAAATATTGGGTTGGCTAAAAAGTTCGTTCGGTTTTTTCCATACGATGGCTCTAGTAGCACCTAGTTGTCTTTAGCTTCATTTGAAACAATTTTGTTAGATTGTATTGTGACAGCTGTCATATCAACATGCATTAAAAAAAACTTATCAAAATTGGTGAATTTTTGTGTAGCTGTGAAAAGTGACCCTTTTTTTGTCCCCTGAAACACCTAGCACAGTGGTAATTTACAGTAAGCCCCCTACATACGAACCTTCAAGTTGTGAACTTTCAAAGAGGCGAACGTGCGTTCCATCAGCGTCCGGTGTGAGTGAAATTGCAGCTTGCCCTCTGTCTCCTATTGCTGACGATCCTTCAGCTCTACCGTCTCGCACCTCCTTTCCCTCCTCCAGTCAGTAACTCTTCTTGCCTGTTCACTCTTTGCCAGCCCCTGTATGCCAGCTGTTGTACTGTACTACTGTACTTTTTGAGGTACTGTACTGTAAGATTAAAAATGTTTTCTTTATTTTTTTGTGTTTGTTTTTTATGTATTATTTGTGTGAAAAGTATTAAAAACCTATTACAGTACAGTTCTATATAGTACCTAGGCTAACTTTGTTGGACTTAACGAACAACTTGGACTTCTAAATGTGCTCTTGGAACTCATTTGTATGTAGGGGACTTACTGTAATAAGTTGTTGTATTGAATCTTCAATGGTGGGAGCATGTTGGGATGTGAAAAATCAATTATCTTTAGGTTCTCCCATTGTTCACTGGGCGAGCTTTAGGGAATTATCCCATGGCAGATTCAGAAGAAATATAAAGAACCTAAGACCAAGGGCTGAGGCATTTTGTGAAAGTTAGTTATATAATCTTAGGAATCTAATTCCCCCTTTCTCAGATCCTACTTTCATGTCAGCCTTAGGAGATAATGAGATTGTCTTCATTTTTCAGATGAAGAAACTGAAACCTAAAAGGTCACACAGTTTGTAAGTAATGACAGGCCAAGTGGCAATATGAAGAAATATTTTAAAAAAAGTTTAGAAGGAATAAATTAATAGTGATTATGTCTATGTGATAGGATTTTAGGTGGTTTGTATTTTTCTTTATATCCTTGTGTTTTTTCTAATGTATATTTTTTACATTTACTTATCAGCTCTAAATATAACTCCATGATCTTTCATTCTACTTTTTATAATTTTAAAAATATCCTGAATTTTATTATTTGCTTTCCTGTTAAATTTTATTCACCTGTTTATTTGTTTTTTTAACATCTTTATTGGAGTATAATTGCTTTACAATGGTGTGTTAGTTTCTGCTTTATGACAAAGTGAATCAGTTATATATATACATATATCCCCATATCTCCTCCCTCTTGTGTCTCCCTCCCACCCTTTCATTCTACTTTAGGTTTCTACTCTGTGGCTCTTCACTGGACCTTGGTATCTGGATATGTTCCATGATACTCTCTACTCCTAACTTCCTGTGCTTCCAGCTTATTTTTTCAGTTATTCCCATGCGTCATCTTTTTACCATATTGGGGCCTCTCTATGCCATTGGCTTCTCTCTACTAAAATCCTCTGACCCCTGCTATCTTAACTCAGGCCTCACCTATCTTTACTGCCTACCTGTTGAGTTTAGATAATCATCCATTTTTTTCCTCAACTTTATTTTTCCACTTTCTCAGCTGTCTGAGCTCCCTTTCCTTTCCTGCTGTTCTCAGGAGTGGGCCTTGCTTCTGAACTCACAGGGAGAATACTGAAGCTATCAGATAGTAACTCTCTCCACCTGCTGACCCACATTTACAGAGCCTTCCTGTATCCCTACTGGTCCTTCTTCATTTCTTTTTTTTTTTTTAATTAATTAATTAATTTATTTATTTTTGGCTGCATTGGGTCTTCGTTGCTGCACCCGGGCTTTCTCTAGTTGCGGCAAGTGGGAGCTAACTCTTCATTGCATTGCGCGGGCTCCTCATTGCGGTGGCTTCGCTTGTTGCAGGGCACGAGCTCTAGGCGCACGGGCTTCAGTAGTTGTGGCTCACGGGCTCTAGAGCGCAGGCTCAATTAGTTGCTCCACAGCATGTGGGATCTTCCCTGGCCAGGGCTTGAACCCGTGTCGCCTGCATTGGCAGACAGATTCTTAATCACTGTGCCACCAGGAAAGCCCTCTTCATTTCTACTACAACAGCAGGAGCTCTCCTTCCTGTCTCCTTAAGGCAAGACATTCCACTGGTGCCCTGGCTCACTCTCATTCCTGGCTCCCAGGGACCTTCCACCATCCCATCTCTAATCTGCATTAAATAATGTGTTTAATAAACATTGAATAATTTTATAAACAGAAGAAAATTAGTAACAAAAATCTTTACTGGGTAAAAGTATGGGATTTGGGGGCTTCCCTGGTGGTGCCGTGGTTAAGAATCCACCTGCCAGTGCAGGGGACATGGGTTCGAGTCCTGGTCTGGGAAGATCCCACATGCCGCAGGGCAGCTAAGCCCGTGCGCCACAACTACTGAGCCTGCACTCTAGAGCCTGCGAGCCACAACTGCTGAAGCCCGCATGCCTAGAGCCTGTGCTCCGCAACAAGAGAAGCCACCACATAAGCCTGTGCGCTGCAATGAAGAGTAGCCCCCACTCACCACAGGTAGAGATAGCCCGCGTGCAGCAGTGAAGACCCAATGCAGTCAAAAATAAATAAAAGCATAAAAAAAAAGAGTATGGGATTTTGTAATTGAAGACTCAATCTAGTTGTTATAGAGAATGTTAATTATCCTGGAAAATTTCAGTGTTTAGTTTTATAAAGAGTCCAACTACATAAAAAAGGACGAGGGAATTCCCTGGTGGTCCAGTGGTTAGGGCTCCCCTCTTTCACTGCTGAGGGCCTAGAATCGATCCCTGGTCAGGGAACTAAGATCTCACAAGCTGCGTGGCCAAAAAAAAAAACCCGAACAAACAAACAAAAAACCCTCAAACCTTTCTACATTAAAAAGTCTATATGTTTAAAAAAAAAAAAAGAGAGAGAATGAAATAATGCCATTTGCAGCAACATGGATGGACCTAGAGATTGTCATACTGAGTGAAGTAAGTCAGACAGGAAAGGACAAATATATGATATTGCTTATATGTGGAATCTAAAAAAATGGTACAAATGAACTTATTTATAAAACAGAAATAGAGTTACAGATGTAGAAAACAATCTTATGGTTACCAGAGGGGAAGTGGGGAAGGGATAAATGGGAGATTGGGATTGACATATACACACTACTCTATATAAAATAGATAACAAATAAGGGCCTACTGTATAGCACAGGGAACTCTACTCAGTACTCTGTAATGACCTATATGGGCAAAGACTCTAAAAAAGAATGGATATATGTATATGTATAACTGACTCACTTTGCTGTACAGCAGAAAGTAACACAACATTGTAAATCAACTATAGCCCAATAAAAATTTTAAAAACTATATTAAAAAAAAGAGTCCATCAACTCTAAATGTATTTTATAGGGTATGAAATGTTACAGTGCCTCTTAGGAACACTATTCTTCCATTTGATTGACGTACGTTTCCTTTGATAGATGTTTCCTTTAATACTGTTCAGATTTATCTTTGACTATTTTTTTTTTTGACTGTAACTTGAAAATTTTTTCCCCTTTTTTCATAGTTGGAGAATACCTTCAAATCAGTTATTGCACAAACTGGACCTGGAGGGACTATCAATCCAGAGCTAAAACATAAGATAAAATTTGTAAGTGTTTGCTGTTTCTGGGAAATGGATGAGAATAATTGATTATATATTTGGGTATCATTTGTGGTTAATTTTAATTTGCCTACAAATATTTTAGTTTTATATTTATTCCTGATCTTTTCAAATATATTACAAATGGAGTGGCTAATTTTTTAAGATTAGAAAAAAATAAATTTCATACTCCTAAACATTTTTAAAGTTCTCAAAATTATTTAGAAAATGTAAGTTCCTCCAAAAATTCTCCTTTCTTCCCCTCACCCCAATAAATCATTGTTAAAAGTTGAAGATCTTTCCAATACCAGGTTTATATGTATGTATGTCAAGTATTATTCTAAACAGTGCATGGTATCCCATTGTGTTGGTATACCGTATTTCATTTATGAAATCCGTTATTAACATTTGGGTTATTTCTAGCCTTGGCTATTAAAAAATGCTGCAGTTAATGTCCTTGAACATTTATCTAGAAGTAGAGTTGCCAAAGGTATTGAATATTTTTGTTTTGATAAATATTACTAAATTGCCCTCTAAAAGGTTTGAGCAAATTTACACTCCCACTGACAGTAAAATGTCACTATCCAATCATGTTGTTTTAACTTATACCTCTTGATTTTTACACTGAGCATCTTTTCATATGCTTAATCACCATTTACATTTCTTATGTGAATTGCATGTTCATGTCCTTGGCCTAATTTATTGTTTCTCCTCATTAATTTGTGAAAACTCTTTGGCTGTTTTGTGTTGGGCCAAAGGGTATGTATGTTTAAAATTTTGGTGGGAGCTGTTAATTCTGACTTGAATGGTCAAGAGTATCGTTACAACTCTTAGACTGCCTTATTTTATTCTGTTTCAGCTGTTGTGGTTTTACTGGGAGAAATGCAAAAACCTTGGTGCATTCAGGCCCTGTTTTTTTGTTTGGACATTTGACTAAGTGTCCAACAATTATTTACTTATTAACAATTATTTATTTATTTAAGGGTGTTCAATATGACTTTTTTTTATGGTAACAAAAAACTAGACAAAAATTAAGCATTCATTGAAAAAAGAATTGCTTACATTATCCACCCAAACTAGGGAGTATCATGTGGTTCATAAGAAGGTTTAGGGGCTTTCCTGGTGGCGCAGTGGTTGAGAGTCCGCCTGCCGATGCAGGGGACACGGGTTCGTGCCCTGGTCCGGGAAGATCCCACATGCCGCGGAGCGGCTGGGCCTGTGAGCCATGGCCGCTGGGCCTGCGCATCCGGAGCCTGTGCTCCGCAACGGGAGAGGCCACAACAGTGAGAGGCCTGTGTACCGCAAAAAAAAAAAAATAGAAGGTTTAGGTGTATCTCGATTAATTTACATGGAAGTATCTTCTTGGTATATTGTTGGACTTTAAAAACAGGTTTTATAGAATAGCACGTTTAGTATTGTCCTTTCATGTAAAAACTGTAATGTGAGTATGTGTGTGCATAAAAAGGTTTCTGAAAGGATGTTTTCTGAAATGCAACAACAGCTGTCTCTGGGTCGTAGGATTTTGGAATAATTTTTACTTTATATTTTTCTGAAGGTTGAATTAGAATTTTTAATAAGATATAATATCTGGAAAGGTCTAGGAAAACACAAAGCTTTTTATACCTTATTGGGATAGAACAAGTCCACTTCTAGGAATTTATCCTAAAAATATTTGCACAAGTATGCAAAATGCAAGTATGAAGATAATTGTTGCAATATTTGTGATGATGAGAAACAGGAAACAGCCATACATAATTAAATAAATAAATTTTATTATATTGACTGTTTGAAGAAAGTATAGTTAATGATACTGAAAGCCCAGCCTCTGTACTCTTGTGTCAAATTGAATCTCGGAGACATAGAGTTTTGGGTGAAGTAGAAAAGAATAGCTTTATTGCTTTGCCAGGCAAAGGGGGACACAGCAGGCTCGTGCCTTGAAAACTATGTGTCCCGACCCAGGGGAGTCTGGTGAGGAGTTTTATGGCAACAGTTCAAGGGTGGGGTTGCTGATAAGATTAAGGTGTGTGAAGGGGCTGCATTCCTTTAATCTCGTCTCAGGTAATCTTCTTGAAGAGCTTTTCTGGTTCCTTTAGTGTGGCCTCAGGTGGTCTTCTCTGGTATGAAGAATGCTGACGTCTTCCATTTGTTATGTTTTAATTCTATGAAGAGCTTAAAGACATTGTTATGTATATCCCTTGAGGCAGAACCAGGACACTGTTCCAAGGCTGCACTGTTTTTTCTTGGCTGTTTCTCCCTTGACTCTGCATCCCTTCCCTTCCTGGATTAGCAGCTGTTCATATCTGCTCTTTGGAACTCAGTAAGGTCATGGAGGCTGGAGTCTGTTCCCTACAAGCAACCGGGGACATGGAAGGGCTTCTGTGCCCAGGAGCCCAACAGGGTCCTGCTCAGTTTCACTAGGAAACATGTTGATCTATATTTACTGATATGGAAAGAAGATAGGATACTAAAAAGCTGGAGAAGTAATGACCTTATTTTCATATTCAGTAAAGGTATTTTTATGTGCATATGGACAACAATGGCTACTATCTTTGTTTAACTATGTTTTCCAACATTTTCTATAGTGTGCATTGTATTTCTTTTCTGCCATTTAGAATGCTTGAAATTATGCCATAGAATATTTATTTTATGTGAGCTAAAGCTAATTATGTTAGCTGAGCTAAAGAACTATGTATAGGAATTTCTGGGGAGTTGTGGCATTGCAGTATTATACAAGAATGATTTCTGAACTCTGGAAATTTTGGAATTCACTGCCTTTTTTGGTTGTTATAACTTTTTTTAAAACTGGAAACTGGGACTTCCCTGGTGGTCCAGTGGTTAAGACTTTGTGCTCCCAGTGCAGGGGGCTTGAGTTCAGCCCCTGGTCAGAGAACTAGATCCTGCATGCCACAACTAAAAGCCCACATGCCACATCTAAAAGATCCCACATGCCACATCTAAAAATCCCTCATGACTCAACTAAAAAGATCCTGCATGCCACAACTAAAGATCCCTCACGCCGCATCGAAGATCCCGCATGCCGCAACTAAGACCTGGTACAGCCAAATAAATAAATATTTAAAAAAAAAAACCTGGAAACTGTTTTTTTTTTTTTTTTTTTTTTTTTTTTTTTTTTGCGTTATGCGGGCCTCTCACTGTTGTGGCCTCCCCCGTTGCGGAGCACAGGCTCCGGACGCGCAGGCTCAGCGGCCATGGCTCACGGGCCCAGCCGCTCTGCGGCATATGGGATCCTCCCAGACCGGGGCACGAACCCGCATCCCCTGCATCGGCAGGCGGACTCTCAACCACTTGCGCCACCAGGGAGGCCCTGGAAACTGTTTTTTAAAACAATACTGTGACTTAAATTCATTCACTCAATAATAATGTTATTTTTGCCTTGTTACTATTTAAAGTTATACTTTCTTATTTTGATATTTTGTCACCCAGCATTCCAGTGGTGTCTATTTATATTGTATTTCAATCTTCTATTTATTAGGTTGTATCCAAGTTTCCAGAGGGTTTACTTATTTCTAAACTTCTTGGAGAGTTTGAGGTGAGTGTTTTCTTTTTCACCAACCATGTTTTTTTATGGCTTGCTTATGTTTCTCATGATTGATAGAAATTTTGTTGCTATTCCTTGGATCCTCCAAGTCTATGCTCTAGAACTTAAACATCTTGCTTTGCATTTTGGTGGCCTCTTATTTACTAAAAGAGTTAAGAATCTGATTCTTAATAAATACTTCATTATGCATAGGAAGAATATTTTTACTACTATTGTTATATTATTAGAATAAAAATTATTTTTCATGTCTGATAATACTAAGTGTCAGTGGGGATATGGAGAAACAGAATAACTCATACACTGCTTGTGGGACAAAACCCCTTTGGAGAGCATTTTGGCAATATCACTTTACTTGAGGATATGCACCCCTGATGATTCAGGAGTTCTATTAATACTTCTACAGATACACTTTAGAGAAACTCTTAAACGTGCACATGAAGACATACATATGACATGCACATTGCAGCATAGTGAAAAACTGGAAACAAATTAGATGGCTCTCAGTAGGAGAATGGATAAATAAATTGAGATTGACATTTATACAATGGAGTAATATGTAGCAGAGAAAATAAATGAACTAGATTTCATCCATGCAACGTGAATCATTTTTGGAACAATTATGTTTTAGTGAAAAAAATCACATTGCAGAATGATAATTCAGATACTGCCATATACCCAATTTTAAAAAATGGTTAGGTGTGCCAGTCTCTATTTGGAATGCCTTTCTTATAGAAGTTCATTTGTTTTCACAACAGAGTGAGGCACAGAAAAGTAACTTGCCTAAGGGTCAGGTAGCCAATAATGAGGGGAGCCAGGATTTGAAACCCTGGCAGTCTGGCTTTACTATCCTAACTCTTAACTACTATGTCATGAACACTATCATATATTTGTACATATGAACACGGATGTTGTGAGATACTACATAGCATAATGGTTAAGATACATCACCTCTATGTGCTATTTCATAGATGATATGTAAAGTCAGAATAATATTACCTACTTTATAATAGAGTTTTGTCAAGTTTAAATGGCTTAAAATAAAGTAATTAGAACAGTGCCTGCCACATAGTAATTGTTCGATAACTGTTAAAACTCATAGTAGAATAAAAAAAAGAAAACTTAGAAAAGATGCATATCATCCCTCAGTGATGGAGAAAACTTAATTTCACATTGTGAATTTAAAGAAATGAATCTTTTAGAGCCAAAAAGTTTATTTCAAATAGGCCCATGAGAGAAAGCTAAAACAAAGAGTCTTGATGTTTTTTGGATTAACAAGTCAAGTCACTTATCTAAAAATGAAATTACAGAATAAAGTGTAGGGACTTCCCTGGTGGCTCAGTGGTTAAGAATCTGCCTGCCAATTCAGAGGACATGGGTTCGAGCCCCGGGCCGGGAAGATCCCACATGCCTCGGAGCAGCTAAGCCCACGCGCCACAGCTAGTGAGCCTGTGCTCTAGAGCTCGCGAGCCACAACTACTGAGCCTGTGTGCCACAAGTACTGAAGCCTCTGCATCTAGAGCCCATGCAGTGCAGCAAGAGAAGCCACCACAATGAGAAGACCGCATACTGCAACGAAGAGTAGCCCCCACTCGCCACAACTAGAGAAAGCCCACACATAGCAATGAAGACCCAACACAGCCAAAAATAAATAAACAAATAAATAAAAAGAATAAAGTGTAAAATAGAGTAATAAAGTAATAGAACATGACTTAATTGTCACAAAATTTATGGGTAAAAATAAACTTCCTATGCCAGATTCACAACTCAAAGTGAATAGTTTTCTACAACTAACATTTTAGCAAAAGTAGCTTCCTGTAATAAAAATTCATGGAGTTAAGATTAAAAGTTAACAATCTTGGAGAAATTAAAATAACCCTTTTTTTTTTAATAGGATTTGTTTTTATATTGGAGTATAGTTGCTTAACAATGTTGTGTTAGTTTCTGGTGTACAGCAGTGTGATTCAGTTATACATATACATGTATCTGTTCTTTTTCAAATTCTTTTCCCATTTAGGTTATTACAGAATATTGAGCAGAGTTCCCTGTGCTATACAGTAGGTCCTTGTTGGTTATCTATTTTAAATATAGCAGTGTGTACATGTCAATCCCAAACTCCCAATCTGTCCTTCCCCCACCCCGCCTTTCCCCTTGCTAACCATAAGTTAATTCTCTAAGTCTGTGAGTCTGTAAAACAAACCTTTTAATGTTACAGGGAAGCTCTTTGCCCTTCTTAGGAAAAAGACTTCAGCAGAAATTCAACATTATTATTAGAAATATATAATAAGTATAGATTTAATTTAACCTTTATTCTAACTTGTAGTAACACTTACTAACCCTTTATTTATCCAACATGTTATAAAAGCTACCTGTGTGATTTGTCCTCTTGAAATACCTGGGCACCAGTCTGCCATTCTTTCAAGATCCTTCATTAAATTGCTAATTGAAGGGAAGATGGTGCAGTGGCAGCATAGTTTTTGGATCTTCCTGAAGTGCCACATAACAACAGTCAGAGAAACTAGATAGCAAGACAAAAAATCCACAGGCAATACTTATAACAAAATTGGGTAATATATCTCCCATGAATAATTGCTGGAGAGTAATCAGCAGCAGCCACAAGAGCCTCATAATATCAATGTCTGTGCCAGGAGAAAACAGGGAGGCAAGAGAGCCAATGTCTGATGGACCTAGGGACAAAAGAATTGCAAAATAGCCATCAGGTATTCACTAGAGTGTACAACAAGCCATTTTGAAAACAGCAGCTGAAACTGGATGATATTTTGACTTATCTAATAGCAGAGAATGTTTCATGGTAAGAGTTGAGTAGGGCTGGAGCACCATAGCTCCTGTGAATTCTTGAAACTGACCAGCCAGAGCTCCCTTACAGACACGAATGAAAAATTGAGCAGGATACGGACAGTAGAAAAAGAGAAGTCTTAGATGTAAGTAGTATGAAGGGAAAAGAGCCAGGAAATTTCAAAATTAACCTACTGTTTTTTTGTTTTTTTTTTTTTTGCGGAACACAGGCCTCTCACTGCTGTGGCCTCTCCCGCTGCGGAGCACAGGCTCCGGACACGCAGGCTCAGCGGCCATGGCTCACGGGCCCAGCCGCTCCGCAGCAAGTGGGGTCCTCCTGGACCGAGGCACGAACCCATGTCCCCTGCATCGACAGGCAGACTCCCAACCACTGCGCCACCAGGGAAGTCCCCTACTGTATTTTTAAACAGTGTATGAAAACAATGGAAGGAGGAGCTCTGTGAAGCAGAAAGCAATCCAGAATGATGTCCTGTAAGTCAGGAAAATGAATTTCACAATTCAGTGAATTTCAACAGAAGAGGATCAGGGTCAAATTGCATCATTGTCTTAAGAAAAAATGAATAAGGAGCAGAATAACGTATCTACTGACAATAAAAGCATGTCAGAAAGACATGTCCCTAATAAAGATCAAAACTGAAACCTACTTTTTCAAAAATATATGTTAAGAAAGTGATACAAAACATGAAAGAACAACATAAATCTGAATTACACGAATTTGGAAATAAGGTGAACAGTACTCAGGGAAGAATTATAAATAAAAGGAAAAATCATTTCAGAAATGAAGATTAAACTTCAAAGATTACAAGAGCAAAAAATATAACAGCTAATGCCCTAAGAAAAACAGTAGGTAAAAATGAGGAACATTTTGAAAGTCAAAATAAATGAGGGAGGCACTGGGGATCCAGGCATAAAAGGCTCTGTCACTAAGGTTTTTGAAATCTAGTGAGAAACTCAGGCATGCAAATAAATTAAGGTAATATTATGTCTGAGTAGCCTATATTGGAACAATCCTGAAGATAATTATTATAAGTTCTGGACAAAATATGCAAAATCACTCTCTGAAGGTACTAGAAATTGTCCAAAAGTAGGCAGAAACTGGAAAGGAGTCAGCACCTGGAGGAGGGAATGGCACCTTTTTGTTTGCCTGGATTTTGGCCTGATGGCAGGCCCCATACATTGTTTGGAATTGGAGATTGGATAGAAATCAGAAGTTTTACTGGCTTCTGATTTGGAGCTACATAAGCAGCTGAAAAATGAGAGGAGAAATCATGGGATGGAGAGAGCTACAATTCTGCACATAAATTCTGCTCAGATCTCTGACTGTTGAACTACACATGCCTGGGGCAGCCTCAAAGCAGCCTAGTAAGGCTAAAAGAACTGAATCTATTTCAGTTGTTGCCCACCACAGGGAGTCAGAATTTAAGAATTTAAGTCAGAATTTAAGATTAATCAAGTTAACTCCCAGCTAAAACTAAGCAAAAAGCAGTACTCTTAGAAGGACTGTAAAAGATTCCATAGTCTCTACAGCTTACCTATTATGATGTCCAGGATACAAACCAAAATTACTGGATAGATTAAGAAACAAGAACCCATGTTCTTGTTGTGACCCTTGGTGAAGAGAAAAAATAATCAATGGAAACTGATCCCGAGATGATGCAGATATTGAAGTTAGCAAAAATGTTTTAAAGAATTCTTAAAACCACATTAAAAAGAGTGTAAAGCAATATATGTTCACACTAAATGAACAGATAAGAAACCTCAGTGGAGAAAAAGAAATTATAAAGTCAAATGATTTTCTAGAGTTGAAAATAAAATATCTGAAGTAAATTCACTGCAGTGTCTTAAGAACAAATTGGAAATGGCAGAAGAAAGCATCAGTGAACCCCAGAACAGATTGGTAGAAATGATCCAATCTGAAGAACAGAGAGAGAAAATAAATGAAAAAAAATTTTTTTCAAAACAGAATCTGGGAGTTCCCTGGTGGTATAGTGGTTAGGATTTGGTGCTTTCACTGCTGTGGCCCAGGTTCAGTCCGTGATTGGGGAACTGAGAGGTACTGTGAGCCGTGTGGCATGGCCAAAAAAAAAGCAGAATCTGAGAGACCTGTGGGACTATACCAAGTGGCCTGACATATGTGTAATTGTGATGAGAGAAAGATGGTAAGGAGAAAAAATGAAAAGAGAAAAAATTCTTGAGAAAATAATGGTTGAAAATTTTGTAAATTTTATGAAAGAGTTTACAGATTTAAAGAAGCCCAGAAAAGCCCACAAAATGAATACAAAGAAAATCTTACATAGGCACATTGTAGTCAAACTGCAGAAAACGCAAAGTAATTAGAAAATCATACAACTAAAGAAAAATGACACATTGCCATAGAGGGGAACAATGTTAAATATGATGGCTGACCTCTCATTAGGACCAGTAAAGGCTAGAAGACAGTGGAATGACATCTTTAAAGTTTTCAAAAAACCCCCACTCTTTGCCCAATTTTTTATTTCCAGTAGTATATTATCTCGGTAGTATCTTTCAAGAACTTTGAAGAATGAAGGTAAAGTAGAGGTATTTTCAGATAATCAAAAATGGGTAATTAATTGTAAGCAGCCCTGCATTATAGGAAATTCTAAAGAATATTCTTCAGGCTGAAGGAAATGATGCCAGATTGTATTTGAATCTATAGGAAGGATTGAAGAACACAGGAAATGGTAAATGTGTGGGTATATATCAAAGACTTTAAAAAAAATCAATTAAGTATATGATTGTTTAAAACAAAAATTATAACACTTTATAATTGGGTTTGTAACATGTAGATGTAATATTTGTGAAAACCATAGCATAATGAGTGGAGGGGCAGTACATGGAACTATAGTTTGCAAGGTTCTTGTGTTTTATGTGAAGCAGTACAGTAAGACTGAAAAGTTAAGGATGTATAGAACAATAAATAATTCAGAGTTAGCTATAAAGCCAATAGATAAATTAAAATGGAATTGTATAAAAATACTCAGTAAACTCAAAGGAAGACAGGGTTTACTGTTCAGCTGTTTTGCTTGAAGGACAACAAAGGAACAGAATTTGAGAGAAACAAAATACAAATGGGATTAGCAGAAATTAAATAGCAAAAATGTTAGCTGTATAGGAGAAAATATTTGCAAACAATGTGAACAACAAGAGCTCAGTTGCCAAAATATACAAACAGCTCATACAGCTCATTATAAAAAAAACAAACAACCCAATCAAAAAATGGGCAGAAAACCTAAATAGACATTTCTCCAAAGAAGACATACAGAGGGCCAACAGACACATGAAAAGATGCTCAACATTGCTAATTATTAGAGAAATGCAAATGCAATAAGGGATCACCTCACACCAGTCAGAATGGCAATCATCAAAAAGTCTACAAATAATAAATGCTGGAGAGGGTGTGGAGAAAAGGTAACACTCCTGCACTGTTGGTGGGAATGTAAATTGGTACAGCCACTATTGAGAAACAGTATGGAGGTTCCTTAAAAAACTAAAAATGGAGCTACCATATGACCCAGCAATCCCACTCCTGGGCATATATCTGGAGAAAATCATAATTCAAAAAGATAGATGCACCCCAGTGTTCATTGTAGCACTGTTTACAATAGCCAAGACATGGAAGCAACCTAAGTGTCCATCAACAGATGAATAAAAAAGATGTGGTATATATATATATAATGGAATATTACTCAGCCATAAAAAAGAACAAAATAATGCCATTTGCAGTAACATGGATAGACCTGGAGGTTATCATACCAAGTGAAGTAAGTCAGAGAAAGACAAATATCGTATGATAACACTTATCTGTGGAATCTAAAGAATGATACAAATGAACTTATTTACAAATCAGAAACAGACTCACAGACATAGATTACATAGTTTACCAAAGGGGAAAGGGAGGGAGGGATAAATTAGGGGTTTGGGATTAACAGACACACATTAATATATATAAAATAGGTAAACAACAAGGACCTACTGTATAGCACAGGAAACTATGTTCAATATCTTGTAATAACCTATAAGGAAAAGAATCTGAAAAATATATATGTATATAAACTGAATCATTTTGCTGTACACCTGAACACAACATTGTAAACACAACATTGTAAACCAACTATACTTCAATTTAAAAAATGGTATCTGTAAGTCCAATTATATTAATAATTTCACAAATGTAGTGGAGTATATATTACAATTAATGAAGTTATGAGATGGAATGAAAAAGAAAGATGCAACTAAATGCTGTCCACATGAAATACGTTGTTAGTAAAAAGATACAGATTGGTTGAAAGTAAAAGATGAAAAATATATATCATACATACAGTAAGCATAAAAGAATCGAAGTGACTAAAAAAAATCAGGTAAAGTCAGAATTCTAGGCAAAATGTATTATCAGAGATAGAGGGACATTTCATAAGGGTAAATGGTTAATTAGGAAGACACAGCAGTCAAATGTGTATTCACCTAATAGTGCTTTAAGATAAATGATCTAAAAGTTGACAGAATTAATTATGATTTAACTCCACAATTATAGGGGTTTTCTCTTTCTGACATTTAATAAAATAGTCAAAAAAAATGAATAAGGACATAGAAAATCTGAACCACACTCTCTACCATCATGATCTGTTTGACTTTTATAGAACACTGTACCAACAACTGCAGAATACACATTCTGTTCAGGTACACATGGAACATTTGCCAAGATGGACCATGTAGTTGGCCATGGAATAAGTCTCAACAAATTTCAAAATACTGAAATCTTACAGAGTATGTTCTTTAAGATGGAATTAAATTACAAATCAATACAATGAATTACCTAAGAATTAACCCTCCAGATAATTTGGAAATTAAACAGTTTTCTTCTAAATAACTTATTTTTTTTAATTGAAGTATAGTTGATTTACAATGTTGTGTTAGTGTCTGGGTGTACAGCAAAGTCATTCAGTTATACATATATATGTGTACTTTTTCATACTCTTTTGCATTATGGTTTATTACAGGATATTGAATGTAGCTAAATAACTTATTAAAGACAGAATCACAAGGGAAATTTGAAAATATTTCCAATTGAAAATGAAAATATAACATGTCAAAAATTGTGAGATGCAGCTAAAACAGTGCTCAAAGAGAAATTTATAGCTCTAAAATGCCTAAATTAGAAGAAAAGGAAGGTATAAAATCATCATTGACCTGAAGGTCTACCTTAAGAAGTCTAGAAAAGGGAGGAGCGAAGTAAAGTCAAAATAGTAGGAGAAAAGAAATAATAAAGTCAAGAATAGACATTAATAAAATAGCAACAATTAACAAAGCCAAATATTGATTCTTTGTAAGATCACCAAAACTGATAAACCATTAACTAGTTAAATTAGAAAAAAAGAGAGGACACAAACACCAATATCAGGAAAGATATTATATCGTTATAAGTTATACAGATACTAAAAGGACAATAAGGAAATATTATGAACAACTGTGCCTATCATTTGACAACTCAGATGGAATGGACAAATTCCTCAAAAGACACAAATTACCCAACTGAGGCAAGATGAAATAGAAAATCTGAATATCCCTGTAAGTATCAAGAAATGGATTTTTGTTATTTAAAAAAAACAAAAGAAAGCAAAACACCTCTCCACAAAAGAAGGGAGAAGAAGAAAAAACTCCAGGCCCATATGGTTTTATTGGTGAATTCTGTCAAACTTTTAAGGAGGAAATTATATTAATCATACATTGTTTCTTTCATAAAATAGAATGAGTTGGGGACTATTTTCTATGAATACATTATCCTGCTACCAAAACTTGACATAGACATTACCAAAAAACCCAATTAGATCATGTTTATCATAACATAGGATAAAAAATATTACAAAATAATAGTAAACTGAATCCAGCAATATGTGAACAAGAGGGTATTTTCTCCCAGCAATACAGGTTGGAGTAACATTTCAAAAGGAATTAACATAATTCACCATGTTAACAGAATAAGGAAGAAAACCATATGATCATTTTAGTAGATGCAGAAAAAGAATTACCAAAATTTAATACCCATTTGTAATCAAAACTCTCAGAAAAGTAGGAATAGAACTGAACTTCCTCAACCTGGTAAAGGATAGCTATGAAAAACCTATACTTGTCATACTTAATAGTAAAACACTGGACACTTTCCCCCTAAAATCAGGGCTACCATGTCCATTCGCATGGCTTTAATTCAGTGCTGTACTGGAGGTCCTAGACAGTGTAATAAAATAAGAAAAAAATAGGCACAAAAACTTGAAGTAGTGAAACTGTCATTATTTGTAGAAAACATGATTATCTACATAAATGTACTAAGGAATCCATGAAATGCTATTAGAACTAATAAGTGAATTTATTAAGGCCAAAGTTAAGAATATAAAAAAGTTGTCTATTATATAGATTAATAATAAAAATAATATAATATAGATTAATATAAAAATATGTTATATTTCCATATGGAGGCAGCAAACAATTGGAAAATGAAAATTTTAAAATTCTATTTACAGTAGTGTCAAATTACTTGAAAATAAGTCTAACAAAGAAACATAAGACATCTGTACTGAAAAATACTAACATTGCTTAGAGAAATTAAAGAAGACTAAATGGAGAGCTGTAACATTCATGGGTAAGAAGTTCAGTATTGTTATTAATCTATAGATTCAGTATTGTCCCCATCATAATTCTTGTAGGCTATTTGTAAATACTGACAAATCCCTAAGTTCGTCATATATGAGAGTACATAAGGAGTTCAGTTCTTATGCACTCAAGTGATTTTTGATGGAGATGCCAAAGGAATTCAATGGGGACAGGAAAATCTTTTCAACAAATGATGCTGGAACAACTACTTATGTGGGGAAAAAAATGAATCTCAACCCCAACCTCACACCATGTACAAAAATTAGAGATATATCATAGACATAAATGGGAAAAATTCAAAATTAAGCTTCTAGAAGAAAACTTTGTTTACAATCTGGGGATATTTAAGAGTTTCTTAGGATGTAGAAAGCAATAATCATTTAAAAGAAAATTGATAATGAGACTTTATCAAAATTTTACTATTTAGGAGACTCCATTTAAAAATTAAAAGGCAGACTACAGACTGGGAAGAAATATTTACAATCATACATCTGAAAAAGGACTCATATCTGGAATACATAGAGAACCTTCTATATCTCCATTACAGAAAGCCAAACAACTCCATTAAAAAAAGATTTGAACAGGGCCTCCCTGGTGGCGCAAGTGGTTGAGAGTCCGCCTGCCGATGCAGGGGATGCGGGTTCGTGCCCCGGTCTGGGAGGATCCCATATGCCGCAGAGCGGCTGGGCCCGTGAGCCATGGCCGCTGAGCCTGCGCGTCCGGAGCCTGCGCGTCCGGAGCCTGTGCTCCGCAGCGGGGGAGGCCACAGCAGTGAGAGGCCCGCATACCGCAAAAAAAAAAAAAAAAAAAAAAAAGATTTGAACAGACACTTCACAAGTGTAGATGTATGAGTGATTAAAACACAAATGCTAGTAAACTCATACATTTTTGGTTCAAGTATAAAATGGTACTACTGTGGAAAATGTTCTGACAGTTTGTTATAAAATAAATGTATATTTACTCTTTGATCCAGAATTATACTCTTTGATCCAGAATTATTTATTCAAGAGAAATCAAAGCCTCTGTCCCCCCAAAAGACTTGTACAATAATATTTGTAACAGCTTTATGCTTAATAGCCACAACTGGAGACAACTCTATTATTTATTAGTATGAAAATGAATAAAGAAATTGTGGTATATTCTTACAATGAAATACTATTCAGCATTAAAAATAAATCAACTACTGATAGATGAACCAACATGGATGAATTTGAGAGACGCTTGCTGCTGAACAGAAGAGTATACAGTGTAGGATACCTTCTATTTGAATTGCTAGGATAGCCAAAGCCAATTTATGGTGGAAAAAGAGAGTTGTTTTTCTCTGGGAAGAAAGAACTTGCTGAGTGATGGAAATGTTTTATATCTTAAATGTGAGTTTGCGGCACACAGTGTACATTTATCAAAGCTAATTGAATGATAAACTTAAGTTTTATACATTTCAGTGTATGCAAATTTTATGTTTAAAAAACTAACAGATATTGAACTCAGTTAATTATGTGCATACTGACATATTTAGGGGTTGAGAGTACTGATGTCTGCAGCTCATGTTGAAATGCATAAAAAAGGTAAGATGGTTTGGTAGGTAGATGGCTATATAGATGATAAAGGAAATATAACAGAATACTAATAATTATATAATCTAGGTGGCAGATGTTCACTGTCCAAGTCTTTCACCTTTTCCTGTGTTTAAAAATTTTCATAAGAAAATACTAGGAAAAAATGAACAAGAAAGATTGAAGCGAAAGTAACAGGCATTGAAAACAGGCAGAGAAGAGCCAACGTATGAAATAAAACCAATGATGGAACAGAACAAATGTTGAAAACTATAATTTGAGTGAACTTTACTGAAATGGAAGACTTGACATTATATATTGAAAGAACGCACTGCATACCTGAGAATATCAACCCAGAATGACAAACAAAATGCCAAATTATTGGACTTAAAGAAAAAAATAATCCTTTGAACAAATGAACAAGTGACTTATAAAGGAGACAAAATTAGGTTATAGGACATTTTCATTGTTCTTCTAAACACTCTCATGTTTAGAAGAAAAGGGATTTAAAAAATAACATTTTAAACACTCAAGGAAAAAAAATGTGAGCCAAGGATTTTATGGCTAGCAAAATTGACTTTCAACTATACAGACGTAGACAAGCTATTGCCGCCATGCAAGAATTGAAGAACCATTGTTCCCATGAGACCTCAAGGAGTCTACTGAAGAATGAACTTCAGGTAACCAAAATCACTTGAGGGACAGCAACAAAAGAACTGAACATGAGCGCCACTTATAAAACTAAGACCAAATGAGGGTTAGAAAGAAGAGAATATAGTATATAATGGCTATATACTCTGACAATATAAAGGACAATTACACAAAATGGTAGAAAGAGAAGGGGTGAGCATAGGAAAAAAATGTAAACTGCTTTTATTAATTATACTGGTGATGGTAATGTGAGTACTGTTTTTCTGAGACTATTGAGTAATGTGATATAGAGCAGCAGTCCCCAACCTTTTTGGCACCAAGGACCAGGTTTGTGGAAGACAGTTTTTCCACAGATGGGGGGTGGGCATGGTTCAGGCAGTAATGTGAGCAGTGGGGAGCAGCAGATGAAGCTTCGCTCGCTCGCCCGCCGCTAACCTCCTGCTGTGCGGCCCTCTTCCTAACAGGCCGCAGACCAGTACCAGTATGCCACCTGGGGGTTGGGCACCCCTGATATAGAGCATATTAATACTTATGGGATATATGGGGGTAATTATGAGATAATTTTAATTGTATGTACAAGGATTTCTAATTGCATAAATTGAACCTGGAACATCTTACCATTCCAGACCAGCAAGGACTATTAAAGACTAGGTTCACATTAGAAGGGCTTAGGAATCCATGTGAAGTGTTGTTTCAGGTTTCAATAAGGATAATAATTGCAGTGGTTTGAAGCCCATCAAATATGTTTAATTCTATGAGTTCATATGATATTAAAAACTAATCGGTGGGCTTCCCTGGTGGCGCAGTGGTTAAGAATCCACCTGCCAATGCACGGGACATGGGTTCAACCCCTGGTCCGGGAAGATCCCACATGCTGCGGAGCAACTAAGCCTGTGAGCCACAACTACTGAGCCCACGTGCTGCAACTGCTGGGCCTGCGTGCCTAGAGCCCGTGCTCCTCAACAAGAGAAGCCACCACAATGAGAAGCCCGCGCACCGCAACAAAGAGTAGCCCCTGCCAAACAAACAAACAAATAAATAAAACAAACAAAAACAAAACTAATTGGTTATCATGGAAGATGATAGAGAACCAATTCATTACCTTAGAAAATGGTAAATAAAGAGAAAGAGCCAGTCACTTACCTCACTTTCCTGAATGAACTGGTAGGACTGGTTAACCAAATAGCAGATGAGGGGAGCATATCTCTATAAAATATCCCAACTAAATAACAAAAAAGAATTTATAGAATTAGAATATCACTATGTTAAGCCTCTCAATAAAATAGTAGATCAGGCATCGACCAGTAATAGCTCCTAACAACACCAAGAGAAGAAAAAAAACGACAACCAGACATTATATGTGCCTCTTTTTAGAACATGGCATCACCAATAGTCTTGTCATAGGGGTGGAGCATGAGTCTGATCAAGCTGCTGGGTCCAGCTGCCAATTTGCAGAAAATAAAGTGTTTGCACTACAAGCGTATCATCTACGAAATCTACTCCATGAGGAAATGAAATCATGTAATAGGATATATACATATATTTGAAGGCATAAATATAAACTCTAAGGAAAAAATAAAACAACCAAAATGGATTGGAGATGGAAGAGAAGTAAGAGAGTGGGAATAGAAATACACCAATTACTTTCTTGCTTATGGTTGGGAGTATATAAAGAAGATAGCATAACAAAGGACCTAGGGCAGTGTGTCTGACATATCAATGGATGGACCAAACTAACTTACTAAAAGAAACTGCTTCTGAGATAGGATTACTCAACTGTGTTTCATATAAGGGTTTGGAATTACCTCCGTATTAACTCATAAAAAATACAACAGGTGTAATCTATTATGTTGAAGCATGATGAATGTTCAAGTTTTGACAGTTTCTGGAAAGTTTCACAAGAATCTGCTGGTGATGGTTTGCACAAGAAACTAGTAGTAATGGTTACCTCCAAGGAGGTGATCTCCTGGTCAACTGAGGGATAGGAGTGGGCTGGAGACTTAGTTTTTGCTGTGTACCTTTTTAAAACTTCTGAATATCACTTATTCAAAAAAATGATAACTTACATTAAAAAGAATCCTTCCCAACCTAGTCATGTGTTCAGCTGAATTGCACATTCATAGTACTGGGCACTTACCGAGAAGGTAAAGAAACCATTAGAGACTTATGAACGTAAAAAGAAAAGAAACCATAATGTGTAATGTACAAAGAAGTAAGTAGAAGTACCAAATCTAATTCACCACCACCCTTCTTCTGTCCTCTACCAGTTCTTTCTCTCTTGGGATATCTGTGATTGGCTATAGATGTGATACTAATGACTCTTTAAACTGTGACTTGACTGACGCTGGGCCCCATTTTTACAAGTGTCCTGGGAGAAGTCAATAAAGAGTTGAGTTGGGTCTCAGAGCATTACACCAACAAGAAGTATGCCCTGCAGAAATCCCACCCTTTGTCAAGGGTCAATCCTTTAGAACTGTTTGCCCTCTGTGTTCCTGTTGATCTTCCCCAAGGTGCTTAAGTCAGAGCAGGGATTTATTTCCTACTAACACCTAGTCAAGAGGAAGAGAGCAAGAACTATGGTTAGCTCAACTGCTTTACCTTGGTTATGGAGACAAAAGTTTAAGAATTCAGACATTTTAATGGGACGTCTTTATTAACAAGGGCAAACTTACCAATTCACTGTGCAGTTTAAACCAAACATACTTGTTATCTATCTTATATATATTCTCTTCTATCTGTATTTGGTATAGTTCTTCTTCTTTTCCAAGGCGAGAAAATCAGACAGTTATAGGAAATACATTGATACCTGCCTATTTATCCCAACTTCCAGGGTGAAATAATAAACAAAATTTTTAAGGAAATGTTTGAAAATAGTATTTTATTGCATGTGGAAAGTGGTAGTGAATATTCCTTCTCTGAAAATAGAGATATGTCAAGTTTTATTATGATTTTTGTATTTTGTGTGTTCCCCTCTTTTTTAAAAAAGACTTTTTACTTTATAATCAGACATTGTGAAAAATGAGAGGTCAAAATGTCCCTTAATTTTCTTTTCAATTTAACATATGCTGTAAAAGGAACTTGAAATTGGCCTAGAAGTTTATGGTGAGGGATTATAGGTCTCTTGGTTTGTATTATACTTGCACGGAAGCAAGGGTTTGTTGTAATGCCTGAGTTAATGCACCCTTACAAATTTAGTTTGGCTAAGTCCAAATTAAAGCATTGTCCATGGGCATCTGTATATGTTATATTCTTGTTTTGTTTTTGTTTTTATTTTTGTTTTGGTGACAGGTAATTTTTAAAGAGCAACTTTCACCCAAAAAACTGGGCTTCTTAAATGTGACCGAGCTTGTTGGAGCTCTTAGTGACATTCTCCATGTTGAGTTCAGGGAAGGAGAACAAGACTTGCTGGTGTTTGATGCTGATATGAAGCCTCTACCACCTGGTGAGTTGAATTACAATATGATGCAAACCTGGTTTTTAATTATCTCTGTAAGAACAAGAAAAAAGAAAGCACTGGCTGTATAAATAGGCATTATTGTAACCACATCAACCAAACAGATCACACATTAGCCTTGAAAATGTTTTGTATATAATGACCTCCTTTCTGGTGATATATGTTGCAATGAGGTGACTGTATTAAATCTGAGTTTTTTAAGTTTACTTTCTTCATTGTCCAGATTTTTTAATAATTCTGAAGAAATAAATTTTCTGAAATGGTGTTCCGAGGGGGAAGCACTAGATAGTTCAGTGGTTCTTAACTCTGTTTAGAAATATATGGAGGTTCTTAGAAATATGTGGATGTTCAGAATAAATGGGTGTGCATTGAGACTCAGCAGTTGTAATTTAAAAAAAATAACATTTTACTTTGAGATAATTTTAGGTTTATAGAAAAGTTGCAAAGATAGTACAGAGTTCTCATATGCCCTTCATCCAGTTTCCCCCTAATTTTAACATCTTACATTACCATGATATATTTATCAAAACTAAGGAATTAACATTGGTACATTGCTATTTACTAAACTCCAGATTCTATTCCGATTTTATCAGTTTTGTTCTTTTTCTGTTTCTGGATCTACTCCAGGATATCACATTGCGTTTAGGGCACTTGACTCTTGTTTTTGTTTGGCTTAGTGGTTTTTTTCTTTTGCAGTTTTTATTGAGGTTATTGTAGAGTCACTTTCAGTTATTAAGAACGAATACAGAGAGATCCCATATACTCTTCCCTCAGTTCCCTTAATGGTAATGTCTTGCCATCTATAGTACAGTATGATACTTATATTTTTATAAGTTTCTACAAGTGGCTAAAGTGGACAGCTGTGGTTTTTTTTTTTTTACAAAATGGAAATGTATCTTTGTTGATTTTTCTGATTAAAATAACTTGCATTCATTCTAAAAAATTCAGATAGCACAGATGAGTAAAAAGTTGAAAGTGAATATTTCTCTACATTTTACTCCCACCAAAAATGCCATTAGAATTTTTATATAGCCTTCCAGACTTTTAAAAATGTATATGTGAGCCTAGCTGCACTTAGAAAAAAATTACAAAAGCAGTATTTGCTTGTTTAAACAATTCTAGCAATGCAGAGGTAGTAACTAGTAGTAATAGTTTTTTTTTTTTTTTTTTTTTTTTTTTTTTTTGCGGTATGCGGGCCTCTCACTGTTGTGGCCTCTCCCGTTGCGGAGCACAGGCTCCGGATGCGCAGGCCCAGCGGCCATGGCTCACGGGCCCAGCCGCTCCGCGGCATATGGGATCCTCCCAGACCGGGGCACGAACCCGTATCCCCTGCATCGGCAGGCGGACTCTTAACCACTGCGCCACCAGGGAGACCCAGTAATAGTTTTAGTGGGTTTTTTTCTGGACCTCTTCTCTATAATTATTTATCATATGTATAATTTTCTTCCACAAAACAGTATTGTATAAACATTATATAAGTCCTTGCTTTTTTTTTTTTTTTTTTAAATTATTTATTTATTTATTTATTTATGGCTGTGTTGGGTCTTCGTTTCTGTGCGAGGGCTTTCTCCAGTTGTGGCAAGTGGGGGCCACTCCTCATCGCGGTGCGCGGGCCTCTTACTATCGCGGCCTCCCCCGTTGCGGAGCACAGGCTCCAGACGCACAGGCTCAGTAATTGTGGCTCACGGGGCCAGCTGCTCCCTGGCATGTGGGATCTTCCCAGACCAGGGCTCGAACCCGTGTGTCCTGCATTGGCAGGCGGATTCTCAACCACTGCGCCACCAGGGAAGCCCCGTCCTTGCTTTTTATACTTCATAGAGGTAATTTTCTATAACAGCATATATAAGTTTATTTCTTCCTTTTTGACTACATATAACTATTTTATGTAACTGTATTATAGTTTATTTAACCAGTCTCCTGTCAATGGACATGTAGAGAGTATCCATTTTTTTATCATTATAAGAAATACAGTGATAAATATCTTTGTACAGTTACTAGTTTATTTCTTTAGGAGCCACTATGGTTTTATGTCTATATGGGGTCTGTTTTAATGTGTCACCCTCCTATAATCATCATACACATGTAAATTTGTATGATTGTATGGTCAAAATATGTGATTGGTTTGGGAATTCCCTAAAAATTAAGGCATTGTATTATGGACTATTAAGTAGTCACATATGTTGTACATTAAGCAACAATGAATGTTCACAGCTAAAGCTGAACAAGAAATAAATTGAAATCAGGATGCTGTAAAATAAAACCTTTCACCAAAGTTAAAAAAACCTTATCAGACTTGCCCCCCCCAACGTAAATAACGTAAGATTTGTTCCCATCTGGAACTTCCCTTACATCTCTCCGTACTGAAAGGTCTGCAAAGACAGGTTCATATCTCTCTTCTATCATTATCTGCCCAGTGCCTGGCACATAGAATGTGCTTATTAACAGTTTCCAAATTATTTTAATAGATATACATAGGCTCCTCTATTGGTCATTTCAGATGGAGCTGTGTCATCAGTCAGAAATTCATGTTTAGTTCAATCAGATAAGAAAATAGAAGCCAAAGCTTGTGTGTCCAGTCCCCCTAGAAATTCACTGTCTACTACTGTTATCAAGGAGACTACACAGGATTGCCCTTCAAAAAACCACAAAGAGCCTGAACAGAAGATTTGCAAGAAGCCTAATCTGGTGGTAAAGCCTTTACAGCTGGTGAGTAAGGTTTGATGGCTTTGTGCCCTGGAGATTCAGCATTATGGAAAGTAACTGAATGAATGTTTCTTTAGACAAAAATTCTGTTTGAGAAAAGTCTTATTTCTAGATGTGTGATTTCTTAGGCTAGACCAGAACTTTGGTCTGAAGTCACCTTATGCAGCATTTATTCTGGTTTTCAGCCTTTTGTATAACTAGCTTTCCTTGAGTCTCATTTCAGGCTTTTCAGTTGGCTTCGAAGATTTGACAGTTGTTTCAGGATAACATTGCTGATTCTCTGTCCATGTGTTTCAGTAGGCTTCACAACCCTCCATGGCTTTTGAGGGAAGAATTGAGGAGCTCTGTTGTAGCTGTATGTCTCAGCACTGCTGCAGGTTGCCCCTGCACCTAGCCTCAGTTAGAGGGTGCTTTTATTGTTTTTCCCCTTTATTATATCTCCACACACACTTCTCCCTTTTTGTATTCTCATCTCCTATTACTTATTTTGTAGTTACTAAGGAATTAATTGCTTACTCTTTTTGCCTTCTGCCCTTTACACCTGGCTTCTTTCATGGAAGGAAAACATTTTGTTTAGAGAGCCTGCTGTATTTTCTAGAGGACAATAGAAAGGCCTGAAGGAAAATAATATATTTGAGAATGAGAGTGTTTGAGAAACCGTATTTTTGATTGGAAGACTAGTCTGAAATTTAATCCATTCTTTTTTTAAAAAATAAATTTATTTATTTTTGGCTGTGTTGGGTCTTCGTCATTGCGTGCGGGCTTTCTCTAGTTGCGGAGAGCGGGGGCTGCTTTTTGTTGCAGTGTGCGGGCTTCTCCTTGCAGTGGCTTTTCTTGTGGAGCACGGGCTCTAGGCACGCGGGCTTCAGTAGTTGTGGCATGTGGGCTCAGTAGTTGTGGCTCACAGGCTCTAGAGCGCAGGCTCAGTATTAAGCCTTAAAAGTATAAAGTATTTAAAAGTTTTGAGTATTAGTTGTGGCACAAGGGCTTAGTTGCTCCACGGCATGTTAGATCTTCCCGGACCAGGGCTCGAACCCATGTCCCCTGCAACGGCAGGCAAATTCTTAACCACTGTGCCACCAGGGAAGCCCTGAAATTTAATCCATTCTTTAAAGTTGCCTTTGTTGGTAGAATTGGGTAGGATAAGACTCTTAGTTCAGCCTAAGTATTTGAAGTACGATGTTTTCAATTTTATATAGGGCAGTTGTGTGACACACTTTTCACTCTTTACCTAATATCGTAAGACAGTACTTTTAATATTTTAATGTAGGTAAGGATCACCTAGGGAATTTTTTTAAAGGCATAATTTTGGGCCTCACTTTTAGTGAGTGAGTCTGGGCTAAAGCCTAAGAATTTTCATTTTTATAATTTGCCAGGTAATTCTGATAAAGGTGACTCACGAAATATATTTTAAGAAACGTTGTCATAGAGTTTGAAATGTTACTCAAAGATTTATAGTGGTTTCTTTGATTTTTTTTAACTTGTAGCAAGTAGAAATTAACAAATCACAGCTCAACTTGGCAATGGCAAATCATGATATCCCACCTGATGCCGTACGGGACAAGAAATTATGCAAACTACCCCCATTAAGTACCAGTACCCTCGTGGGGGTCTTTGTGGAGTATATCATCTCTCCTAGTCAATTCTACATCCGAATCTATAGCACGGATTCATCAGAGTTACTTGAAGACATGATGATTGAAATGCGGTAGGAATCTGTTGTTTTCAATGTATTTTTCATGTATCTCATTCTAAGTCAGTTCTCAAACATTTTGGTCTCGGGGCTCTTAAAAATTAAGGACCCAAGAGAACTTTTGTTTATCAATATTTATCATATAGAAATTAAAACTGTAAAAAATTTAAAATATTGTTTAAAAATAATGATAAATTCATTTTTCTGATTATAAATAACATTTTATGAAAAATAACTTTTATGAAAATTAGAATAGTGCACTGTTTTACATTTTTGCAGATATCTAATATCTGGCTTACTAGAAGAAAATTGGATTTCAGTATCTGCTTCTGTCTTTAATTTCTTGAAATACTTTATTTTGGTGGAAGTACATGAAAACATCTGGCCTCTGACAGATACATAATTGGGAAAAGGAGTATTTTAATAGCCTTTTCAGAAAATTGTGAATACTCTTTGATAGTATACTGAAACTTGACAAGTGGTAGTTTCTTGAAGTTAGTTTCAGTGTGGAATTTGAACTTTTCAAACTCTACTATGTTAAAATACATTTTCTGCCTTTGTACTTTGAATGGATCCAGGACTAGCTATGTAATTGCAGGCTCCAGTGCAAAATTAAAATGTAAGACTCCTTGTTTAAAAAGTATTAAGAATTTCAAGACAGCAGTAGCTTAACATTAAAGTAAGCATAGGGAACTTCTCAGTGTGGACTCAGTAGAACTGGCCCTGAATTTTACCACCATCTACGATTTTAAAACATCATGTATTGGTCTTTTGGAAAATACTGGTTCACTGAGTTATATAGATCTTCCAGATGTTGACATATTTGATCATACAATATATCTTTTAAAAATCACATTCATTAACAGTATCACTGATTGCATCAGAAAAGTATTAAGTATTAGGAAGCTGTCATGTTTATGGTGGTGGATGCAGCATTGCCAAAATCCTAATTTTCATTTGAATGCTTTTGGATTTTATCATTGACAATAAATACTGTCAATGTTTTCCTTGAAGTGGCAAGCTTGCTTCATTTTTGAGAAAATGTGTGGCAAATACCCAAGTCTGAATAAACATAGTTTGTGAGTGACCTTTCAAGCAAAAATGGTGTTCCATGAAAAGAGTGTCTAGTTCATCTTCCAAGTAAAAATAAATCTACGCACACACACACACAAAAAGCAGCTAATTCAGTTCACAACTGAAATGCCAAAGTGCTTTTCATTAAAACAACTTGGGAAGTATTTTGCTTGTACTTGCATTTTGTTACAGAGAATATTGAAAAGATAGTCAGTGGTTGAGATTTAATAAACTTAATAATTTTTATTGCTTTATCAAGGACATTCTTAAGTGAAAGTAGCCTCTTTTTTCTTTCTTTTTTATTTAATGTGAATGCATGGCAGTGAAAAATAAATGTTTACTAGTACAGTTGGATGCCACTGCCTTGATTTAACAAAGGCACCAGGAATTTTACCCACCCTTGCTTTTACAGCATCAATGCAAATATTAACATAGTGAAAAGGGCAAATAACTATTTTCATAATAATACTAAAATATTAAAATAGCTTTGATCTTAGGAACTTTTTGAAAGGGTATCACGGTCGCAGGGATTTGTGAACTACACTTAGAGAGCTACTGCTCTAAATTATCTTTTCTCTAGTGAAAAAATCATGTCCTTTGTTAGTAAACACTATGTAAAATGTTTACATTTTCAGTTACTTTAGATTTATTCATGTACAACAAATGTCTGATTTTTACATTGGTGCCATATACAAGAATAATTTACTTTGTATCTCTCCAAAAGTTTTTTTCTAACTTTACCACATTATATATTCACCTTCCACCCAAGAACACCTGGCATAATGTTACATAATAATCACTTAGTAAGTTTTTATTGGAAGAAGTTTGTTGATAAAGAGAAGGGATTTGGACAAGAAAAAGAAAATTAATTGGTATTAATAATAAGCATTACCAAATCAGAAAAAGTGAGGATTTTTTTCTTTGCTTTTGCCAAGACATTCCTGCTCTTGATACATCAATAAAAATGAACTTTAATTTTTTCTTCCCCTATGGGTTTCTGTGTATTATGGAATTCCACAGGCGCTGTTATTCTTATCAGCTGGTTTCTGATCGATATGCCATGCCAGAGTATTTTATCCAACCGGGACATCTCTGTTGTGTAAGGATTTCTGAGGATAAGTGGTGGTATCGGGTCATTATCCATGGAATTCTTGGGAAAGAGGAAGTTGAAGTGTTCTATCCAGACTTTGGAAATATTGGAACTGTTCAGAAGTCCTCCCTGAGGTTCCTCAAGTGAGTTAATAAACTGAATGACAACTTAAGTTTTGAGCTGTAATGCTGAAGCTCTGTGGGCTTAGGATCTCTCTTCCTTTTCTCCTGCCTCTCTCCCTCCATCCTACCCTCCATTCCACCCCCTTTCATCTTAGTGTAGGTTTGGCAAATGGTCATTTGGTCATTGTAATCACAGTTGGATTATTATCTCTTGCGTCTTTCTCATGACCATGAATCTGAATGAACCATGAGACTAAATTTCAATCTTATGTTAAGAAAATCATTCTTTGGGTCATGCTAAGAGTTGCATTTATATAGCATGAAGGTTGAACTGTTCCTACCTATATTTTATTTATTTATTTATTTTCAGTTATACATATCCTACCTATATTTTAATTGCGTGGTTTTCAAAGACTATTATGTTTTTACAAGTGTATTTCTTAGGTTACTTTAAAGTGTAAGACATTAATTTTAAAATGCATGAGTAGGATGGGGAGGGTGGGAGGGAGGGAGATGCATGAGAGAAGGGATGTGGGAACAGATGTATATGTATGACTGATTCACTTTGTTATAAAGCAGAAACTAATAAAAAAATAAAAATAAAATAAAATAAAATGCATGAGTAAAATACTCTGAAATGGTGTGAAAAGCTTAAATCAAGGAATGGATAAGAGATTCCATAAAATGCAGTTTTGAAATATGATTAAATATTCACATATTTGATTATCTGTTGCAGGTACTGCTACACCAGGCTTCCAGCTCAGGCTATCCCCTGTTCTTTGGCTTGGGTGAGACCAGTAGAGGTATGTTTGCTTGTTTCCTGTTTAATCAGCAAACATTTGATGCCAAGAACAATTCTAGGTTCTCAGAATACAAAAATAAAACATAGAATGAGCCCTCAAAGAAATCATTATAGACAGTATGAAAGATAGGCACGTAGACAAAAATAATTGTGCTGTGTCATATTTGCTAGAAAATTTTGCAGTGTGTGGTAGAGATGCAAAAGGAAGAGCGCTTATCTCTGTTCAGGGTAATCAGAGAAGGCCCCATAATAGAGGTGGCATTTGCATGAAACTTTGAAGGAAGATTAGTTCTATAACTGGACAGACAAGAAAAGAAAGACATTTCAGGCAAAGGGAGAGCAGCATGAAATATCTCAAATATGAGGAATTTTAAGTGGTTCTGTTTGGCTACATAATAGAGGATGTGCTGGAATTGGTGCATGGCAAATGATGTCAGAGAAGTAGACAGTAAACTAAGGTGGAGACCCATAGCCATGTGCAGGCGTCTGGACACAATGTCCAGACAGGGGAGCAACTAAAGGGAACTGCCACAATCAGATATATGTTTTTTAAAGAATTCCCTAGTGGTGGGAGATGATTGGAGTGGGATGGAGCAGGAGGCATTTTCATCCATATAGACAACATTGGTTTATGTAGCTATAGTTATGCACCTAATTTTATGTTTATTCCCTCAGAACTCTTAATTATACATGCCACACACATTTATTACACCATATTTGTCTGTTTAACCTAAATAACTTATCAGTTGCTAACATATACGTGGATTATTCCTTACTTTTTTTATCTGAAAAACACAATAAAGAGAAAAGAAGAAGAAAAAACATTATCTGTAATGCCACCATTCAAATGCATTCAATTTAGAAATCTGATGAGTTTCTTTCAGTTTCGTTTATTGGATGTTGGCGATGAGGGTTTTGTAGGGTTTTTAGGCTTATATAAAATAGTAATCATACTATTTTATATTCCATTTTTCCACTCAACATTATACCATAAATACATTTATATGTTATAGTTCTCAATTTTAATAGGTACATAAGTATAATCTATTGGCTAAACGTGCATTGTAGCCTGTTTAACTGTCCCTTTATTGTTAGACTAATTCAGTCCACTTCTGATTTTTGAGTATTATAAATAATTATGCAAAGTATGGTTTTTGGACGAGTCACTACTCAGCATTGTTTTCTAGGGTGCATTTTAGCCCTGACTAGGTTTCTTTTTAATACTTCCATCAGGGAGGTCAGGGCTAAATTTGTGACCCACTCATAGCCAATGTCCGTTACTCTCATATCAGCCAGGTGGCTTCCATTTTTTGTTTTCTTTGCAATTTCCTTCCTAAACTGCTTCTGGCCTTAGGGCTTTTGCCCATGCTGGTCATTGAAATAGCTTATTCAAAGAATTCTCATGGTTGGCTCCTTCTTGTCATTCATATTTAAGCCCAGATGTTATTTCCCCAAGAAGGACTTCCTTGACCAGTCAATTTAAAGTGCACACTTCCTCTTCAGTCATTCATCATCATTTTGTTTTATCTTTTTTTAAAAAAAATTTTTATTTATTTATTTTAATTAGAGTATAATTGCTTTACAGTGTTGTGCTAGTTTCTGTCTCACAGTGAAGTGAATCAGCCATAAGCATACACACATTCCCTCCCTCGTGGACCTCCCTCCCCCACCCATCCCACCCACCTAGGCCATCACAGAGCACTGGGCTGAGCTCCCTGTGCTATACAGCAGGTTCCCACTAGCTATCTATTTTACACATAGTAGTGTATTTGTGTCAAAATTAATATCCCAATTCATCCCACCCTCTCTTTCGCCCACTGTGTCCACCCGTGCATTCTCTATGTCTGCCCTGCAAATAGGTTCATCTGTACCATTAATATTTCTTTCTTTCTTTCTTTCTTTCTTTATTGGCTGCATCGGGTCTTAGTTGTGGCATGTGTGATCTTTAGTTGAGGCACACGGGCTCTTTGTTGAAGTGTGGGCTTCTCTCTAGTTGTGGCGTGCGGGCTCCAGAGCGTGCAGGCTCATTAGTTGCAGTACGCGGGCTCTCTAGTTGTGGTGCATGGGCTCCAGAGTGTGCGGGCTCAGTAGTTGTGGCACATGGGCTCTCTAGTTTTGGCTCATGGATTCCAGAGCACGTGGACTTAGTAGTTGTGGTGCGTGGGCTTTCTGCCCCACGGCATGTGGGATCTTAGTTCCCCAACCAGAGATCG
The DNA here is from genome assembly GCF_025265405.1 of Mesoplodon densirostris. Lineage (NCBI taxonomy): Eukaryota > Metazoa > Chordata > Mammalia > Artiodactyla > Ziphiidae > Mesoplodon > Mesoplodon densirostris. The sequence continues at coordinate 155,551,680 of NC_082662.1, read as the reverse complement.
AACTGGCATCCCCTGCATTGCAAGACAGATTCTTAACCACTAGACCACCAGGGAAGCCCCTTGTTTTATCTCTATAACACTATCGGGTATTATTTTAATTGTTTGTTCACATACAACATTGTAATTCCTGAGATCAGGGATATTGTCTGTCATATTTACCACTGTATCTCCAGTGCCTAGATCAATGTTTGGTGCATGGTAGGTGCTCAATAATTTTTTTTAACTGAATGTATCTCATTCATATCTTTATTTCTATATCTTTTTTCTGGTTGATGAGCTAATACTCTCATATACAAAATCTAAAGCAGGCAGAAAAGTAGAAGTCTACCCTTGGAAGTCAAACCGCAATAGGTAAATCAGGAATTTTTCAGCTTCTTTCCTGAGGTCACTCCCCAGTCTACAGCCTTGCTGGCTTGCAGGATTAGAGGACATTGTTTGGGAATAGCAGAACAGCTAGAAGTTAGGGTGTAATACTTAAAGGGAGGGAGCCATAGAATGGGTGCATTCCAAAATCATTGTACGGATATAAAATCCGCCCAAATCCTTAGATGACAACTAAACTTAGCAAGCACTGGAGAGAACCCAGTGGCCCTAGTGAAAAGTCACTGGCTTACCTATTATTTTTCTCACCTTGTATGCCTTATTTTGAAGAGGTTTTTTAATCATTCCACTATGTTATTTCAGTGATTACTCTAGGAAGTACAGCATATGTAT